>NW_020799097.1:51225693-51275303 GCF_003259725.1 Athene cunicularia | reverse complement strand
GGGGGGGGGGGGGGGGGAAATAGTTTTCCCTGTTTGGGAAACAAACAGCTTACATTGCTTTCTCTTTCAGTTTATGCCAACAGTTCCACTGTACGTTAGTTAATAAACAGCATTACGTGTGCACAGCCAACAACAGTAACGTTTTTCAGAATTACTTGAGCAGAATTGTCACTTTGGACTTCCCCTGCAGCCTCCTGGATGGCAACAGGAGCAGCTAAAAGGCCTCAAAAGGTCACTTAGGCAGAAAATTCATACAGGGTGAAGTAACAAACCAGAAGACTGTTTTTTTCTCTTTTCATTTACAATAATCACAGTCTGTTTAGCCTTAGTGTTGCAAACTGATTTGTTCCAGGATTTTGCATCTGCTTTCATGAGAATGTTGGAATGATTAATTTTCACAAGTTATTGCCAAAAAGAAATTAAAAAAACAAAAAAAAACCCCAACCCCAAAACCTAACCAAAAAACACTGACACATGTTAAGTGCAGGGACAAAGCAGCCCTGAATGTTTAACTGTCAGTTGTCCCAACAGCCCAACCCAGGGCGGGGATCTGAACCAAGCCACATGTGAATGGGAAATAGGAAACTTCAGGCTGTAAAACGTTCCTTGATTTGGCTTCTCTCAGACTGAGATACCTGCAAACGCCACCAAACTGCTCAGTTTCCCACGACATAAAGGAGGACGTGCCTGGGAAGGAATAAACGCAAACTGAAGCAAAAATGTATTGGCTGAAATGATAGCTGCTGCCTTTATTTTCTCGCCCTCCCAGATGGCAGAGCTCCTTACCAACATACTGCACATACATCACAACCTCTTCCTCCTGTTCCTGGACCTTGCATGAGAGTTATCCGCCCAGCCCAGCAAGTCATCCCAAATTACTCAAACCCTCGTGCTCCCAAGGGCACCGGAGCCCAACCACCCCAGAGGACATGCTCCTCCCCTGCTCCTCCTCGATTCCCGTAAGTATGCCGAGGGGGGGATGGGTTGTGCGCGGTGGAAGCTCCTCTGATCTGATTTTGTGGGCTTTCAAGCAATAATTCTGAAGCCTTGTAATGTTAGCATGCCCAGGCTGCAGGGGTACGTGAGAGATGCTGGGTAGTTTTCTTTATTTGCTATTTTACACCCTACAGGGGCCTGACCTTACCCTAGAGAACTTCAAAGCCAGATACCTGATATGTTGTTACAGCACACCCTGAAATGCACGCATTAAGGAAGATAAACGCTTGAAGGTTAAAGGATGAGGGATTGAAAAATCTCTCAGCTGAAACCTTAGAGCTCTCCTGCTCGAGAGCAGAGGTCAATTCGAAGGCTCACTGCGGTTTTCAGCTTTATGCTGTACCAGCCTGGGACGCCTCAACCACTGGCTTCCAGTGATTTCGTTCTTATCTCTTCAGTAGTTCAGAGAAAAAAAATATCCATCACTGCTATCTCTCTACATTGTAGTTTGCAGCCTTTTCTAAGATTTTTCATGTGGCAATAAAACACCACATGTCTAGCACTTTTCATCCACGGCTTTTTGAATGGTTTTCAAATACTAATTTACCAGACCTTGTATCTCCCTCCTTAAAAGTATGTCATTAACAGATGGGAAATACTGTTCATGCAGGGTTTTCTCTAGACTCACCTACCTGAAAACAAATTGAAGCTTCACGTATTGAGGACTTCTGAAATCAGACCATTTTTATTTAAGTGCCACAATACTTTCAGAGGTGCTAAACTTACAGGCATCTGTGTTTGAAAATGTCCACTTATGTGACATGGTCTTGGCAGAAAACTGAGAGAAGAGCCGGAAAAAAAGAGGGCGGACAACTGAAATGCCGCACTGCTCTGGTCTGTGAAAAGTTAGGTGCTGTGGCAGAAAAGTGAGAGCAAGATAAGGCAGTACCTGCAGCAGAGGCTGCACTGAAGATATGTATGAAAATGTAAAAATACTGAGGAATAGCGGGTGTCCTTTGCAGTAGTAAAGTTTTAAAACAGGTTCCTAATTTTTGGTGCATTTGTTAGGTAAGGTGAAATTTTGGGAAGATCTGTAAATTAGCCACAGGGTAGTTTTTTGTGGCAGTTGATGGGGTACATGTTGCCTTTCTTGGTACTTTCTTCTGCTAAAAGAAACCCAGAATATGCGGGGTCTGTCCTGCGGCTGTGTGGCTGGTGTTTGCATGCTGATTCCAGGAACGGCAGTTATATGTTGGTAATATTTGCCTATAGAGTATTTTGTAACAGAAAACATCTGTACCAAAATGAATAAAACAAATCTTAATGTGACAACAGAAAACATGCTGTGACCAGCCTGTCATCATTCATTTAAGGAAGGCAAAGAAAAAAAAGAGAGTGGGCTTGATTGACTAAACGTCACTGCTCTGTGGGCAAAAGCTCTCAGAGAATCCTAACACTTGTCCAGCAGATTCAACCCATCAGATTCAAAGCACCCTCACATAAAAATCTCTGTAGGTTCCCCTTCCTATTAAACTGTGAGGACAAAGTATAGCAGGACAAGAACCACTCAGCTTTCTAACATCATCCCTTTCTCTGGGTTTGTTATGATAGCAAAGACACTAGGCAATGTTACTGCAGGTCTGGAGCACAGATCCCTGACATGAGAAATCCTTCTTGGATGTTGCTGTTGCTGGTCAAGAAATTAACTTTGTTCCCTTTAGTAAAACTTTGAGTTTTGTCCAAAACTGGAGATCTTCCAAGCTGTGCCAGAGCTAGAAGTCAAGTGCCCTTGTACCCCCATTTTTCCCAATCCCCACCTTGTGCTGTGCCTCTTGTGCTGCACAGGACACCCTGAGAGCATCTGAGGTGCCATGAAGCACCCTTTAGATAATGGGAAGAGGTTACCCAAGTGCCACCCTACTCCCATACGTGCATAACAGCATCCCTGACACGGCATTATTTCTTGCTCAGAAATGGCCTTTGCTTCTGCTGATTGCAGACTGAACAGCTTTAAGCTATGAGGTACATTTACTTCCTGTGGCTAATGTTGCTTCTGCAATAAACTGCTTCTTGTGGTAGACTGTCACCAAGGTATCCGTTCAAAAGATGCTGTAATAACTAAGGAGAAATGCCAAGCTAAGCATTTCTCCAAGAACTTTTCCTAGCTAATATGCAGATATAGTTCTTAGTGTGTTATTGAAAGAAAAAAAAATCTGACTCTTGCTTGAAAAGAAATATTTTTTAAATCCTCACTTTTCTTTGTAGAAACCAGCTATACAACCAGCTACCTAATGGTCAGCTGTCCCCCAGGGCGTGTGGCCCAGACGAAGCATGCTGTTGTCCTGCTGACAATTTTCCATCTCCAGCTGCCATCCCGAGACCTCTCAGTAACCCTGCAGCCAAGGGAACTCTGAGAACCAGCAATTTGCCGGAGGAGTTGCGTAAGTGGTTAGCAAATTTGTTCTGTGCAAGATTTTATGGCGCAGCCTGACAGCTTTAGGTGGGAAAGCTCCGGGGGGGGACAAGGCAGGGGGAACGACATTAAGACACACAGACAACAAGAAAAGAAAATACTGAGTATCATCACATCTGTAGAGTGTGAGCATTTGTGTTTGGCAGGATGGAATTATACCCTTGAATCCTGAAAACATAATTGTCATTAATTGCTTGTTATTTTGTTTACAAAAAATAAATACCATTTAGATTGCTTTCATGACTTCTTGCTAAACAGGATGTCCCTTTGAGGCAGGAGGCACTGAAGCTTACAGTAAAACACTAATAACAAACAAAGCCCTGGGGATAAAGCATTTCTGGCTGTCCCAAACCAGACAAATAGGTCGAGTCTCGACCTCAGTTTCTCCCTGACCTGATGAGTGGGTATGACTTTGGGCCGGGAGGACACACTGAGGGCTGAGGGCAGCACAGGCATTGGCTGAGGTGCCTCCCCAGCCACCAGCCTCTGCACTGCTTTCACTCTTCAACTCTTATGGGACAGTCAGGTTTCAGAAAACTGGCTTCCTTTTTAATGCCATGCTGGCTAGCAGGTGAGATAGACCATTGCTAAGAACCTCCATATCTCTCCTGAGGTTTTGATTTTTCCCTTATTCTTTGTTTTGTGCATCACCTTTCAAATCCAGAGTTGCATCTCTCTGGCCTATAGGAGTGAGTTATGACACCAGATACCTTGTTTTGGATAGACCCTATTTTATTAGTTAGTCTGTCCTAGATGCAGGAATTACTGGATAAAATTGTGTCATTTGTGATACACGCACAGCTGGATTAGATTATAGCCAGCTGGTTTACTCTGACCTGCAAATCCATGATTCTTTAGTTAGTAAGAAAACTCCTTCCATGATGGCAAGGACAGCTGAAGACATTGCTGTCATCAGCCATCCATCCTGCCTGAACGGGGAGTTAATGCGGCAGTAAGGTGAGGCATGCGTGGGGGCTGCTCCAGCTCTCAGTCAGATCCATGAGGTCTGGGGAAAAGCTGTGCTGGTTGCAGCCAGCACAGGTGGCACAAGCTCTGGGTGAGGTCCCAACCCCACATATGCCAAAGGGCTGGGGGAGCAGCCGTTCTGGCAGCAGGTCAGGGCGTGTGGCAGAGCAGTGTTACTCTCTGCAGCTTCCGCCGGGACGCTTGTCAGTGGCAAGGCAGGAGGAGTTTAAACCTAGAGCAAGCTTTCTGTACAGGGGGTTGAGTTCAGCACTACCATGTGCTATCTCACATGTTTTGTAAATAATCAGAAGAGACATAGGTGGGCAGAACCCGTAGTGCAGTGGAAAAAGAGGGCTGTGAAAATCTCACACTCCGAGTGATGTATTTTGACGTATTGCCTGTTCACATGGACTCTCTCTCCTAGGCAAGGTCTTCATAACCTATTCGGTGGACACAGCAGTGGAGGTTATGAAATTTGTGAACTTCCTGCTTGTAAATGGATTTCAAACTGCTGTACGTATTCCTTCTGGAGAAAATGACTTTCAGCCAGGGGAAAAAATGACATTTTTTTAAAAAAGCAGAGGCAGTACACTGTCCATTTAGATGTTTTTCTGTTTATCATCGCATTTTGTACGTTAAAGAAGATACAAAAAGAATTAATTAGCTTTGGCTTTAAAAGTTGTAACTTAAATGATTTGCCTTTTTGTTTGCACATATTTTAACTGAATTTTGTGCTTTGAAATATGTTTTAATAATGACCCTGGAAAATTTCATTTTATGACACCAGATACCAGATGGGCGATGGTATGAGGTTTTGTGACCTATATCATTAACATTTTCTCATATTTGATCTGTAATATCAATATTAAAAAAGGTCAATTTTCATGTTCATTCCATCCCAGATTTTTTTCTGCAGTGCTATTATATCATTGTTTCTTCAGATGTGAAGAACCTTTCTGCTAAAAAATGATCTAAAATCAGTGTATTTCACACAGCTTAATGAAACAGCCCATCTCATGGTTTCATTTGCTTTGTTATACTTTTAAAAGGGATTGTAAAATTACTGGACTGAAAAGGTCTGTGTCCTACTGTCTAATCCCATAAACTATCCAGATTTTCATTTAACTTCTGTGAGTTTGCTTCGTCATAACAGCCCTCTCTAAGGGAATCATCCACAGAGGCTCTAGGATTCGGTGTTCATCAAAATCTTGATTCATGTTTTCTTATTTCAAGTGCATATGCTATCTGACCCCTCAACCTTCACTCTTTGGCTTCAATTCAGGAAAGCATTTAAGCAAGTGGCTATCATTAAACTGAATGAGGCTTGGTGGGGCGCTTTGCACATGCTTATTTATTTTCATGAATCAAAGATTTTTTCCAGAGACTGCAGTTATACTTCTCTCCTGCAGTTCTGTACTATGACCAATTCATAAAAAAGCTTTGGACACCATAGAGGTATGGAGTAGAAGGCTCATTAATAGCACCTTTGCTGGACAGGCGATTGTTGGACCCTGCTGCAGAATAATAAATATGACAAAGTGGCCCCAAACCAGGGCAACAAGTATGTTCCCCACTTTCAAAGAGGGAAAGAGAAAGACTTGAGAGAACATAACTCTTCTATCAAAAGCAGTCATTGCTTGCCAGTTTCTGGGTTTACTGAGCGCACAGAGAAGTGAGTGGTGTTGGTCATATTCAGTCCTATGAAGTCCTTCACCTCTCTGCTGTCGCTGAAGTCTGGGTTACTGCATCCAGTATAAGTGACCTGGCTGACTTCCCACCACACACCCTGGAAATGTAGTTCAATATGAAGCTAAAAATTGACACTCGGTATATACCCTTTGGGTTGCTTTTGGCTGGGATAGAGTTAATTTTCTTCACAGTAGCTAGTATGGGGCTGTTTTGGATTTGTGCTGAAAACAGCGTTGCTCATCACAGACTTTCATTCTCTTGCAGATTGATATATTTGAGGACTCAGTACGAGGTATTGACATCATTAAGTGGATGGAGCGCTACCTAGGTGATGTATGTGAAGGCAATTTAACCTTGTTCATGGCAGAGGTGACCTGAGGAAAATGGTTGCATTATTCTAATAGCAACAGGAGCAGAAACAAAATGCAAAACTCCTTCCTTGCCCCTACAGAAATGGCAGGGGCCTTGAGAGAGAGCATAGGCAAATCTCATTCACTTCTGTATCTTATGGTCCCAAAGCTCTTTCTTTAAGAAATGAAGTGCTAATCCTGGCATTCCTGCCAAATTCCAATGCTGGCTGATAAATTCAGCCTGAAGCTGCCACTGGACAAGTTGTTCCTCCATCTCGTTTTCAAGTAGTGGTTTTTAGCTATGCTTTGTTAAAATGATATATGTATTTCATCCCAGGCTGCATAGTAGTAGCTAATGTTCATCCTGCTTCTCACTTGTAGCTTTTACATTGCTATCTAAAACACAGAAGGGTTCTTCTGGGTAAACCTCCTATATGTAAACTGGGAATTGGTATTCTCTTAATCGAATGATAGATTTGCTCTCATCACTTTGTATCTATCTAAGAAGTAAAATAGAGATTTATGTTGCTGCCAGTGCAGTCCCCTGCAGCAAAAACTTCCTCTGGAGTTAAACTGAGCAGTGAGTACACATCTCCTTTAGGATCAAGCCATTTTGCTGGCACAGCTGGAGACAAACCAGCAATTCTGTCACTCAACACATGGGGTGGCTTCCTTTGATTCATGCCTTGCTGGGTAGCCATCAAGCCTCTGACTCAATCTGGACAGATCTCCATGGCTCAGGAACAGGATGACAAAGTGGTGGGCTATCCCCAACCACAGCAAGGAAGCTCAACCATCTGAGAGAGCACTGCACAGGTTTCCTATAGCTGTCCAGCAGGACACCCTTAGCTCAGGTGTACTACCACGCAGGCATGGTACCACTGCATGCAGAGCCAGCTCAGGGCCTCTGGCTGCGGTAATGCAGTCATGCCTTTTGGGGCTTTCATCAGGACAAATTAGGCTTGGGCTTACCATGTGTAATGGAGGTACTGAAACTAGAAGCGAGGTTGAACTTCCTTTTGCCAAGATCATCATTATCACTTAAAATACAAACTGGCAGATCTCCTTTGGGACTCCTGCACAGTCAGTAGGAGAAACCAGTATGTGCAGAGAGCAATTCCCTGCCTCCGCATGAGGACCCTTCTCTGACTGCCTGCCCCAGAAATGTTTGCTTTCCTCCATTGATTGTAGAGGCAGTTTCTGACTTCAAAACTATTACAAGTGTGAGGAAGAAGGGACTGCTTGGACCCAGGCAGGGGGATGTGTGCAACCAGGCATGTCTCTGCAAACCCTCAACATCTGTAAGTGCTTACATGCATGTCAGGCACAAGCAAAAGTCATTCTGGAGTATGTTAAGTCAGTATAAGGGATAATGGCTCCTTACCGTATCTGACCCTGTGGTGGGGCAAATTCCCTTGATATTGCACAGGAAGAAGGAGTTAATTAGGTGCCAGGCTGACTGTGAGCCACAGACTTGGAAGCCTTACACAGCCTGATGTGGTGGGGATGAAAGACAGGCCCTAGGTAAACACAAGTAGGAGGCTTTCATCTGCTGAGCCTCTTCACTAGCCCACCATTAAGGAGGAGACATGTTTCCCGGATATGAAGGATGGCTCCTCTGAGGAAACCCGAGATCAGTGGGGGCCTGGGATTAAACAGGTCACAGGGAGGATCCAGGCTGTCCTGACAAGGTGAGTAGCATTGCCTTTGGCCCACTGCAACAAGGTGGGACAGAGCTGCTAGGTACTACTAAACCTGCCCAGGCTGTATGCAGCAGCCCACCCCTCTGCACAGTCACCTCTCTGCACACTTCACCACTGAGATGAGCAAGAAAAGTTGTCATTTCTGTTGCCAAGAGCCCTAGAAGTAACTTCCATAGGCAACATAATGCTTTTAGTGGCTTTATGTATAAAAAGCCATAGATGGTTAAATAGATGCATTAAGCATAAGCTGTTGGAAAACATTTAGGTCTGAATTTGAAGATAAAACTTTTCTGTGTATGTACATAGACACTCTAAACTGATAAAAAGTAGCTTTTTATTACAGGGATTCCAACTGTGAACTGGTAGTTGCTAATATATCTCTTGCCATTTAGATTTTCTATATTATGAGATCTCGAGAAATAATGAGGAGAATGAGTGTACGAGTTCTCCTGTATTTCCTGCCAGAATGAATGAGATCCTCTCGTGTTTGCCAAGAACATAAAGATCACTTAAAACACAAACTGGCAGATTTCCGATCTGCCTCTACCAAACACGCTGCGTTTCCCAATTTCATAAAAGTGCTTTTCTCCCTAACAGAAGACGGTGATGATAATCATAGCAATCAGTCCAAAATACAAACAGGATGTGGAAGGGGCTGAATCCCAGCTGGACAGGGACGAACACGGCTTACATACTAAATACATCCACAGGATGGTAAGCAAGGACATGCATTTGCTGTTTTACAAAGACTCTGTCTCTTCTTCTCAAAAGACAAATCTGTTTCCAAATGGCAGGTTCTTTGCTTTGTTTTCCCTAATCCCCATAGTTAAACACCCCCCTTTGGAATTCATTAATCCTCCCTCTCATCAGCTCCGTATGCTCATTAACATCTGCTAAGAGGTTCAAGGAAGAAAAATCCTATTAAACGTGCTCATCTTATTTCTCCATGTTCTTTATTGTTCAGTGTTTTTTTCCCTCCTTCACCTTCTTGAGCCCTTGCTGCCCTGTTATATAGCCCTGAACACAATCTTATCTAACAGTGCCTGACCTTCCTCCCTATAAACCAGCCTCTATCGCTTCGGCCATCCTGTAACTGAGGCCTTTCTTTGGGCAGCAGTAAAGCTGACTGAGAGATGGAATTGTAAAGAGAAGGCCAGAGCTGCAAAGCGGGGCTCCTGGGGGGCGCAGGGTGGCAGGGGACCAGTGGGAGTCACAGATGCCCATCTCTGCAGTCTGTCACAGGATGGACATTTAGCCCAGAAGAGCCCACAGAGCCATGAAACTCATCCATTCTCTCTCAGTTCGTGGTTTGCTGCCTTTCTCAGCCTATAACCCATCTGATTCCGCAGTTTGATCCTGCAGTCAGACTTCTCAGAAACTGTCACCAACAGATGAGCGCTCAGCAGTACTTTGCTGTCCTTACCCCTCCCGGGATGCTTCTCTCTGGTGACACAGAGAACAGGCTAGATCCCAGCTCAGGCACAGAGCTGGCACATGGGGAAAAGGCTGGGTCCTAGCCTGGACACAGAGCTGGCCTCCAGCTGAAATCTTTCACCCTGTTGGAGACAGAACAGGGACCTTAGTCAAGTCAAGCTTCATCAGTTCTAGATGGATTGCAACTGCAGCTAAACCCACAATTATTTCACACCACAGAACTAAATGCTCAAGAAACGTTGACAGATCTCTCCTGTATCATTTCTGTAGTAATGAAGAATCAGATTAAGTGGCCAAACAAAATGATACTGAGTCTACCAGCAGTAGATCAAATCACTTAACAGAAGAGCACTTTAAGTAAGCAACAAATGTTTTTACACATAGGATTCAGATGCATGCGAAGAAAAGTTAACATGTTGTTACAATAAATCTGGCAATTTGTTCTATTCTAGATGCAGATTGAGTTTATACAACAAGGAAGTATGAACTTCAGATTCATCCCTGTGCTTTTTCCCAACGCCAAAAAGGTAACATGCATATATACTTGTTGAATGATTAAACACATATTATTTGATCACAGTACACCAGATGAAATCTTAAAACCCAAACCCTCAATTTCTTGGTTCTTAATATCCCACTGTAATATTCCAAAGCTACATTTTACATGAAAAGTTTATAGTTTTATGTACATACAAATAAAGAACATTTCATCCACAATATAAATCAGCACATAAATGTATTTCCGATGATGAATGTACAACTAAAACTCAAATTGTCTTGAGCATTGAAAGAATTTAAATGGAGAGAGACAATCTATCCAGCAAACATGCTTTTTATATTAACCCTTTTATAATTTTGTCCAGATGTAATGCTGATGAGTGAGATGGGAGAGATTTATGACTGATGTGAAGTGAGGATCTGGAAGAGGGTGGGTTGAGAATATAAAAATAAAGAGGATAATAAATATTAAAGTACTAGGCTGTTGCTTGAACTTTGATGGGCTCATCAAAGGCAAACTGTAAGTTTTTTTAGGACTTGCAATTTCATCTGCCCTCCTTACTGGTTTTGAAGATTCATCTGAGAATAAGAAATAAGCAATGCAACAGATTCCCATCTCTTCTTCCTCACTCTAAGAGAAACTCTTGGATTTTTACAAGGCCAGAAAAGTTAAGACAGCTTCAGTTATAGTTGAGAAATTGCATCCTTCCCCAAATGTAGAACGGATGTATTGTATTCGTGTTCGCTTTTCACCACTAATTGCTGTGTGCACTGTTAGGTAACCCTAGATACAGGTGCCTTTTGGAAAAGTATGGAAGGATTCTTTGTATTTCTTTGGATGCCCAAATTTTGGAATATGAGTCAAAATGATTGTAAGGCTGTGAATTCCCACTGCACTTGTGGAATGTAGTGTAACAACATTCTTTATTTAGGCAACAGTTTAACGGAAATTTAAAAATATGTCCCTGGGTTTGAAAAATATGTGAGGTCCTTTGGAATGCACAGTACCTCTGGTATTTCATGTCATTCAGCTTCCTTCCTGAATGATCTCAGTCTGGTACTTGCTAAGCGTGAAAAGCTGGGAGACAGCGCTGGTGGGAATTGGGCAGACCACAGGCAGGGTACAGGTCAGCATTTTCAGTCAGTCTTTGCAGCTTGTTCTGGGGGGAAAGGGCAGTACTGCTCCTAACCCTGGGGGCTCCTTGAGTGACTGCCACATGAACAGACCACACAGCCTGCAACCACTTGGCACCTTAAGTGCTGCAGAGAGAAGTGGCCCAGCAGGCACTATAGCTGTCTTTGGGCTTTGAGGCAGACACAAGAACAATAAACTTACATTAATTTTGGCTGAACTTTATGTATCAGAGGACTATTTAGCATATAGCGGTGGTTCTCTCAGACAGTGATCTATAAGGAATTTCCAGGGGTGGTTTATTCAGCTGGTCCTATCAAAGCATCAGGCTCCAGGCAGCCTTCCTGCCCATCCTCTGTAGTCCACGTCACCCTTCAGTATTTTGAGAGGTGCCTTTCTCATCTAAATTATGCAGATCAGCATTTTCTATTGCTGTTAACCTTTGCTCTCTTTCTCCACACATTTCTTTAGTATGTCATCTATCTTCATCTAACTAGTTAATGATCATATAACTGAGGACATCATGGGTGGAAGGAGAACACCAGTGCAGTAATGAAGTCTGTGGGCAGTCAGAGGAAGTGAGGTACCTGAAAAATGCCACATATATGTACAATTGGATGATATTGGCAGGCAAATTACTTTAATTTTGCCTTTTTTATACTGTCCTTTACATTTTTAAGTACTCCTGTAGCAGGCAGAGGAAAAGAACAGGAAAGCAAGACTTGGAAGGTTTCATCTGGGGACATGGCTATTAGATGAGTTAATCTCATACAAAGCACATCATAAAGCACTGCTAGTATGTGAAAGTTTGTCGACCTCCAACAGGAAGGGATCTATGTGATCCAAAGACTGTTCATTAGGAAACTGAATAATGAGGGGAAAAAGCACAACACAGAGTTAAGGTGGAACTGGCATTTCCAGCTTCATGTCGTATACTGCTAAAGGAAACCTGGGTATTGCTGGTTCAAGGCTTGCATCGAGCCAATCCACAGAAATTTGTCATCCTGATGCAGTCACCCAATGACCAAAGCATTAAGCCATGATTGCCCCATGCTGGAGGCTCCCTCTGGCAGAGTAGAGGCAGCCAGAGCAGCAAGGTGAGCAGGGTTGGTGCCAGGGAAGACAGGAGAGCTCAAACCGTGCTCCACTAACACATCCCCGAATGCACAGCCCTGTCCTCCACACTAACATGCTCTGCCCTCTTCCTGCCACTTTGATCCTCAGTTATCAGATACTCTCTCTATGGTGTAAAGAGAATTTCCTCTCAGCTTACAGATACACAGCTGAATACAAAAAATTAAATGGGCAGTAATAATTTTCCCATTACTCCCACCCACAATGACAGCTGGTGTCACAGGACAGGGTAAAGCCCCCTTCTTACTTTCTCTGCTCACCTTCTGAATCAAAAGAGCAGCTCTAGTTACCCTTTTACCCCTACACACCTCCCTCAAGTTAAAATTATTGCCAGAGTTGATTATCATGGAGGTGGTTTTTGCACTGAGTTCATTATGGAAGATATTAAATGAAATTGGTCACAGGAGCAGTTCTGGAAGAAAGGCACAGAGCCTGTCTCTGGATGTATAGTGTTCCTCTCATTATATCACTACTTGCTGATTTCTTACCTACTATACATTGCTCACACTAATTTTGATCTTTTCAAGCTTAACTAATGATTTCCCATGTGGACCTGTATCAAATGCTTTACTGAAGTCCAAACCAACTATGTGTATTGCATTTCCCTTCCTCCAAAAAGTGTAGTTTCTTATCACAGAGAGAGGGCTCATTTGGTAAACTCTTGCTGTATTTCATTGCATTTCCTTCTATAGCTCTTAACCAGATTTAGTAAAGAAACGCATTTAATATAATAAGTGTGCACACATGCATGCAAACATAGTTATCTTTCTTTCTCCTAGTAACTTTTGAATTTCTTGGCCAATTTCAAACAACTTTGTCAAAGGAGTAAAGTTCACAAAGATTAAAATCCATTCCTGTGAAACAGACTTGCAGGTGGAGGCAAGAAATCTTATTCATACTTCTACCAAAGGGAACACTGCTGGATCTTACCCTTGTTGGTCATTGAGGTGTCCACCTGGAACAGCAACATTTTAAAACCTCCACTTTGGGGAGACCATTGACCAAATCCTGTACTTTCTCAGCCACTGCAGAAAGAGGCCAGGCATGATAGACACCTCTGCCACTCACCAGACTGCTTGTTCAGAAGCCTAGGTGAGGTCAGACTAATAGATCTGTAGGTACCAGTGTGACTTACCTCCTTCTTATACATAAATCCTATAGATATAACAAAGTGGTTGCATCAATTAATATAAACCACTCCATGGGCAGTGGAAACAATGCAGCCTCATTCCTACAGCTGTACAGGCCAAGGAAAAGACAGCCAATTTGAGAAGCATGATGCTTGGGATTGAAAAATTTGGACTGCAGCTAGCTTGTTTGCTGGCAGGAAGGACATGTGCTGCCCATGCCAGGGCATCCCCTGGCAAGGCGCCAGAGAGCTGGTGCATACCAGCAGCCTTTTGCTCTGTCCTCTTGGAGATAGCTTCACTGACTTGACAGGGTCTGTGCTGCTCCTAACAGGGGCCACCTTGGAAAAATACTGCCCTGCTAAATGAGAGGTCCATGGTGAAAGTGCTGGATGTCTTTTGACTGCTCATGTTGCTTACGTGCTGTCTCAATTTGGCTGTGTTCTGGTGTTTCTAACAATAGCCCTTCAAAAATAAATTTCCACCTCCACAGTGGACGTGAGCTGGTTTTGGTCAGGGATCAGTCTTTGGACCTCTTCTAATCTATGGTATGATAATAGTCCTTCACCCCTACGCATCCAGGAAACCTCTCAAGGGTGTGGAGACATGGGAACATGAGGTCTGAGCAGGCTCCTCTCCATCAGCCTGCTGTCGTTGTCCAGAGCCATGGTGATCTCAGCTTCTTTATGTTAATGGGCATTAGCCAACCCCTCTGAAAGGCTGCACGTTTCCCAGGATGCAATGAGTGGTGGAGATGTGACCCTGCTAATCTGGACATGCATTAGTCTCTTCTCAAGCTCAGCATCAGCCTCAACCTCCTGCTCAGGAGGTGGCCAGAGGATGCCATGCTTGGTGAAGGAAGGTGCACAGGGAGCGGGGAGAAGGCTACCAGGGTGAGAAACACTCTCCCAGGGTCCTGCTCTTTCCCTATTGATTCTCATCTCAAGGTTGAACATGTTGTGTGGATCCTTCAGCAGCTACTAATGTGGCAGCCTTTCCCTGGTAGGGGCACTGTAATATCTCCCTTCTCAATGTTTATTTTCACAAGCCTTTAGGTGCCTATCATTGAGGTCAGACACCCTCTGAAACATGGTGAAATTAGCCAATGTGATGGCAGAAAAGAAAGGAAGACAGGCAAGCTGTGAGATCACACAAAGTTCATTTATTTAGGAACCCAAATACAATTCTGAAGCCAAATTAAAATTTCTTGTTGTTACGGGAAGTGCCTAGAACAGACAAAATGAAATTTTGCCTGGCAGGGTATGATGGAATCTGCAAGGTTCTGGTACAGATTCAGGAGGATTTATGAGAATTTGCTTTTTGTTTTTCTTGTTCTTCAGGAACACGTGCCTACCTGGCTGCAGAACACTCACATTTATAACTGGCCAAAGAATAAGAAGAACATCCTTTTGCGGTTACTGAGGGAGGAGGAATACGTTGCTCCTCCAGTAGGACCTCTACCAACACTCCAGGTTGTGCCGTTATGAACGTTATTACTTAAAGTGCACGACAAGCAGTTGTTAAAGGGTTGTTCTTGGCAGGGAGCCAACGCTCTTCCAGATGGCTCTTTTTGATGACAGAAGACACTCTTTCTGCTAAAGGAATTGGTTGTCTTGGGTAACTCAGGCTCGGCTTGTTTTCTACCGTGTTAAACATCCTTTTCTGAAGCTGAAGGGGCAGAACTCTTTTTAAATAAGCTGCAAATGGAAAGAATGCCCAGTTTTATTTTAACATCTGTTTTTAACATATTCCTTTATTAGTTGATATAGCAAACAAATACCAGAAATAATGTTGCAATAAGTGTAAAATAAAATTTACATCCTTTTTTTTTGCTCAGGGTTTCTTAAAGATATTCCTGCCTTGCATAGCATTACCAAACAGTTAATTTGTATATACACTATTAAATATATTTGCCTTTTTTAAGGCAACCTTATACATTGCGTCAGCTTTTATTATTGCTGGGAACAAGGGAGGAATGGTAACTGTTGGGTAACACAAGTTTTCCTTAGCCTGTCTTGCATAAAGACACTGTCTTCAATTAGAGGACTCTCAGATCTGAAATCTCTGGAGTTCCATTTCCTTACAGCTCAGCCCCTAACACCTTCAGTGTGTTGCAGCAATAGTCCACAAAAGGAGAGCTAAATGCAGGACTACGTGTGTGCTGTCGGTACTACCATGGAACACTACAGTATATTTTTTTTTAGCAGGCCTTTAGCTTCATTACTGCTCTTCAGCCCTTATTTAAAACAGAGCATGTCAAAGGACAATTGGCATTTGGAAAGCCAGCGATTGTTAAGAGAAATAACATTGACTCCTACAACTTGTATGCAGTATGGAACAATAAAATAATCAAAGATGTTAGAAAGCCATGGGGTGTTGGCAACCAGGAAAGCTCAACAGCATCACATCTGCTAAAATTTGAACTTTTTTTTACAGAGCACTTAAGTATGACTTTGGTGAAGGTTTGGGTTTTTTTAAACTGCCTTAACCTTACTGAGGTAACTGTGGATCCTGTTGGCTTAAAATTCTACATCACTTATTCTTTAGAGTACTCGTACAAGAATGTCCTGCTGACACAAAGCACTTCATGCTTGCTCAATGCAGGCTCTTTACAAGATCTTTCTCAGTTTTATTATTTGTTATAGAATGGCCCAAACACATCTTTATAAAAAAGTAAATGTGTTTGGTAATCTGAAAAGTAAATTAGACCAGAAATTGATACTTCTGTTACATTACCTAAATTATTTAATTAGTTTTCCATGAAGGTGGTGCTATTCTGGTGTGTTGATACAAGATGTGCTTTGTGGTGCTCATGAGAAACAATTGAAGAACCACATTGCAGATACGCTCTGATTTTCCTTTAGCAGGCTTTTGCATACAGAGTTGCAGCCATTTAAGAGAACTGGGAGAAGGGTGTATTCACTGTTGCAACTCCTGTAACTTTGATTGTGGTATTTGCTGTGCATCTTACAACTCCAGTTTCTAAAGGGAAGCTCAACAACTAAAATAGGCTAATACCTGACATTCTGGCAGCTTCCTGACAAGGCACAATAAAATTGTGTTAGGTAGTATTACTTCTGGTTACCTACTTGTGTGTGGGGAGGGGAGGTCCATTCTCTATGTGACAAAATGAAAAACTAAGCTCCAATTAAGAAAATAACTTCCTCATATACAATGACAAGCCTAAATCCTTCTTAAAAGGTGAACAATGTGAAGACAAAAGGAGTAGGGTATGGGTACCTAAACATCAACATTTAGGGTCACTTGGAGCACCATACAGGATTGAGCTCAGCCTTGCAGGTGAGCAAGTCTCCTGAAATGCTGTGGCATATCTGCCAACTCGGTATGGCTCTCTGGTATTTTAAGATACCTGAAATATTTCAACTCTGTGAACTAGTCTGTTTCAAATGGCTTCTGAGCCCCTTAGCCTATTTCTACCAGATTTAATAGGGAGAAGCTCAAAGGTACTAAGTGCCTATGAGTTTCACAGAAATAATTACCTGAGCAAAGAGCTAGCCCCAAACCTGCATGCTGTGGAGGGGGAGGCAGTGGGGGTTCAGGCCTGTGGAGGTCTCTTCCCAGAGGTGGGCAGCTGGGCAGCCAAGTGTTTACAGGAGTCACAGCTGGCCACCCTGCCCCTGGACAGGGCTGGCAGGGGGCTGGGAGGGCTTGTGCAGCCTGGGTGAGGCTGGAGGAGAGAAATCTGTAGGGAATGAGGCTGCGTCAGTTTTGCTGCTTGCAAAGCAGCATATTAGGGAGCGCAGTTAAGCATTCAAAATGATTAGCGAGGCTGGGTAGTAAATTCCTTTCATCATTTTGGCTGTCATCCTAAAATATGTGCTCTAGATTTACCACAGATTTGCTTGGTTTGGGCCAGGGAATTTCATTAAGTAACTCCTGCATCATGTGATACACAAGGTTGCATTAAATGGTCCGGTGATCTTTTCTATTCTTCTGTTTCAATGATCCTTTTCTGAAAAACAATGCTAGCAGAGTGAGGAAGAAAAACTAAGCACTGCTGTTTAGGAAGTACAAAGAGCCCAATCTATTTAACTGCTGGGGCAGTATTTTTTTTTTTTAAATTGAATAACAATTCCCAGGATTCATTGATCTTTACATTAGTTAGAGCATCCTACAAGGACAGAAACCATGATGGGGAGAGTGTGAGTAATGAGCTAGCAGCCTAGTGAATCATTTCCCCTAAAGCTTTGTATTTGTAGAGAGACAGATGGTGGGAGCTGTGAAGAGGGAGAGGGAGGAGAAAAGCTGGTTTTTGCAAACAACAAAAGTAGAGAAAGAGGACAGTGAAGAAAAGAAATAATCAGGTAAGGGAGAAGAAGAGGCTGAGAATAGATTGTCTGTTTAAAAACTAACACATTAATGTTAAAATGGATTAGGATTGAGAAAAAAATACTGGAAGGAAAATACAGAAAACAAGAGCTTTGTGGCCAAGAGGGGAAAACTTTACTAAAAGCAGCCCTAAAAATAAATTTGTAGATGAACTCTTGAGTCAGTTATTAACTTTATGTGTAAATAATGGGGAAGTAGCTGAAAGTATGCAAGTCTCCCTCCCACAAGCTGGCACGTGCCCACAGAGGCAAAAGGCATGGTCTGACCAGCAACAGTATTGCCGGAGGTTTCTCTCACAGTGCTTGTACATTTACAAGGGGTGTGTGGGAGAGGAAATACACTATCTCTAAGGTGGAGAATAAGAAGCAAAGCAAGCGAGTTACATACTTAACGCTGGGATGAGTGCAGCATTAAGATAGAGACAGAGATCATTGAGAAAGAGCCTGCTTTGAAGGCTTGCCAAAGCTCAGATGATATTAATGCATGTAAAGCATTTATAAGCAAGTCACCTATGTGACAAAAACATGGTTGTAATCAGCCTCTCCAGCGAGGGAAGTGTACGGTGGCTCTAGTGCAAAGTTAATCCAATAAAGCCTTGCACACATGACATGAAATGCTGCCCTAGGAGCTCATTTTTTTTCTTGTAGGCTCTTAACTGCCATCATTTGGTGCCATTTAAGAAAATAAAGCAGCAGACATCCCTGCAGCCTCTCTGGAACCAGCAGCAAGGCAGATAATGAAGCTGGCTCATTAGAGCAGCCCCACCAAAGGGCACTTGTCTAGGAGCACACCCTTCCCTCATCTTCAGCCAGCAACAAGGCTGCAGGTACAGGAGACCCAGGCATCTTCATAACAGCATCAGTCCAGGCAGCAAATTTTGGCCACGTGATCAGGGGAGCTCCACAATGAGATGTAGTGATGGAGGAAAAGGAGAAATTGCTACCATTTATCATGCTTTTGGGTTGCTGGATTGAAAGCACTGGTAAAGCTGAAGGAGATACCTGGTCTTAATAGGTAATGGAGGGAAAGAAAGGGGAGCTATGTGGCCTCGCAGTGCAAAAGGTCTACCGTGGTAACAAAGGAAAACATGTCTTAGAGTTTCCTCACTCTCAGCGTGTAGAACAGGTGCACATTATCTTCCAAAGCAAATATCTCTCTTGTTACACTTTGGCTTTAATTTAACAGGTTCCCTATGCCCACACCTGCATGAGCCTGCCACTGTTTAATGTGTGTCTGGGAAACAGATCCTGCTTAGAAGGTCACAGCTTTCAGCAGTCTCCCCCTCCACCACCCTTTATCACAATGTTGCTGCAGGAAAGGACTCCCTTCATACCAGATTTGCAGTACCAATGGGCTGGCGCTGCTCCTTTTCCCTGGTCCCTGTCACAGGTCTTCTGAAGTTCAAGGCTGGCATGCAGCATATCAGTATTGTTAGAAATTTCCACTGTATCATTTCTGTGTGAGCTGTGCCAATAGCTGCTCACATGGGTCCCTACAGCCAGCACAAACCACACTGGCACACAAACATCTCACAAAAGCCATTTGCAAAGCCCTCTCTGAGGTGCTAGACCTTCAGACATGCACCTCTCCCACTTTGGCTAATGCTGTACCTGTACCATATCTATACAATATCTATATTTGTGAGATATTTATATTAAAAGTTATTGCTAACTGTGAGAGGTGTTCTCTGGTCTGAGGGAGGAGCACGCCTGGAGAGAGCAGAGGCATCCATTGTGCGCCTGCTCTGAGCCATGGCTGCAGACAGATGCTGGGTGCTGCTGCCCAGACAGACAAAGCCAAACCAGGCCCCAAGACGCCAGGGCACAGAAGCAGGCAGCAGAGTAGCAGCCTCTCCAACACCAGCAACAAATTAAGCCAGGAGTAAACTGGCTCAGGCACACTCCAGCCTTTGCAGGCTCAGAGCCTTGCCTCAGACTGAGCACATAGCTGTGGACAGACCACCAGCTGTGTGTCCTGCCTGCGGCCAAGATCACTTGTAAACAAAAAAAGCCCAATATTTAAAACTAAGTTTCCCAGCCTGACCAGATCTGCCAGCTAGGCTACATTTCAAGGGCTCACTGGTGTAGATGGGACCAAACAAACAGAAATGCACGTATCTTCCATGGTGGCTCTGGGCACTGCATGCCATTGTGCAGATCCGTGCATACTGGAAGAAATGCCACCAAAAGGAAAGGCAGGGTTTTTATAAACGTGTTCTCCATTGAAGAGTATCAGAGACTTAGCCTGTTTCCAGAGGGGGAGAGGTCAAGCACCTGCTTGCCCACCTAACCCTCGGGACAGGGGAGCTTCGCAGCAACTCCTGCAGCTGACAAGCCCATGGGGCTAATGGATGGATCCAGGGAATCTCAGGCAAAACATGGATGCACCCAGTCAGTGTAAATCCCTGCAGGACTGGCTGTTGTGGAAGGAGGAAAGGGGTAGCCCAAATCCTGCCAGAGAGTAGGTGACTTCCCAGCACCTAGGTTGCAGGTTGGGCAGATGAAGTCCTCTCTGTTGTATCACACCAGTCCTCTAAGGCAGGGGCGGGGGGCAGGAGTGGAATGCATGCTGTGGGAAAGCCCCAGACAACAACAAAACTGTGGGTTTTCTGGGGCTGCAGAAAAAGGTACTGTAATGGCAGAGACTGGACAAAACCCCAATTATTAAAATAGTTAATAATTAAAATTGATTTAAAAAAAATCATGACCAGAACCACCTGCAGTGAGCTCATTCTGGCTCAATTTCATTCTTTGGATTTTCCATTTTTTTTTCTAAAGGAGTGTATTCTGGAAATACTATCTTGGAGGCTTTCTTCAAAGCTACCTTCCTTTACTTGGGCTGACAGTCCTTACAAAATGTCTGTTCTGTTTTTCATCAGCTACCTCCAGTGAAAATTTGCTAAATGTGATCCTTTGTGACTGGCATGTTTGACACTGCAATGCTCTCATGTGCCAGCCTCGGGTTTTCCAGAAAGCAGCAGGTGCTGCAGTCCACTGTTAAAAAGCCTGCAGTCTTCAAAGGAAGCAATTTAGGGAGATAGACTTCTAAACAGATAACACTACTGGGGATTGAGTTGAGCGGCCCAGGAGCAGCCAGTGCATTAAAGAGTCTTTCATCCCTAGGCTGGGAGAGAGAATTGAGCCCAACTTGGCACTGACCAAACCCAATCGGGTTTGTATCTGGTAGCATCACTTCAATTCTCAGTGGGCGCAGTGTGCATCTCACTCACAGGTGTGAATGCACACAGCCAGAGCACAAAACACCCATCACAGCCTTCCTCCCAGATCTTCTGTCCAAGCAGGTTGTGCAGAGACAATGAGATCCAGCCTCAGCATTGATACGGGCACTAATGGTTCCTGAATGTCAGATTAACAGCACACAGCGGACAACTGATCATTTCTCTTTACAGCAGACTGAAGATATCCCTATCAGCAATGACTCATGCTTGGCACAAGCTGGCCCCATGTACCAGGCAGTGGATCAGGCGCTGAAAAATCATTTGGAAAACAGAAGTTTTATTCTCCACTTTACTACTGCATTGCTACAGACAGTTACCAACTCGCTCTGCTCCAGTCTCCTTACTTAAGAGGCTGAGATGAAGCAAACTGGCCACTTAGGTAAAGTTATTGGAGACTTACTGATTAAAGTACTACATGCATACAAACAATATTTATTTTTATGGGTCCATTGTCCTCCCAGCCTTACAAGACAGACATTTTTTTCTTGAAGCACTGGTTGTGTAGAAGCTGAAACAGCAGAAAGCTAGCAGTAAGACTGTCCCAAAAGAGAGATGGAGGGGGGGGCCCTCTTTAAATAGGCACAATAGAAACCAAGAAGACAGAGAGGGAGTACAATAAAGAAGTGAGAAGGAGAAAGGGAACTGTACTGTAATAAAATTGAATGAAGTAGCAAAACTAACCAGCTAGCATAGATTTATCTTTTTCAGCTTCATGCTTTATTTTAAAAGAGGTAGAATAATCCAACATTGACTATTTTTAAAATGAAGAGGAAAAGAGCAAAACAGTATTTTCCTTCCAGGCTTCTGAGTCCTGTTTTAACTTATTAGTTGGAAACCAACCTACTAAAGCAGCACGGTCCCTCCTGAGGACACATACTGATGCCAATTTGGTATATCGATGTATCAGCAGTAGAGACCGATGGCTGCATCAAGACAAGACAGCTGGGTACAAAGTACATGGAAAACAAAGAGGTTTCCTCTAACACAATGAACAAAAAGTGCACATCTCAAACTCTCACATCTGTTGATTGATGGAGTCCAGACTCCTTGCTTACTCCAGGCTGGACTTAATTACTGCCAGAAGTAATTAACAGGTTGAATTTTAAAGCTCTGGGATGGACAGACTTCAGCATTGGAGAGACAGGTTTCACCATTCCCCCAAAGTGGTGCATGGACAATGGTATGAATTTTATGACCTGTTTCACTGGAGCTATGCTAGGGAAAAAGCATCATCCCCATCAAACCAGGTTTTTGTTTCTGTTGCCCGTACTTCTCAGTCTGCACACTTCCCTGTTTTTGATGTCTTACAGAGTAGCTTGTCTTGAACTGCCTGATGCTCCTTGTCCCAGTGGCATTTTCCAGTACAAAACCCCCAGTTTGTCTGGAGACCCACACCAGGTTCAGCCTGTGCATCCCTACACAAAATCAGCATTAGGTCTGGTGTGACCCTGTACTGCCTTCACACAAGCTTGAGAAGTGAAAGAAGAGGTGTAGCTGAGCAGTGCTATCATATGGAGACAGGATGGTGCTTGGAAAAATTATCCAGGGCATTTCTACATCAAGGCTGGTCCAAGCCTCTATCTGTGATGGTACCCAAACTGGTCTTTAGCAAATAGCAAGAAGGCAAGCCTTTACGAGGTTCTGCCTGTGAAATAGCATCAGGGAGAAAATCCAGTGAGTACCAGAAAATCTGGTGTCTCACTGCTTATGACAGAGCTCTCATTGATCCTCCTTCAAGGAGGCAGAGCAGCCCTCAACCTACCTGCTGCCTACAACCAGAAGAGTTCCTAGGTACATCACAGGGAAAAGCATTTTAACCTACCAGACATACACTCTACAAACACATGCTGCAAAGAGCATGTCTGTGAACTCCTAGCTTGTCAGACAAGTCTCAGTACCTCAAACCCTAGCGCATGCTGGGATTTAGCAGGCTTTCAAGGCATTTTGAATCAGCCCAGATTATCGGCTCTGCTACTACTATGCAGCATATGTGCTAACGCCCAGCTAAAAGCATGGTTTCAGTTCTGATTTCTCTTTTTTCTCACATGCCTCCATTAGCTAACCTCTAATCAAAAGCAGCAAATAATTTCTCATGTGTCATCTGTATTTTACAACATTAGAGCCAGCTACATAGATAGCTGCCCTATGCCTAATGCTGAAAACCAGAAGGCTGTTCTTACGAAGAGCTTACAGTCTGACTCTATCTGGGATTTGAGCGGCTAACTAAAATCCTTTGCAAATTATCTGTCGCTTCTTTGTAAGCCCTGCTTCCTTTCTTTACGTCTGAATTTGGACTAGGGATAATGAACTTCCTGTGTCATAGATTGGGACACAAGGAAACTCATTGTACACTCACCAAGGAAGAGTGTATCAGTAAGTAGCTTATAAGGCAGCTCTGAAGGGTCTTGTTAGAAAGACTTATTCTCTGAGTTTCAGTGGTTTGATTAAGTGGATCATGTGATAAACACTTATAATGAACTTCTTCAGATGCTGCCAGGGGAAACCCAGCAGATAAAATGCTGAATCCCACGGCATTGCTCTCTGCATAACAAACTGATTACAAATATGGAAAAATCATGCAATTCACTGGCTTCTTCTCCTACTCAGGACAGCACAACACTGTTAGACAATTTTCTCCCTGCTGCCCCAAATTAAAATATCCTTGCTACTAAATCCAGTTCAAACTAGTGCAATTTTCCTCCTACAACTCACCAGGCAGATTACAGCTAAATGTAACTGCTTGCGAGCAAGTCTAGTCATGCTTCTGAGTGATGTCTTTCTTGTTAAAGAAAGCAAAATACAAATGAACAAAAAACATCCCAACCAAAACTGAGCATAAACTCACAAGTAACATATGCTAGTTTGATTTGTTTAAAAAATATAAATCTAAGCCAATCTGAATCACCACAGGGTAAACCTCATTTCACTGGCAAGTGAGAGAGGTCAAACAGCAGGCCATGTTAAGAACATCCCTACCAGTTTTGGCCAATACCTGTAGGACCAATGACCACGGTAAGTTGTCAGCATCTGCTATGCTCTCTCCTCACCCCCCATGAGCAGCCAGTTGTTTCTCCTTCTCAGCAGCTCAGCCTCTCTTCTTTACACCACTCTCCCAAGTTGTCTCCACATACCAAGCTACGGTGTCTGCAAAAGGTATCCTGGCTCAGGCATGAAGCATGGGATGTACTCGTTCCTGCCCCGTCACTCAGCATAAATTATGGCACTGCTTCTTCAAGGCCAGTGCTATATCCCTGACACGGATGTCAGCTGCAGCATGCGTGATGGATAGGGTGTCTTTAAGAAAGTCATCTTCAGATCCCAACAGCCTCTGCTCCCTGACGCAATACCCACATGCTCCTGCTACCATGGGCAATAGCTGTCTGCACCAGGACACACATATTGCTCTGGTCCAATACCCGATTAAAATATCTGTAAAGGCTCTGCTACACAGAAAAGGGCTAGGAGCTCTTCTGTCACTTTGACATGTCTGGGTAGAGGAGACAGCCATTTCAGCTGGGTATGGTACTGCTGTCAGTGAGCATGTGGAGAGATATGCAAGAGCTGGGCTCTAAGTGGGGTAATTGGCTTTACTTGGGACCTTTAGTTCAGCAAAGGCGTTGTGAGGGCATGAACAATGCCCTTCCTTTAAGCTACTTACTGCTGGGTTTCCCCCAGTCCAGATACCAGACTTGACAAAGCAGTAGCTGCGATGGCAGAAGCTGCAAAGCCAGCCCCCTGCAAAGCCAGCCTGTCTTCAGGCTACCTCACTCCGTGTCATCCCACTGAGTAATCAGCTCTCTAGGGTCACCGGCTGAATCACCTTAAAGGGAATTGCTTTGGCAGTTCAGGTGTCAGGAGAAATGAGAGGGTAAAGGGTGGTCAACGGCATGTGCCCTCAGCAGCTATGTCCTGCACATCACCAGTAGGTGACATCTGTCAACGACACACAGTACTGGCAGTGCTAATTCTTCCACCACACTCAGGGGCCTTGCCTTTCCCTGCTGCTCCGCAGCCAGTAGGCACAAGGCAAGAGTACCCAGCCTGACACAGTAGTATTGCAAGTGCTCGTGCATCATCACTAGAAAGCCTGTTTGGCCACAAGGCTGCTTTCACACAGCGCTTCAGAGAAGAGTCTTGGTTACGGCTGGCATCTCACTGTGCTCCCCACTCCGTCCGCTTCTCATGCACACGAGCAGCCCCACATTGCCTGTCCGTTGTACTGAGCAGCATGTTAACACCTCACTGGCTACCAACATATGAAACACTAGACATGCACAGATGTGCAGACAACCTTGCAAGTGAGACCCTGTGCTTGCAGTTTGCATGGACGCGAGAGCTGGGCCAGAGCAAGCCTAGGAGCATCCCTGAAGTACAATACTGACATATTAACATGCTACGTGGGATGACAGACTCATCACGCCTAGTGCAGCTGTTATAAAGAGACCTAAGGATGAAACGTTTGCCACATGGAGAACACATACATGAATATCAATCTGACTTGTCAAATGAATCAGAGCATCAGCAAGGTGGGGGGGATGCCTTGCTTCCAGGCTTGACCCATCAGAATACTTATCCATCGGTTCTGTTTTGAAGAACGGTCCAGTGGTTATGGCATCTCACAGGAGTCCTAGGGGAGGCTAAAAACTGTTTGTGTTTTTTTCAAGCAGCCAAATTGTAAATACAACCGCAGTTTAAAATGTCCATCAAGCTTTGTATGTTAGCTTTCCTATACACCATTACTAGCCAGGAAATTTCCCCAGGTCATGTTATTTTTCAATTAATGGGATACACAGGTGTAATCGAAGGGATAATATGATACCAATCAGCTCTCATCAGCTGTGATGGCATGTGAGAAAGAGGGCCTTATCTTGATTTATTTTAGAGCCAAAATTCATGCATCTAATAGCGAGGAAAAAAAAAAGGTATCTTTAAAACATACTTCCTAAACAATCAGTAAGAATCAATAACAATAACAATACTGCTGTTAGACTCAGTCATCAGAGAACAAGAGAATTTTAATTCTGTAAACCAAGTGAAAATTTGATCTTTAAATTACTTTGTTTCCACTTGACAAGGAAGACTACTGGAAATGTTGGTGCATTGTCCTTAATCACATTTCAGTATTCTGAACTGAATATATTCCCTCAAAGCATTCCCTAATTGTAAATTTGGTATTTCAGATTAGGTATGGATGTTGGACATGAAAGGATTTTCCTCCCCCACTTCACAATTAAAACAATTCAGGTAAAAATAATTTCATTCTAGGAAACAACTAAAAAGGAAAAAAAGGCAGTATGGGGTTTATGTTAAATCTGTGTGTCCCAAACATGGTGAGCCCAGCTTTAAGAAACTGAACCCCTTGAATTCCCCAAGAACTAAAGGAGACTTTTGAAAATGTCAGGCATACTGAAGCTAGGTATTCCAAATAGAAAATCAGGCTATGGTACTTCATTTTTCACTCATCTAGCACCACATAATCCTATTACAAACGTCTACTGTGAGACTTCAATATTTAAATATTTAACAGCTGAAGAGCATTAGTGAGTGTGAAGTAACATTTCTTTCCGATTTACTAATCTTTATCCATGTCTCTTCCTTCTATATGACAAAACAGATAAAGGGGTTTGTGGTTTAAACCACAGACGCTAACCTATCCACGATCTAGTCTGAATTTTTGAATTAGATCAATTTGGAGTACAATTTGGTAGCAGCTTTTTTACTAGTCTCATACCTGTATGTATTAAATATTGTCCACAGATTTCCTGTGTAGGCCTGTCCCCGGGGACTGAAAACCTGGTGTACACAACTCATAAATAAAGCTAGTGAGACATGAGCAAGAAAAAGCATAGCATACTTCTGGGAATCCCTCCAGGAAAATAAATATGCAAGATGGCACATCACCCTACACAAAGCTGGCAAAGGTAAAATAACATTTGGGTTTGATCATTACAGAAAATAAAATAATCCTGTGTTCATATGTACATACTGCTCTTCCACTGAAACAAAAGGGCAAAGGTAAGACTCGAGTTTGACTCACAAGAAAACAAACCTGCTGGTAACGGTTGTAGCTTATTTAACTTAATGGAGGGATCAAGTCTGAATTTGATTCCTGGCTTTCAGAAGGCCTGTGAATTCTCTAAAAATGACCACCATTATTTATTTCCTCTGTGTTTCAGGACTCTTTCTATGGCATATGCTTGCTTTTAAGAGCCTATCTAAATTCTAGGTATACCTTTCCTCAACAGTCATAATGCATGACTCTGTACAGAAGTAGTATTAAAACGCAGTGAAGAATGGAAGAGAAGCAATTGTCTTGCTTCCTATAATGGGCTTGATGAACACGGCCTCCCATTTCCATCTGTGCTTTACTCTTTTTTTCTTCTTGACAGTAGGCTATTACGTTTACTGGCATTGACTCTTTCCTCAGAGTTTGTTCTTTTGCTCCCCTTCTGCTCTGCTCTCATTTTCCCAGTCTTTTCTACTTTTTTGTGTAGTCTCCTAGATCCTTATTTTCCTATCAGCTTTTGCACTATCTAGTCCCCAGTTTTGTTTACTGTTGTTATTTATGAGACATTGAAAAGTTTAAGACACTGTATATAAGGCATGGCAACAATATGATTACACAGAAATGCTCATTGTTTAAGGGATGAATTGGCAGAAGAGACATCCTGCAACTACTCAGATTGTAGACAGATGTCTACCTGTGTTTTGCTTGGATGTAATTTGGAAATGTACAGAATTCTTCAAGAGCAAATGTGATGTGTTCTTGCCAATTTTTATTTAATTGTGGATTGGTCCATATTTTTGCTTTTAGGGATGAAGCCTGAGCGTTGTCTTATAACTGTTTGCCTGGTGATGTTTGCTTGGTAATTTTGCTTGGGTTCTTAAATATTTTATGTGTCAGTAGAATTGCACACTTCCTATGCAGATATACCTTTAAAACAAGCTATTTATTGATGTCACATTTCATTGAGAATAATACCTTAAAATCAGCAACTTATACTATTCCAAATGTGTTTTGTTCAGGCACTCTTACTTTTGCTTTTTGTGAAGGTTTTAAAATCACTTTATCCTTTGTATAATTTAACATGCTTATGCTATCAGATACTGCTACTTTCACTGTGCAAAGAAGTGGCAGGAAAGATTTTCATGTCTCTAATCAAATGAAAAGTTACTTATGATACAGCACCAGGAATTCAGTGAGAGGTATATATGCATATCTGCTGGAGTCACACACTTGCTTATTGGACTGTGAGGCCTGATAATACCTATATATCACACGTAAACCTTGAGGCTCTTTGAAATTTTAATTTGAGCAACAGCACTCTCAGTGCACCTTATGTGTATGAGAATCCCAAGTGTGCAGGAGTATAACAAAAAGAGAATGGGGGCTGTGTGAGATAAGCATACATCTTGCACTGATCAGTTACTGATAGATAACTCATTTTCTGTTCTCCTAGCAGTTATCTGTATGCAATATATATCCATATTTCCACTACAGCATACTCAACAGCAATCTTTAGATTCTTCCATGGCAGACTCCAGTTCCTGGGAGGATGCAGTTGGAGTGATGCTTTATGTTGTATCCCATCAAGAGTTGTTAATATACTCTACATAACATCTGTTGAATTGGGAAGACAGAGCTTCAAGCTGATGCTCTGTAGATGTCTAAGATAAATAATTTTCTCCGTGAAAATGTCAGCACAGATGCTGCTCTGACAGAGTATGATCTAACAGTTTACCTGGAACTGCTGTAACAATCTTAAAACAGACTTGCAGTCTGGAATATAACTAGGTAGGAAAAGTCAGGTGAGTCAAAAGTCATCAAGGGCATAGAATTTTTGTGAAGGATAGAAACTCCAGGGAGCTGATCAGTCCAGGCACAGGTTCTAGTCTGAGGTGGGAGAACTAGCATGTTTACCTTGGTTGGACCCTTCAAGAACCACAATTCAGTGAGGTGAGAGAAGCCGATGAATACAGACTGCTGCAAGTTCAACTTCTTTCCACCTTTCAGGATTGGCCACTGCTCTAAAGCCAGAAGATAGTTTAAAACATCATGCAGCAATTCCTCAGACAAGATATTTCATATCTCTAGGAGGAAAATCTCACTTCCTTCACCAATTAAATTTGCCTCAAAGAGGTCTTCTTACCATTGATCAAGACTGAGTGAAAAGCAGTACTTCCTATTCTTAACAGCCATCCATCATGCAGGCTAAGAGAGGGAACAACTGTAAGTACAGCTATCAAGCCATTCTTTTGTTCAGTGACTGCAAATGCAGGAAGCCCATAAATTCTGCAGATACTCTGTTCAGGATATCTGGAAACCAGGACTCTTGGAAAGTGGAGATTAAAAAAGTTTATTTTGCCGAGTCTTGATTTGGCCAAGTAATCTAGGAATTAGAAGGACTGACAGGTAAGCATAAAAAGAAATGGCTATTCCTGGAACACAGAAATCACTCTCTTGTTGACTTGTGAAGATGTCCATTAAGGACAACTCTATTTTGAGAAGACATCTTCAAATGTTTTTGATTTCCTATCTGTGTTTTGAAGGGGAGTGTCTGCTGAAATCTTTTACTCAGCTATTCTGCAGACTAAGCACAACACAAAAAAGATTTTATATAAGTGCTATAATTTAATTTCTTCCTGGCACAGAGCGTAATGTCACATTCTCACACTTGAGACATACTGACATGAAACCATATAAGATCACTAACAAACATGATACCTTTCCTGTTTTAGATACTTGTTCATTGGAAACTGGTTTAAGGGTCTGGCTTAACTGGAAAGAGGCCATCCAAAAACTATCAGATGACAACAACTCTCGTTGTAACTAGTGTAGTGTCAAGATCTACCCTACATCCTGTGAGTTTCCTATTTCCTACAGGAAATTCATCTTTGCACTATCATATAACAGAATAGCAACCACCTACTCTGCACTGAAATATTTGTTTTCTAGTGTTTCAGTCTAGAAAGCATAATTCTCCTAAATTTATGGTATTTTTAGATTAAAATGAGAGGTAAGAGTTCTGTGGTTTGAGGAAGTCAAAGGGAAATTCAATGTCTCATTCAAAAGCAAATTTCCTTGTGACAGTGTGCAAAGGGATGGGTTTCTGGAGCTCCAACTGTCTCCAACAAGAAAAAAAAAAAAAAAAAAAAAAAAAAAAAAAAAAAAAAGATGAATTGATATGTATGTGTGAAATATTCAGATAATCTTTCCACTTAACTTGTAAGAAACACTTATTGTTGCATTTGGGGTTTGTTTTTTATTCCTCAGTATTTGGAAGCTCCATCTCCAAGTCTAAATGAGACCACCACAGCTATGTTCTACACTGTAATGGAACAAAAAGTCCTTTGGACCAGAAGTAAGCATGGTATGATCTGTACCGTCTCTCCCCAAGCCCTACCCACTCTAGATACATTACAGCAGCAAAGACCACCAGCAGACTGCTTGTGAGCATTAGTGAGCTAGTGTAACCTGCCCAAGTTGCTCAGGTACCCAGATGCCAGCATGCTCTAAAGAAAAGGCAATATGCCCACACTTGAGGCCAGTCCTGTGTGCTTGCAGTACAAAATGTGGGTAAATGTGATTTTCAGCAAGGTTTTAGGTCTGCTTTTCATTAGAGTACAGATCAAAGTCTTAAGTGATTATGCAAATGTAGTAATTATGTAAATCTAGGAGACAACAATTGGAATTAAGGCTGAGAATGTAAATGTGGACCTTGCTATCTTGCATTTGGTGAGAGAAGTTTTATTTTTCTGAACAATGTAACACATGAAAACCTCAATTCCAACGCAAATCTTTACTAACAAATCAGGTTGATGAGTGGTAGGATAAAGGTTAAGCATAATTTGTTATTTACAGTTTTCAGAGTCATACACAAATCCCTATGTTCTGAGTGCTAAACTTTTATGCCCCATGCATATGTTGTTTGTTTTATTAGACTACATGTGAATGAAAAGAACAGCTGTGACCTCTCCCTGTACTTTGAAAGGGCTCTAACAAAAACCCCCAAACAAATCCTCCTTGAGAAAAAAATTCTTAATTTGAATTCATTCATTCTGCATGCGTAAGGACCCACAGAATTATTCCAGGTTTTCATTACATTCAAAATTAATAGTGAAAAGGCAGCTAAGGTAGAATTGCACACCTGTTCATATTCAGTTTGGTGTTATCTCTTCACATTTCAATAATATTACATAGTTCACCACCACTGTTTTCTAATCCAGAACCAGGCTCATTGTAAACTGATATGACATTCATGTAAACCACTACCTGGGCCAAAACTGTGAGTTCAAGTAATGCCACTTCCTCTTTGTATAATCTTTGGTCATTTAAAATACGTTATTAAAATAAGTTTTCTCTTTCCATATATAATTTTAACAATTCTTGTTGGACTTGGTATGATTTTTCAAGCATAATCATTAAACTGATACAAGTATTTAGCTTGTTTTAATAAATTCACAAAAATTACTGCATCTGCAGTGCAGGTTTATGTTGCTTTTACTACACCAAATGATTAGTTCCAAATAGCTAATGGTATACAAAACCTGGGTGTGCATAGGCCATAGTTAAACTAATGCAAAGCCCTATATAGTCTTATAAAGATTTAGCTTGTCAGCAAACGAAATAAGTAATCAGTATATAAGTTTTGAATGTGACAAAAAAACAACAATACACATATTTCACTGTTCAGCATTCACAGAAATTATCGATCTCCACCCCTTCCTATGCCTCCTGGACCGCATGCACTCCTTTTTTTCCTCAGAAAATTCAGGTCTTCAAATAAAAGCACAAGTAATGAGAATACAACATCAACAAAACAACAACAAAAAGGCCTCTGAACTCAGCTGGAGAAGGAGGCTGCTGCCTCCCCATCAACAAGATGGTGTTGATCATCTTGCCTTTCTGTGAGGCAGCTGCTAACAGCTTTGTTAAACTGTGCACTCAGTATGGGACATGGAAGAAAGAAGATACAGGTGCTGGGACAGGAGTGTGGAAACAGGGAATACTGTATTATGATGGGGAGGGAGGTAAAGAAGGAAAATGCAACCAAACAATTGATTTTTGACTCACTGTATATTTTATTTGCCTCGTTCTTGGCCTGTGCAAGTTTGATGATCTCTGTCTTTTGGTCTTCCACACACTCCCACTGCTGTCTAAGCTTTCCCATGTGTCCAGTGATCCAGATGTTTCTCCTCCAATTTGACTGAGCTACTCCTGTGATTAACAGGCAATAGGTACATGAACAGTGTGCATTTTCAGTAACAAATCCTGCAGTTCATAGAAAACTGAAAATTAATACAAATATTTTTTGACATTTAGGCAGCAGCAGTTTGATTTGGTGTCTACTATTTTTTTTTTCAATTTTCATATGTAATCATATTTAAAGAAATTTAATGATATGATGAATTATCAAAGTCTGTTACAATCATTTTTAAGACTGGAATAACAGAAAATTCTTCATGCTTGCTGTATCACCACCTTAAGAGATACAGGAACAGGCAAAGAAACCAAGCAGAACATAGCTGTTGCTGGCTGTGCTTGCATAATCCAAATATTTAATAGCCAAATGTTCCTAACAATAAATAAGCAATAATAATCTATTCTGTATCAAAGGATATATTTGAACTCCCTGGGCAAGTTTTGGCTTAAATTTATGAGGCCTGTAGTAGTTGAAAGAAAATACACAAATACAAGATAAAACACATTCTGAATTATTCTACCAACAAAGGGGAGAGGAGGGGGCAGGAATGACCTACACTGTTCTGTATTTTGTTCTTGAAACAAGCAGAGTAACTGTGAACTGCCCAGTCCGTGACAAGGTACCAGGCCTGGCCAGACCCAAATCAGCTTAGTGTGCCCACTTGGAGTCACGTAAAGTCAGCAGGCACGTTAACTTAATGCCCAAAGCACTGATAAGAATTAATTTATCCAGCTGTGAGGAAAGTGTAGTAAATCTCTCAGTGTTGTTTTCCCCCATGTTCTTCAAACAGTTACATAAACCCAACCCACATTTCCCTCTTACTATGTGGCAAATATAATCCTCTCTCTAATAAAAAAAAAAATAATCTGAAGCTGAAATACCATGTTAAATAATTTGCAGGAATTATTAATAGTACTGCTGACTGGTAAAAATCTGGTTAGAGCAGTTAGGGTATGATGGCATTTTAGGAGCAGGATAAAGTTTATTTGATTCTCTGTAACTGAGTGTCCTCAGTTGAACCTACCAGCCCTTTGCTGTGTGAGGATTATAACTCACGCTGCAGTTGGATCAGCCTCCATTTCTATTTTTAGTGCAGATCTTGCTCCTTATTTAGTCCTGATTGCATAGCCAGAACTGCATTCTCAGCAGCTCAGTGAAAAGCCTGCCTGTTCCATTTTATAACTTTTCCAGACAAAAAGATGGGAAGCCTGTAGCTTTCCAGAGAGTCTTATTTTAGGAGCTTTCAGTATGATACAGTCCAAAACCCAAGGGCCACATGAATCCCTGCTGAAATACTATTGACTTTCCTGGAGTTTTACACAGCAAGAATTTGGCTGCTTCCAAGTTAACCAGGATATTAAAAATAAAACCCAATACACCACCCCACCCCCCCCAATCACCTCCCCTCAAACCTTCTTCACCCTAAACACTTAAAAGATATTTATTGAAACAGTAATATACATCTGGATTAAATTCTTCAGAAAACATTTTATCCTCTTCAGATTCATAGTTTATAAATCCAATTCATGGAGGAAACTCCTAGCCAAAAAAAGAAATAAATAGGGAAAAATGGAAAATGTTGGTTTTAAAGAATCTCTTAGCAGGGATGACCACACAGAAGTAATTTTCTGCCACTCAATTAAAACCATAAGAACATTTTGGTTTTGAACAAAGTTTTCCCACTACAGCAAGGAGTTTCTGTAATTCTGTTAGAATTGGCTACAACGCTTCACCTTCACTTCTAGGATTTGTTTCTGGAATATTTCTTCAGTCATATATACTAAGTTATATTTCCACGTGTTGCCTCTAAGTGCACGACCAAAAACCAAGATTAAGATGATCAAGGCCATTGTGAGGCTGTAAACACACCAAGTGTAAAAAACCTACACTGATAATACATGTAAAATATATTTTTACCTACACATACTGAAATATATTGTCAGTAATAGATCTTACTTCCATGTGCGAAGACACTTTGCAACATACTGAAATGAACATTATGTTCATTTGCAACATACTGAAATGAACATGAACCCATCCAAATAGGTCTTTTATTTCTAACCCAAGACAGAGAGTTGTATCCTCGCATGCACAGGTTTCTTCTTAGATGCAGCCCTAAACCCTTGCTCTCCCAACCTGCCATATATCGCTAAGGAACTGTTATGCTGGTCAGGCAGTGATCACTGAATTCAGCCATCTTTATTGTACATGTAAGGATAACCAGCACTCCTCCCGCAGTGGGGAGATTGATTACAGATGGAAATTTTCCTCAACTGCCCCTGTATTCAGGCTGCTGACTAGTCCTTTTATGCCACACAGAGAACACAAAGGCAGATTTAAAAGAAAATTAACTGGAGGAGTAAAGAATTAAAATCAGTGAAGGGAAGGACGGACTAATATATTCTCATTGTAAATTCAGTAATTTAATTAGCCCTCAGTCAAACACTGGATAAATTACAAAGCCAATACAAAACAGAAGGGCCATAAAAATTATGTATTCAGCAGGTCTGAATTTGCATATTCTGTGTTCCCCAAATATCCTATTAATTCTGTGAAAATGGAGGATATTCCAAATGAATGAACTCAAGTTCTCTATCTTGATTTAAATGACACAAGCGAGAGAGAGAGAGTTGAATGCCACAAGAAGTATTCAAGATCACTATCTCAACGGCAGGAGGTTAGAAACTGAAAGGACTGGAAGTTATTAACTGAAAACAAAAGACCCAAGTACTTGAAAGATTGTTCATCCTAACTGCTATCAGGAACATTGTACCCTTGTACCCTAAATGGAGACTACTGAAATTTGGGTATTTGGGATATGGAGTGTCTTGGCTGTGCTCCCCAGTGTGACACATGACGTTGAAACTCTTAACATAATGAGAAAAACAAAATAATAAAAAAATACTGGCACCGAGGTGCCAATGCTTAAATCAGGGTAATGGAATCATGACGTGTGCACTTATAAATTAGGAACTAAAATTTAAACATGACCATTCTGACACAAAGATATTTAAGAACAGAGCTTTATACTCAAGAACAGTGAAGTCCAGTCAGATTTTTTTCAAGATGACACTGAAAGAAGACTGAACTGCATACGAAATCCTTCAGAAAATGCCTAAAAATATAACATAGCCAGACACTATGATAACTTCCTTTGAGCCCTTTTCAAGAAGAGGCTTTTGAGCTGATGCATGTCCAGAGGAGCCCAAACAGCTGATGCTGAGTCGCAAGGGGCCAAGACATAGTATGGAAGTCTCTATGCCTTTATGAGAATATAACATGTTCCAGGAAGGTTTGGAGAAATCTTCCACAAGGAGACTCTATATCTAAGAATAAAATTTATAGGAAATACCTTAAGGAATCATGACAAGATTTTCTCTCGCAAGCCTCTGACATGGACTTTCTTATGAAACACCACAGTATAGTGCAAAAAGTATCCATTCTTCCACAACTATATTCTGGACATAATTTTTAATAAAAGTGACTGCTGAATTCAGTTGGAAGAAATACTGATCTAAGTGTATATAGCTTTGTTTGTAACTCAACACTATAAAGAGCACCCTAACAAATGATGAGTATTTGGTGTCTGATGTAATAACTATTTCTGTATTTTCAGTTAGGAGTGACCAGCTCTGTATTTTGAGTTAGGAAATGTGCATAACATTAAAATAAATTATTCAAGTGCCATTTTAAATCAAAATGAAGTAGGTCACTTTGAAGTCAGCTTTGATGGACAGTTTTGTTGTTGTTTTTTGGTGTGGTTTTTTTTTTTTTAAATGAGAGCATGAGTCTGCTCCCTCAGCACCACTTAATCACTGGTAACTTTCATGAAGAGCAAACAAAAGGCCTCTCTTATTTATCCATTATGTTCCTAAGAGGTGAGAACAGCTTGATGCAAATGAAAATCATTAAAGCATTCTGCACTACCATTAACTGTCTGAATATCTGTCTATGCAAATGCAGCACATAACCCAGTGAAACTGCAGCCTTGTGACCTTCTGCATTGAAAACCTATGCCTTATGACTCTCTTAACAGTAAAAATACTCTTTATGACGTTCCTTTGCACAAGTGCTTGGTTTGGATAGGCATGGAAATGGAGTGCAAGCCATCACACAGAAACATATTTAGTTTCAGACACCCCTTCACCCTGACTGGGCAAGGGGTAACATCAGAGATACTCAACTTGTAATAGTGCCACAGTATGAATAATAAGCTAAAATGTGATTGTCCAGGTCTGATCCTGTATGCAATTACATCCATAACTTCACTCTCATATGAGTAGTTCCATTTAAGACACAATAAACATATAATAACATGCCATGGTTTAACCCCAGGCGGCAGCTAAGCCCCACACAGCCGCTCACTCACTTGCCCCCGATGGAATGGGGGAGAGAATCCGAAGAGTAAAAGTGAGAAAACTCATGGGTTGAGATAAAGACAGTTTAATAGGTAAAGCAAAAGCAGCCCACACAAGCAAAGCAAAATGAGGAATTCATTCACCACTTCCCATCGACATGCAGGTGTTCAGCCAACTCCAGGAAAGCTGGGCTCCATCACGCTTAACAGTTATTTGGGAAGATAAATGTCACAACTCCAAATGTCCCCCCCTTCGTTCCTCTTCCCCCAGTTTAGTAGGCTGAGCATGATGCCATGTGGTATGGATTAGCCCTCTGGCCAGCTGGGGTCAGCTGCCCCAGCTGTGTCCCCTCCCAACTTCTTGTGCACCCCCAGCCTCCTTGCTGGTGGGGTGGGGTGAGAGGTGGAAAAGGCCTTGCTGTGTAAGCACTGCTCAGCAGTAACTAAAACATCCCTGAATTATCAACATGATTTTAGCACAAATACAAAACATAGCCCCATACTAGCTACCATGAAGAAAATTAACTCTATCCCAGCCAAAACCAGCACATAATGTAAAACCGTAAGTGGTTTGTAGGATTAGAGGCCTAATTAGATATAAAATCTACTGACATAATTCTTTAGAACTTTGCCCTTTGTGTAGCCATTTATGTCCACGCGAATGGCCTACAGAACACTGCTATTCTAAGTAGCATGCCACCCAACCAACGAAGGTGGGTAAATGTGTGGAACTAGTGTTTAGTCCTCCAACAGCAGTACCTAGCAACAGAAATGCACCAGAACTTCTGCTTTTTTAATATTTTTAACAAAAGACATAGCTCAGACAACAGGTTACAGAAGGTCACTTACTGCTGTTCAGTTTGTCTGTCTCCTTGGCAAAATTTAGGTCAGCCATTAGGCATAAATTTACATCTTCTGCCTAACAGCTTTTCTAGAACTAAGTCTTGGCAGAGGTTAAGAATATCTTCTCCCCCTTTGGGACACATACCTTCGCTGCATACTGTTATGTGGCAGCAGAGTAGTAAGGACATTGCATTATTCAATAGCAGCTGAAGAGGCAATAGTAGACTTCATTCTAGGCCTACCATGGCTTGATGGACACCAAACCTGTTGCCTGTCTCCTAGGAGAGTGCCCCTATCAGCAGGTGGTTGCATGTGAAGCACCTCTTAGCTTGGACTTTTGCCAATCAGTGCTGAGGAATGGAAGACTTAGAGGCCAAGAACAATAAGGAAGCTTTTGCCCCCTAGGCCTGCTTATGTTTCTTCATTAAACAGTAATTATATAGCTTGCATGCATAGTACTGAGTGCAGGGTCTAAGGACTCTTAAGCAGAGATGCTTATTGCTCATTTATTTGGATATGTAAAGTAATTAATGTATTTGAAGTACTTAGAAAAATCAGTGGAACTGAATACCCCTAAAAGTCTTGTTCTGAATTTGGCAAATTGCCACATTCACAAAACCTTATCTGAGACACTGCTGCTCTGCCTATACTGTTTAGTAAAATGGTACCAAGGAACAAGCTTGAACATCACCCATGTTGTGAAGCTGCTAGCCTGCTGCCTGGCAGTTTAGGCCCATAATAACTCAATAGCATTTGAAATCATGTTCCCACATGGCTCAGGGGACAGCATTTGGAGGCAGAGGGACAAAGCAGTCTCTTTAGCCCCTTTTTATTTCACAGTATAGACATAATGTATGGTAAAGAACATTACAAGGAAGTCAGTGAGGAAATTATGAATTCTACTGTGATAGTACAATTCATGCCAAATCATCTGGAATTTTTAAAACCTTTGAAGTAGCAGTGTTATCATTTTATACACGATTAAATGAAAATAAGCTTAAAAAGTTTTGGTTTTATTAGGAACACAGAAATAAATTATGCTAACAACAATACAATATTTACAGAAACGCTGTACCTCTATCATGCTCATTCATCTCATTTTCTGTCAGAACATAAGAAACAAAGGGTATGTTTCCAGGTAGTGCACTTTATCCCTTTTGGCAACTACTGCTGTATTCTCTTTTTATCTCTGAGAAATTTACTTCTAAACAGATCTATTTAATTTAAAAAATGTTAATACTTTCAAAGTGTGATAAAAGATAAAGCTACTCTGGATAAGCTTGAAAAACATGGATGCTGCTGATTTCTTTTGCTTACAGTAAGCAATTTCTGAAGTACTCCAAGCAAAAAGCAATTCTGTGCCAGTCAGGAAAAGAAGAAATTAGGGAACTGACTAGTAAATCTCATGCTGGAGCAACAGAGAGAAAGTCAGCTTACTCACAGTGAAATCTTTATCACAAAACAGATTAAAAAAGTTGCAGCTAGAACATGTGGTCTTTAAACATGTCTTTTTTTCTCCAGCAACAACTAAGAAAAGGTGGACATTTTTTGGTAAGAAATCCAACTTCCTTTTCAAACAAACAGATACCAAAAAAATAGATTTAAAAAAAAAAAAAAATATTCACTAAAGTACAAAAATACAGTCTGATTTTTAATGTGTACCTAAAGATTCACCCAGAATAGCCACCATAACTGCTGTCTTTAGACAATGATGAAGAAAAACAATCAGGGGATGCTGAAAGGTATTGTTTAATGAAAGACATACCCATTTTCTTCTCAAAGCACTGACAATTCTTGTTTCAAATGTGCAGCCCTAACGCCTTATTTCAGAATGATACTGTTCTGCAGATAATCCCACAACTACATTTGATTTAGAGACTGATTCTCTTCTGTTTCCTTTTAAAGATAAAAAATGTGTTTAAAGCTGAGCGTGAGAATGTGATCACTTCTTGGAAGGCTCTCTTCCCTCTCTGAACAATCTGAGTCTCTCTCAAAGTTATTTTTACAGCATAATCATTTCCTATTTTCCCCTGTATATTAGTATTTTCACTCAACATTCATTTTCTTTGAAAAAAGCATGGTCCTAGTGCAAACACATCACCTAATTATTAGAGAAAAAAATGAAATAGGTCAAAAGCCCAAGTCCTGTCCTCAGAAAAACAGCTATACAAAATACAGTCTCCAAAAAACAGCTTACTAAGTAGCATAGGAAAAGGAAGGTGGAGGTGCAGTGGGTGGGGAGACTGGAATATGGCATAGTACTTAATACTTTACAGATTTGGGGGGCAGTGTTGTTTAATCTCATTAGCAAAGTCATCAAGTTCCTGCTTTTGGATGAAAACAAGCATCACTGATTTTCTAACTAAAGCAGCTGCAAGATTACTCAAGAGACAGCAAGAAACACGCACCGTATTATAAAAGAATCCAGTCTCAGTCACTTAACTGCACAGCTTCCAGAGAGAATGCATCTCGTTTCTGTACTTGACTAGGAGTCTATAAGCAACACATACAATCTTCCTCCCTAGAATCTGGAAACAGAATCATGGTGTCTTTCCTTTCAATCTTTCCTAATTTCAATTCACATATCACATTAGATTAGCAAATCTACTCTATAAATTTGGTTTTTTCCCAAGTTTCTATCTCCAACTGTACTTATCTCATGCTTTCAGATATAAAATGATCATATACTGGTATGAAAAATAATTCTATTTGCAAGACTCCAAAATGGTTGAGGAAGATCTGTGTGCTGATGGGGCCGGCATTTTCAGTGTCATCCTTTAGCAGATACTGCCAGAACTGGTATAATAATAATAATATTAATAATGATACTAATATTATCTCAATATATTATAATCATATAAACATATAATGCCTTCAATGCGAGTACTGAGCAAAAACGGACACTTGCAAAAAGTGCTCAGTAAGTGAACATTTCTGAAACTAGGTTTCAGTAGCTGTAAAATCAGGTTTTCAAATGTCTAGGTAAGAACACTACCTTTGAAATTCTAAACTACACTAAACTTAATTTCAGGCCAAGCAAGCCTGAAAATGTTAGTCTTAAAGGACAATAGAATACCAGGCAATATTTAGCTTATAAAGCAAACACCACCACTTTCCCCAAAAGCCAGAACTAAATACACAGTCCAAAGGAAATCTAGAAATTACATAACTCAATTTTAGGAGTTTTAGCACTTGGTACTCTCATGAAACCTCAAAAATCACTTGGAATGCATCGGATAGATTACAATGCTGAAAGAGAGGTACAAAGACATGAGGACTGTGTAAAAATTCTGAAGCTTATGGAAAACGGTGAATATAGTAGGGCTCAAGTAAAACTGTGGAAACTGACAGCAAATAAAAGAACCCTAGTATAAAGGACAAGCAGCAATCTATCTATATGTGTGGTACCACAGGAACTGTTGTGAGGCCTTGTTTTATTTGACATCATTAATCCCTGAGAGGGATTCATCTGGACAACTCTGAGGACACTGATAATCTCAAAGTAAATTAGTGTGGCTAAACTGCAGTAGAAGAAAAAGCAAGCTACTGCTATGGAAAAGACTGAGAGAAATATTCTGGAACAGATTCTGGAATATATTCAGTAGGATGGAAATACCCCAAAGGCATAATATTTGTAAAGGATCTAATATTTGTAAAGGATCTAAGGATAACAAGCAAGCAGAAACTACAAATAGATTTGTAACAGTACCAGCAAAGAGACTAATTTAGATTTGACTTGCACACCTGGAAGCGCTGTATCCTGGAGCAGGAAGGTAACAGTTTCTCTATGTACAGCTGTAGGGGCAGACTGTAGAACATTTTATTTGTGGACAACCAACAAAGGCCTTCAAGCTGCTTGGTGGACCAAACATTAATATCCTCAAGTAATTAATTCTGCCCTACAGATGGAGGTCATATGGATGCCTGAAACAAAGTAAAAAACTCTTATCTGGACATAAACCAGAAATTCTTCATCCACACTCTTTACAACCACACCTGGAATTCACCACTGAGTTCTAGGCATATTAGAAGAAAGATCTCTGCAAATTGGATGGAATTCACATAAAAATAACAGAAATTCTTTGGGAGCTAGAAAGACTCAAATGGAAATGTTACAAACCTAAACAAGTGTTACCTAACTTGCTTAAGCTAAGCAAGTAAGTTCAAAATGCTTTTTCCCTCACATTGTTTTGGAAAATTATTTCAAAGGAACAAATCCCAAGAAGGTAAAATAATTACTTGAGGTGATAAAAGGTTATATATACATACTTAATTAGGAATGGAAAGATTGAGAGAATACAGGAAACATATACTGAGTTCTACTATAGGTAACTGTCCTAACAGAAAAAAATAGTAGGCATCTGGAACTGCAGCATAATGTATACCTTCATACATTACAGGGACCAAGACTGACAGAGATGGACAAAGCATTAATGGAGCTCTGCCATCCCTAATCTAATCTTAAAACATTTTAAGTTTACTCTTATGGCAACACTCTTCTCTCCTTTTGGATAACAGATGGCTGTTTGTGATCTACATATTGAACTGAGGCTTCTTTCAGTTTGTCGGATGCGTGAATGAGGAATGCCTCCCGTAAGTCAGACTACATGGCAGAAAAAAAATATAGCATCTAAAATTAAATAGGTTTCACTACTTACCATCCAGCCCAATTTCTGCGATTCATTCACAGAAACACATTTCACATTTTAAACAAACAAAAATTCTGATAATAATCACATATTCATGTATATTTGGCTATGTAAGTTATAGGAGACTGATAGGGCTTTTGGCAGTTACAGTGCTTGAAAAATTTCCATTATGACATCTTTTTTACTTACTATTTGAACCATTTGGGCTAACTCTCTTCACACTAGACATATTTCTCAATGGAGAGTTTCAACTAAATGCTTCAGTTTATCAGAACTAGAATATGAAAAATTGTGTTTCGTTTGCCTGTTTAAAAACAATTTTTACAATCATTTACCTAAGCTGCATTGTACCAAGTAGAAATTTCAGAGTTTGGTAGGGATACGTACACATGTAGGTATGTGTACATATAAATTAAATACACTTTTAAATTAATAAATCCCACATAGACACATATGCTTTCTCCTAGGAAGACGATGGAAAGATCAAGCACGTGCAGCCTCAACTGGCAGCTCTGTTGTAAAAATAAACCTATTACTTTTATTTTTACAACAAAAGCTATTCAAATGCTCAACCATTTTTCCCTTTACATTCCACTACTTGCCAGTAATTCTCACTGTTCAACATAACATTCCCACAAACAGTATTAATGTTCAAACGTTGTATGTCATTACACAGAATTTTCTCTTATAAATCCATATCCAACTTTTATAGTCATTAGACCCAAGCACCTAAGAGCAATTTTTAATTATGCTGACTCAGCAATGCCACTCATAAAACCAGCTCTAGCACTATTCCTCAATTATCTAAGACATGATTAGTTCCTCTTAATCAAATTTCATGTATGAAATTCTCATTGTCATATTCAATCACTAAACTTCCCTTATTACTATACTGTTAACTGTTCCCAACAATGTGTGTGTTCCTGTTATACTAAATTTAATTCCTTATGCAATCGTATAAACATTTTGCTCTTGCCAGTAGGTCATTCTCCAAGCATGGGAGGGAACCTCAATCCTTTCTTGACATGTAGAATTCTGTCAGCACAGAACAGATCAGGAATATCATCTTCAGAATTAAAATTGTTTACTGACCATTTTCTTACATTATGCATATGCTGATTCTCAATAAAATACACTTTCTCAATTAAAAAAAAAAAAAGGTATAGTTCTATATTGTTACATGTATAATCCTTTATTCATTTTTAATTTTCTGTTTATATAATTTTCTTGAGTACTTATGCATTTTCCTGTACACACATTCACTGGTAGGTTTTTCTGATATGAAGCAATGGCAAGACCTGAAAATGTTGGAAAAAAAATGGTTACTTTCAAAACAAATAAAACATTGAATAAATTTCAATCAAAACTTCTGTTTGAAATGTAAGATGCTAAATGTAAATACAACCCAAGAAACAATTGAAGGTGACTTTGAATTTTCATATAAACATTATGTATGTGAATTTGTACACACCACTCATTTACAGATATGAACATATACATAAGGCTACAGTATGTGTTGTAATAGGTTGCATTTTGTGCTACAGTCAAGGTTTGCTGAAACAGAAAGCTATACCCTATCCATGGTATACAATGTGTTTTGCACAATGATGATGAAAAGTCATTTATCCTAATGGCTAACTTGTCTGCATCAATTAGAGGAACCTACTATTGAAATGTTCTGGGAACTACATGCAGTTCTAGAATTCTGAACATCAGGTGCAGTTACGTGTGCTAACCAGCAAGCATCATATAATCCTTCTCATAATCTCATCAACCTCCATATTAAAACTTGCTAAAATGCTCTGCCCTGCTGCTTTCACTGAGATAAGAAATTAATTCCTCTACTAGTTAGAAACTTTCTTCCATGGCAAATTAATTTACAGTTTATATCTAATCATTCTACATCAACACTGTTCTTTGGCTTAAATATTTTCTTTTCTTGCTTACTCCAAAGTTACAGGTATACTTAAAAAGTTCACTTCTATGCTCTCATATTTTTTTTCCTAGATGAAGCCAACTGATTTTTATCTTCTCGATAAAACAGGCTTTTCACATCTATGATAATTTTCAGACCCCACTTTGTACCTCTTATAGTTTAAATCCAGCCCTCCTGATGACTTAAAAAATAGTCCAAATAAGGTATGACAAAGATCATGTATAATCACATTGCTGTATCACTTGCTTTGACAGAAATAACTCACTTCATGCAGTTTAGGATTGTACTTATCCTGTTAGGACCCATCATGGGGGTAAATTCACACTAGTCTGACTCTCAGATCTTTTCTTCTCTCATTTCTGACATTCTAGTTCAGAGCAGAAAATTCTTAGCAATTTTAAAGTGCAAAATCTTGCCTTTCATATGCAAGATGTTATGACATTTCTATTACTCGAATCCAAACCACACAATTCTCCGTATATGATATGCCTGTTCTCCTCAAACTTATGCTTACCAGCAACTTTTATTTATATGCTAAAGATACTAAATGGGCAGACTCTACCTGCAGCCAGCTTCCAGTTTTATAGGCCTTCTTTAAAAACAATCCACTGTCATTTCCCATTAGCAATTCTTTAAGTTATGGATCCCATGTAATTTCTTATATGGCACTACACTGAATCTTTTTATGAAGTACAGATTAAATCTACTCCATTTCCCTTGTCACTAAATTAATTATTTTATCAAAAAAATACCCAGTTACCCCCAAAAAATCTCCCTTTAATACACCAAAGATTTTTTACTTCTTTATTTTTGCTTATCCTATTTTATAATTTGTTCCCTATGTTCCATACACTGCAATGGTTGCACATTAACACTTTCCTGGGCTCTCCTTCAAAACACATTTGTCACTTTCCAATCACATGCCACCATTCTTGCCCTGACTGGTTTATTAATAGTCTTTGCTAAAAGAGTGCTTTGATACTTCTAATATTTTCATAATTGAGATCTAGGTTAGTTTTCCCATCACGTTTCTAGTGGCAAGACATTGTTGGTGTAAGGCCATTGATTAAATGTGTGACTGCCTTGGTTTTGACAGAACTTGACTGCATTACACTTCCGAGCCTATTGCCTAGCCTCTACCTATTGACTGAAAATTTAAAAAAAAAATTTAAAAAAATCCCTTATCAATCAGGATCTTGAGCATTATTTCCAAAGCACAGTTACCTCTACAAATGAATTCGGCAGCTTAAGTGGCACTTGAAACCAGCTTGGTATCCACAAGTTGCTCAATTCCTTGCTGTCCTTAGGTTTTTATCAGGTAACACGGAGGCAGTACTTGACTTTCCACTGGTATGATGGGCATGTGCAATGTTGCCTCAAATTCTGGCGTAACTGAGCCTAACTTCCTGGAGTATAAGTAACGCTTGTCAGGACTCTCATGTGAGGAATCCTCCTGTGTACCCTGCCTATGATGTCCAGTCTAATAAGCATTCTTAAAACATGAAAGACCTCCAGAAATTATTCTTTCCTAATATTTTACATGGGTGCCTTAGTTCATCCATTAACCTACTGTTAAGGCACTCATGCATGAAATGTGGATCTGTTTTCAAATCCCAGATCTGCCCGACTTGGAACAAAGAACTATCTTTCTCTGTTCTTTTATCCTCTAAATAAAATAAAGGTTGTTCTTGCTTAGGTATCTAACTCTAGGACAGGACTCCAAATTGAGAATCCCGAGAAGACTTCAGCCTTACTCCTTTGGGCAGAGGAATATTCAGTTTATACGTTCTCAGCATTTCTAGACAACTTCTCATCCAGTGTACTCTTGCAGACTAAGAGGACTGCTACCTGTATTGAGTGCTTAGGGAGCCTTACAGCCTAAGGTGAGATTGTGGATTCTTATATGTGGCAAAGTATGTACAGGTTTGGCAGTCCAAAATTACACAGCATAGCACCAAATTTTTTAGTCTGGAGATTTAGACTTTTTTAATTCACTTAGTCTGTGGGGCGCACTGGGAAATAAAATTCTTGTGTAATGTAGACAGTCTGACTGTCTAGGTTGGGGTACCAATTAGGTGGACACATACTAGTACTGATCCATGTGCCCAGGTTTCCTCTCTGCAGAAACCATGTTTCTGTCACTTGAAAAATCAATCTGACAATACATGGGCCACACTTAGTCCTCATTCTGAAATACAGTTTGGATAAATCCAGGGCATCCCCAGACTGAGAGAGCACGCCAAGATTTCAGACCATAGACCTCAGAAATACTGAGCAGCCTGGAAATCAATAGGAACTCAAACACAGATACCTAAGTCAGTTTTGAAGTCTAAGATGTACTGTTCAAAATTTTACCTGTGTTATAGTCTAAACTTTTATCACATTCTGTAGCATTCTGCTACTATAATTAGGTATTTGAAAAATGTGGCGTTTCCCTGCCCCCATCATGTTTAGTTGCTAGATGATTCTGTGTCTGCTCATATTTCCATTTATGAATTTTTAGTGAACTGCAGATACCATTTTGTGACCATTTTTTTCTTTAAGTACATAGTAAGGATTAAGGGAAAGAAAAAAATTGATGCACCTTTTATTAAAAAAAAAGGCAAAACGATATCGATTTTACTCTATAGAGAAACTCTAACTTATGACAGTCATCAGTTATGGTGATAACTAATACTATTAATACTCACATTTTTATTGTACAGCTCTTTAACTGTGCATGATTAGAAGCAGTTCTATATTCAAGCTTGATTATTTTCATGCAAATACATGGCTAGCTAATGGGGAGAACAGCTGCTGCTTAGCAACTGGAGGAACAGAGAAAGGGGGTGACTTGCTTTATTAACAGAAAACTGGATGAAACCTTAGAATACATACAGAGTTTGGAGATACCAGAGAAAATGGGTGGTAGAACTCGCTAACCATGATGTTTCCTTTTACAATGATTGACATCCTAGGATGGAAGCATTTTCAGGTAATAAACTACAAGAAAATTTATATATGGTAGACGTGTGCATGAACAAAAAATAAGTGCTAAAGACAAACCCTGACACACAAGCTGAAATGTAGGAAATCCAGAAACAGGCTTTGTGTCTGTCACCTACTGTAACGGTTAAACTGACTTTTAGACTTCAGCAACTTAAACGTGATCAACTTAAGCTACCACAAGCCAAGACTGGTGGAGGAAGTGTTCTCTTTTTCTTCCTGCTGCTCAAACTCAGCCCCTGCACTGCCTCCTCCACTGTGCAAGTACAGGCTTTCACACGCCTACATAATGAGGCAGATAAGGGACCTGATCTAGGTTAAAACTAACCCATATTTTTTAGTTGGATCACTTTTACCTGCATGAGTTTCCAAATCCAGGTTGTTATGCAGCTATTCAAATACTTGCACTGACATGAGAAGGAGGGCAGGGGACCTCCCATGACAGTGCTGACTCAAACCATTTCTGAAAATACATTCTTACCTTGGTGTGACCCTGCAGACTAACTTATTGACTTGACTGCAAGAAGAATATGAAAGCAGAAGCATGCTCTAAGAAATGAAGGGAAACTAAAAAGGTACAGCTCAGAAAGCATGTGAGTTCCATATAAATGACTGCATGGCTGTAAGATATGACTTGGATCAAGCTATTTAGATCAACACTAAAAAAATCTTTTTTCTAGGGGTAACATTCACCACTTTCAGAAATCAAATTAATACTTCATATGAACAGGAAACTGGCTCTTGGTTAGGGATCAACTGTTCTTGTCCCAGTCCTACTGCCTTCTGTTTGCAACAGTTCTTCCAAATTCAAAGCATGGTTCTCCCTGATGCAATAAACATAAATATTTTTGTAATGAAATAGAAGACTTTGAACAATGTGCTTTAGTGAATCCTGCTTTATGCTTCCAAAAAGTTAGTTATTCCAGTTATCTACACTATTCTATTGTCGGCAATTGCTTTCTCTCCAGCAGGTCTACCAGATATGAATTTGTGCCTACACCTCACACACAACACTAAGAAGCCAGAATCCTCCAGTAGCTTCAATGTCTTGGATTATGTACCAATCCAGCTGAGGTGCAGATACACATCATGTTCTGCTGCCTGAGTATGTCACAACAGGATAAAGTAGTGGACTGCTGATGTTGTAGTATCTTAATCTCATGGAGGAAGGGGCACCAGAGCACATCTGCCAGTGTTCAAAGACATCAGGCCATCAGCAAAATAAACAGTGATGGGAAGATACAACACTCAGGAAGTCAGGATGATCATGTGAACAGAAAGACAACAGAGCACAGAATGGTGCAACACAAGAACAGAGTCCCTACCAAAGTCCTACGGAAATGAGGGAAATACAGTAGTTAAGCAACAGTACAAAATGTATTCAAAGAACAAGAGTTAGGGATGCTATTTGTTAACATGCTTCACTAGTTATCTCCTAGTGATTCATTAGCCTTTCTGAAATGTAAGTATTCATAAGAGTATTCTTGCAGTTCCAAAGGTTTTCCAAATATTAGCCTTGCAAATGTAAATAACTGTCAAAAAATTAAAGTTGTAGCTCATTTAGTCTTTAGATAGAATAAAAATAGTCTGGGTTCCAAACCTGTTTCAACTACTTACTTCTGTGATGCAAGATTTCTTGATGACTAGGTAGTTTGACTTTTTTTTTTTCTGTTTGCATAAAAATGAATTTAAGGAGGAAAACAGATGTGAGCTAGAGAAAATAAACAGCTTACAAAGAAAGAGTAGGAAATCAGTTACCCTTGAGTAGACAGGCAAGCTTCCTGTTCATTACAATGAAAAAATGAAGGGTAGCAACTGCCTGACCTGTCTTTTGTTCAAATCTAAAACCAAAACATATGTAAGCAAAATGTGAAACATATGTCTTACATATTGGACTTTTGTCAGATTTTATAGATCTGTACATTTGTCTCATATCATCCAGTCTTGCACGCATATGTAACAATATCATTCTAAGTGTATGTAAGAATATTTGGCCTTTTTATAGGCTGATCTTTCACACTGCCAACTCTTTCGATATTTGGTGTGGGTTTTTTTCCTCCAAATCCTCAGCTCTGAGACAAAGAGACTGTAACAGGAATCCCAACTCAAGGTTTTTGTTATCATTTTAAATGAAAACCTGCACAAGAGAGCTGGAAAATGCAAAATAAGCTCTCCTAAAGGACCAAGTAAGAGAAACCTAAATCCTCATAAATTTTACCCGAATTAATGACCGGGAGCAGGGAGGCACCTAGCTCTGAAGACTCGCTTCCTCCCGAATAACGCAGGTCTCCGAGGGGCCGTCTCGCCCATTTTTGCTGGGGTTCAGGCAACAGGGAGCCTGACCCCAGCCTCGGGGCGCCCCTCCCCAGCCAGAGAGGGCCCGAGGTTGCGGCCTCAGCGCCGCGGTACGACAGGAGGCCGCTCCCTCAGCCCCGCCAGGTAACAGCGCGGGCGGCTCCCTGGCCGCAGGAAGGCAGCGAGCAACCATAGCGAGAGGGGCGGGCGGCGGGGAGAAATACACGCGGCGGCCGTGGGGAGAGCGGTGGGGGGAGGAGCGCGATGGTGGAGCACGCTGCGAAGAAGAGGAGGAGGAGGAGGTGGCCTGA
>NW_020799097.1:51215807-51225643 GCF_003259725.1 Athene cunicularia | reverse complement strand
GCCGGCGCGGGGGCTGCCCCGAGCGAGCGGCGGCGGCAGCAGCTGTGCAAACAGCGGGGGCAGCCACCCGCTCCGCGCCCCCCACCCTCGTAAAGGGCACGGTAGCGGCGAGTGGGCACGGCGGGGCGAGGGCAGCACGCCGGGAGGTGTGTTTCTGCGGGGCGAACAGCAAAAGGGTGAGCGTACAAGGAGAAACCTTTGAACGTAGGCACGAGTGAGACTTCTGCAGTACTTACAAAGTCGGGGTTTTATGTTGATCCTACGCTGGCGTGGTACAAATCACGCAGAACGGTAGGCATTGGTGCTGCACTGCAGAAGGGAACGTCCTAACCGCTGGCCACATGTTGCCCCCTGAGACTTCCTAATGTCACAGCCCACTTTATTGCCTCTTCTCTGTGGACGCGTGGTTATAGTCTTACCCCATCTCAAGTATGTTTCTGACCATCAAAAAATTTCTGACAAATTTAATATGTAGGAAAATTAATTTGATATTTATTGTCCTTTATGCATACATTAAATATTCAGTTGGAAAAAAAGCCCTGTTCTTTGAGATGTATTGTTGCTTGTGATCCCTTTATACTTATGTTGTGTAATGCTGACCTTGGGAATTGAGGTATTTCTGCATATTTTATAGACTGAAATGTAGAAAATGAGGTATTGGTATATCCATTAAATGTTAGGCAAGACAAAAAACACCTGATAAATAAAACATAGTTACGGTATCTTTCCCTTCACCCAGTTATTCTAGTAGAGCAGATTTTTTTGTTGGAGTTCGGTGGGGTTTTTAAAATTTTATTTAGAATTATCTGTCGGTTCTCTGTTTAGGCACAGAGGAATGTGAGATTTTAAAGCTGTTGTGATCTGATGCATCTACAGCTCAAAATTAAGTGGATGAGTGGGATTAATAGATAAAATATTGAAATAGAGGAACCTATTTTATTGTAGCTCTAATTTTGCATACAAAGGAGATATTATGTAATAATATTTATGTAATGGCATGAGTAACTATTTCATTATTAAAAAATGTAGAGCCTGAGGTTGTCTGGCAGGTAGCAGGCTTTCTGTGCGTGCGTGTGGTTAACTCATTAAGGCTTATTTTCTTTTAAGAAAATGTTTAGGCTATGCCATATCATGAATGTGGCATCATAAAGTAAACAGAAATAGTTTAGTTGTCCAGCTATTAGGAACACCATAGGAAATCCCTGGCTTCCCAAACCATAAGCTTTAATATTAGTTTGCATAATAGAAGTGTTTCTAATTCGTCTTGGTTAGAGAAGATGCTTCACTGTAGTCTGCAAAGGAAGTGTGACTTAGCTATCTTCTATTTATTTCCTTGTTAAACTTTTTTATGGCTTTATTTCCTTTCTATGCCATTAGTAATGTTTGCTTATAAGCTTCAAGAGCTTCTCACTACATCTCTGCATTATTTTTTCCTTTTTTAAAAAAGGAGACAAATCTAATTCTGTCTCTTTTCAGAGGTGTTGGACATAAGCAAAGCAGTCATTGTTAGAAGTAACGTATGTGACTTCAGAGAGAGGGGCTATCCAATTATTTACTTGAGAGTTGAAATATAAAATTAAATTAATCACATTCACATTGGCATTTTCTTTGAGGAAAAATAAATAGTAAAAAAACCTTATAATATACTGTATAAGACAATGAGGGGTGTTTATCGTTTATCTTACAAAGCAGTGTGATGCTTGTCTTCACTTGAGTTGGTCTGGGTAAGCATAACCCTTTCTCACTGGGTTTAGCGTGTGTCTTGCCTGTGGGAAGGGTGCTCAGTTGCCATGCTGCCTACATGACAGCAAACCCCTATGTCTGTATAGGCTGCTTCACCTCTGGCATAATTAGCTCTGCACGAATCTTAGTATGTTCAAAGCTGTGTGTCCATGCTGTGCAGCTAATTGGGAGTCAGGTTCAGAACAGACTCCCAAATTTCACCTGCTGAGTGAAGGGGGATTGATTGGTACATGGAAGTGGCTTCTGCAGATGTTCAGAAAGTCAAACATCTAGCAGCACTGTATCTTGGGTCTAGTGTCAGCTAGGGATGTTGGTTCTGAAGGCACCTCCCTACTCATACTGCCTCTTCTTCTGTACTGTGCTCAGTAAGGTACATGGATGACAAGGATTGTCAGTGTTCTTATCTTTGAGGGCATTGATGTAATCCTGTACTCGGCAACTGATTTGTAAATGTTTGCTGGTACAGTCTGTAAAATTAAAGTAGTTTGTGGTATGGTGGTTGGGGGAGGTAAAAACCAGACTTTTAATTAAAAATAACGGAAGGATGAACTCCTAGAATGGACTGTGTTAATAATAATGTTTTACAACTTCTTTAGGTCTTTTGAGGAAGAAATCTCATTATCTTTGGCAAGACTATGGAAGTCATCTCCTGATGTCCTACATCTTTGTATAATAAGAGCTTGAAAGGCAAGGAATCAAAATTTAAGGCCAAAGATTCCCCTACTATTTTCTGTTGTTCTGTGAAATACAAAGAGTAAAATTATAACTACAATAGCAAAAGGTGAAGTGAAGCATGACTAGAATTTCTGTTTGAATGCATCTTAGCTGGTTGAGCCATTTCATTACATTTTAGCCATTTGGTGCTTGAAGCAGACTGGCACGTCTGTTTATGTAGTGACTTGGACAAAAGTATAATTTCAGAAATGCTGCAACACTGCCGTAGTGGTAATACAATGAAAACAGTGTTAAATTCATACTTTGTTGTATAAAATTGTAGATATTATTTGATAGCCTTTGTATCTCTGAAGGACTTTTGTGATATTGCTGCTTACATTAAAAAACAATAGGTTTTAATTCACCAGGTAATGCTTAGCTATGAAACAATTTCATTATCTTCTCAGGCAGGATTTCTTTTCTGCTAGCTAGCAATTTTTGTAAATGCTTTTTAGAAAAAAAAAAAAAAGTTTGAGAAGTTGCAAGATCTGTTTTATTAGAGTGAAATCATAATGCAAATTGAACTTTCTGTTTACGCATGGTCTTTTGTTTAATTGGTAATTCTTGAATTTCATTCTTGTTCCTAAGTTGTGGTGTATGGAGTTATCAAAGTTTTGATTTGTTTTCTACTAGCTTTCGGCCATTTCAAGCTCTTGGAGTCTTTTCTCAAGATTTCACTGACCACTTCAAAATAAGTATGTGAATACTCAGTTGTGTGTTTCTGTCTGGTGCTTATTCAGCTGCAGGAAGACAGAACTGAACTGTAAATCCATCCAGAAAGAAATTGGGGTGAGACGACATGTCATGTTATGAGACACATTAACAAGCTGAGGTTGCTAATTGCTGCTTCACTTAACAAGACTGAGTGCAAGTAGCAGAGGACAGTAATAGTAAACCACATAGAAGATACCTGTTGGTGTATGATAATAAGTCCTATGAAACAGAGAGTTGACATATTTTTAAAAATCAGAATTCTGGTTTGGGTGTGATTTGAGGCTGATATATGTGATAAGTTTTACAGAAATAGGTACACATTTAAAATTTTGCTTTTGAAGGGTGTTAGGCTGAGAAATGTGTGTTCAATTGACAGGAGGGTCTTTGGAGAAGGTGGATTAGGAATTTTCCTAAGAAAAAGCAATGTGTAATTTGAGGAATAATAGAACTCTGCTGTCCTCAACTGCCACTTTATGTATTTGTCTCGTTTTGAAGGGTTTTGTATTTTACATTATGAAATCACTGATTCGAGAATGAATCTTACTTCAGGACAGCACAAAACTCGGCCAAAGAAGAGGATGTTTTGAAGTTACTCTTGCATGCTTTTGATTATGAATTTTTTCTGAGGTTGGGTGTAATTTAGAGAAGGGGTTTACAGTCAGCAAATTCTGAATGCATTTCAGGTAGATGTCTAAGTTCAGTGGTTTCACTTGATTTTCTGAGAGGGGGAAAAAAACAGAGGCAAATGCTTCAGCTCAAATCTGGCTCCCTTCCAGCAGCAGTAGCTCTGGTATGAGTCAGTGAGGGGGCCTGCTTATCTTTCTTCTGTTCTTCCCTCCCCTTTCCCCCTCCACTGACCTCGCTAGGCCCTATATCTGGTCTCATCCCAGTGTTTTTCTCTCCTGTTGCTGCTCACTTGAGAAGGAATGAGCTTATTGCAGGAACTTGCTTGCATACTCAGCTAGTGATTAACTTTTTTCTTCCCTCATTTTTGCTACTGTTTCAGACAGTGTTCTGCAATGGTCATTCCCCATAGCCACTTCTGTTCATTACCCTAGTCTTCACAGCCAAGCATTGTTCCAGTTGCCACTACTTCCCATGTAGTGGGTGCTTCTTGATAATGGTCTTCCAGTCCTTTCTGTGGCTTTATAGTGAGAGGGTGCAAAATAGGATACAGCCATTGTGGTGAGGCTTATGCCTCTGCCTTACCTTTTCACATGCTCTCCCAAAATAGCCCAGTGGGCATCTCTTGATAGGAGGTCATTCTGTGGACTGCAGCATGGCCTAGAACACTTTAAGCATCATACAGTGGAGCCCCACTTCCAGCATACCATTTCTGCATCTTACACTGGCAGGTATCTCGTACATCTGAAGAGCTATTTGAAAAATAGCCTTATGTCCATTTGTTTCTCTTGTCTCCAGAGGTTTATAGCTTCTGTGAGATGTGAACAGGGCTGGAGTAGGAATTTGAGATAATGTATTTATTCTGAGATTGTTCTCAATGTTTGAGTTTTGTCAATGATGTGATTGGAGGTCATTAGCTTGTAACCTACCTGGTTCTTAAAAGGATGTGTTTTCTAGTGTGTTGCAGGTTGTTGTGTTTTGTGTTTTTTTTTTAAAAAAAAAAACCTTCTCCTTTTTTTGAGGCATTTGTTAAGTACTTCATATAGATTGCCTGCTGAGTTTTTTGAGCAATGAGAGGCAGCCTGAGTAAACTGTGAGATTCTGCTCCACTGGCATGAAACTCATTAAGTAGTAAATGTAGTATCCATGTATATGCATCTTGCTTTAATTCTGTTTCTTAAATAAACCTTAACATACTGTGAAAAAAAGGTGTTCTAACTAGAATCCAGATATTGGTTTCATAACCAACATACTGTTTGCTACTGCAGAGTACCTCTTGGTCATGTCACTGAATATATTTGTGCTTTTGTAATTCAGTCAAAAAAATACATGTATAACTGACCTGCCATGCGTAGAAATCCATCAGTTGCAGACTTCAAAGTGTTTCACAAAGTAGGTTCGTCTATATTTGGTCTAATACAGAATTTGATTTTTATGATCAGTGCCCCTGGAAGCAGACTAACAGCTTATCTGTCCAAGCTACAACTTCCAGTTCTGTTACGTACTTCTTAAGGGTGCTTTTTGGCTGCTTGTTGAAATATCCTCATTTTCGGTGTGTAAAATGAGCCTCCTCAAAATAACACACTGGCCTGAAAATAGTTGTCTTTCTTATTTTTACCAGAGTAGCACATACATATCACAACTGAGGTTGGCAGGATTAGTTGGTGTCTAAACACTCAGTGAGAAACAGCTCCTGCTTAGTAATTTTTGCAGTCTGAGTAGACAAGATAAATCTCTGGAAGAAGGAAACAGGTGCAGTAACACCATGCTATCTGTTTCTTCTCCGTCTCTTGTTTCACAGTTCCAGTATTGATCATTTAATACCCTGTTCTGCTAACTGTTGTCATTACCCTGTTTTTGTCCTTTACCCTTGATTGACTTGATTGACCTCCGTGTGCAGTGGGCCTCTGAGAAGGAGGATGATAACAATGAAAATGTTACCATTTGTAAAGAGGCAGCCTGAACACTCACACTAAAATACTTGTGGATGTTTGGCTTCACAGATGAAATCTTTCAGAATGATTGGACAGGATCACCGGAGATTTGGTCTTGTGTCAAGGGAGATCTGCTGATCAAAATCTCAGGATAATTAGCAGTTGACTCTTTTTTTTTTTTTTTTGTAATTAAACATTCTGTATCTTCAGCTATTGCAAAGCCAGCTTCTGAAAAGCCAGCATCTCGTCCTCCTCTGTCATCATTGGATGTTGAGTTGACAACTGATCAACTTTATTCTTCCTCTCTGTCTACCATGTCAAATGTATCATTGCTGTGTGTTACAATTATGTGCATTTTTTAAGTTCCTGTATATGTCTTCTCTATATTAGGTTTATTCTACAGGGAAAAATTGTTTCACTGTCTATTGAATTGCTATCTCATGTTTCAGGAACAAGATATACCCATGTAAAGAGAAGAATGGATTTGCTTGGGGTCCTGCATCAAATCAATAGCAGAACTGATAGTATAATACAATGAAGAAGCTACTGTCTATAAGCAGTGTTATTTCTGTGCTACTGTCCAGCCCAATAATAAGTAAATGTAAACAGTAAAATAATGTTCCTTTATAAGTTGACCAAAGCTGTAGTTGTGGTAGCAATTAATCAAGCCAGGCCTTTATGTTATAACAAGGTCCAAGGACTGGTTTCAAAGATACGCCATGAAATCTGTGCAGTTAGGCTGTAATTGCACTGTTAAATATTTGTGATACTTGTATGTATTCTGGTGAAACCAATAATTTTGAGGAATGCAGTGGAATAATCAAGTGTATGAGCTTCCAAACAGGCAGTATTTTTCTGCCTGTGATACACTTACTTTAAGACTGAGGATAGAGCCCAAAACATACAAGAATCTAAACAAATACCAGAAAAGTTTGTATTAGGTATAAGGACTGTATGAAATGCCAGTGTTTGCATAGGCTTCATTCATGCATGTTTGTTAAGGTTCTTTCAAGAGCTGCTTTTTATTACAGAGAAGTTATAAGGTGTGTAGAAGTTAGGGGATTTTTTGGCAGGACATTTAAATAAAACTTCACGCTTGCTGGCTGGGGTGGGCCATAGGGCTTATTAGGGACCATTTGATCTCTGTATGCTCCAGCCTTCCTGCGATCAGCATGCAGACGGCCATTTCAGATAACTTCTTACCCCACTTGTATTATGCAGTCCATCATGTTGACTACTTGTTTATGAGTTCATGTTATGTGACCTCGGTGTACATGTGGATGCCTGCTCGGATTCTTGGGTTGTGGAGTCATCATCCTTGGAGATATTCAAAATACGTCTGGACACAGTCCTGGGCAGCTGGCTCTAGGTGGCCCTGCTTGAACTGGGGGTTTGGACCAGGTGACCTCCAGAGGTCCCATACAACCTCAAGCATTCTGTGATTACTGAGATTACTCTTGTCAGCAGTGAGTATCCAGGTGCTCTGTACAGCCTGTTTGTGTGTCCAGGTAAAGACAGCTGCACCCAAATGGTGTGGAAGGGTTGCCAAGTAACTGTCTTTAAGTTGATTACCCTGCAGCTGTAAAAGTTACTGGAAGGTTTTGGCAGCCTTAGCGAAAACTGATTTAGGTTTGGAAAGAAGAAGAAAAGAAATAATATTCACTACAGAGACCGTTGTTAGGTTGGGTTTGTCCGTTAGTGACAGGTTCTTTTCCTAAAAATTACAGAAAAGTAGGAGCAGCCGCTGCTTATTTAAAGTCAAGTTGTGCCTCTGTACTGTTTGCTGACTAAACCAGTGTTTACTACAGCAAGGCTGTATGTCCTATTTTAGGTGGAATATCAACATGCAGTACTCAGTGTGAATATTGAAAGGGCTGTGGAATGTTGCACCTAATCCATAATACTTGGCATTACTCCTCAGGGGAGGTTTACAATACAAGTTTTCTGAGTTTTGTATAATGAGATGTATAATGAGTCTTTCATTTTGTGTTTGAAACTACCTAGGTGGGTTTCTGTATAGCACAGATCTTATTAAGCAGTGGGAATTGGAAACTGATTCAGCCCTCACTTCTGCAGGTACTGCCTTCAGATCAGTAATGAACAAATTTTTATTGCTGCCACCCCTATTATATAATATCCAGATGAGGAAGTTATTTTCTGGAGTTCTTGATATAGCAGCTTTTATATTTCCTTTTTAAAGTTGCCTATTTAACCTAGCTAAAATGTTACACAAGGCTTTCATTGCAGATGAATCTTTCTTCATGTTCTTGTATGTTTTTATCCACTGACCGTGAAGCAAATGGTTTTGTGGCATTCACATTTGTAAGCAGTGAAACCTATTTTAGTGTCTGTAGGAAATTAGAAGAGATTACGAGCAGTTTCTTATGTTGAGGTAAAATGAATCTATTTTTAGAAATGCTTGGTATCAAATACTTTCATTTTTGAACTCTGATTTAGCTTTGTAGAACTGAGGCTTAACCATCTTTTCTGTTAGACCTAAATAGTAGTAGTAAAAACAATCCAGTTCTGCCATATTATGTTTGTCTATTTCCTACAATAGAAGTGTGTTTTTACCCTCAGATTAATGCTGAGTTTGGAAGGGATTTATAGAGATTGTCTAGTTAGTCCAAGCGCCCTGCTCAAAGCAGGGTCAACTAAAACAGCTCCAAGGATGGAAATGCCACAGCCTGTCTGGGTAAGTTCAAGCGTTTGACCACCCCCACAGTAAGACAAGTAACAGGAAAAAACAAAATCAAAAACCAGACTCACCCCAAACTCTTTCTTTAAAGCTTCTTGTGTTTCAATTTATGCCTGTTGCCTCTTGTCCATTCACTGGACACCACTGAGGAGTCAGACTCACTCGCTGCTTCCTATCAGATATTTATAAACATTGATAAGATCCTTCCCCCCTGCTTCCAGTCCTTCTCTTCTTGAGCCTACGAAATCCTGGCTCCAGTATGTCCATGTCTGTCTTGTGCTGGGGAACCCAGATCTGGACACAGCACTCCAGCTGTGTCTCACCAGTGCTGAGTAGAGGGAAAGGGTCACACCCCTCGACCTGTTGGTGGTGTTCTTCCTAATGCAGCTCAGGACAGTTGGCCTTCTTTGCGGTCGAGGCATATTGCTGGCTCGTGTTCATCCAGGACTCCTGGGTCCTTTTCTGCAAAACTGCTTTCCAGACAGTCTGCCTCCAGTCTGTAGTGATATATGGAGTTATTCCTCCCCAGGTGAGGACTTTGCATTTCCCCTTGTAGGGCTTCATGAGATTCCTCTCTGCCCATTTCTCCAGCCTGTCAAGGTCCTGCTGAATGTCAGCACAACCCTCTGGTGTATAAGGCACTCCTCCAAATTTTATCATCTGCAAACTTGCTGAGGGTGCACCTGTTCAATGTCCAGGTCATTAATGAAGATGTTAAACAATATTGGCCTCAGTATTGACCACAAATGACTGGCCTCTGTTCCATTATTGCAAGGCGACTGCTTCTCACTTAAGTTTCATTTCTCTCCCTACTGCATAGCAGTCAAATCTGGTTTAGAGCTCTCCAGTGTGTGTTTTGTTCTTACCTCTTCCTTATTTTAACATGCTGTCGTCTTAGGTGAAAGTATATGCACTTCATTTCACTTCTGATGCAGCAAGGTTGGTTTTGTAATTTTTATAAAACCTATATGTAGGTAGGTATGACTGTGTAAAAGTAATAAATCCTGGGTCTGTATTTTAGTTTTGATGATATGTTTTACCTGAACAGAAAACATGGGAATGTAAAATGACTGGATATAAATCATCATTTGACTAAAAAGGTGTGTTCTCTATCAGAAATAGAGTTTTAAACTGTCCTGTGTTTTCCTTACTTCAGAAAAGTGGCATATATTGTGCATAAAGTAATTTAACTTGCCATGGTAATTCAGGTCATTTTTTACTATGTTTTTTATGTATAGTTCTTAAGAAATTTGTGCATTTACGTGTACGTTTGTAAACCTGTAATTCCTATGCAAAGATTAATTTAATATCTTTACAGCCTAGATTCCTGTTTTGAGTCTGTTGCATTAAAAAAAACCCTCACCAACACCCCCAACACCTGTCTCTTATAAAAACCCAAACACAGTGAG
>NW_020799097.1:51167904-51215757 GCF_003259725.1 Athene cunicularia | reverse complement strand
CCCCCCCCTTAGCATAGATGGGAAGAACAGAATAAAGTTCTGCTAAGTATTTACAGATTGTGCCAGCATGTCAGGTTTTGGTGAGCTTGTGTTCTTATGCCAGCAGTTGGAAACATAATCAAGGAAATAAATAGTCATTTTTAACCACTGCTATATTAAAGATGAAAGACTTAAGAACAGAAACCAGTTGTTTTAGGCAGTGTGCAGATAATGGTGGATAGTCCTCACTCAAAAAAAATTATGTTCCATATAAACGGAGTGTTAAAAGGTGTAGAAAGAGTGATATGTTATGAAAACAGATGGCATGGCAATATTGTTAGTCATTATTTTGAAGTGGAATTTTGTAGGAGGGATTGCCTGAATGGAAAAACAGGAGGAGGGGAGGATGTGTTGAAAGGAAGGCTGGGAATGGAAAGGAGTATGTAGAGCATGTGAGGTGAGCTGGGGCGGGGGGGGTTGGAGGAAGGAGAGTGCTGAGAGCCAGGACTGTGGAAAACACTGACATGGGAGTTGCAACAACAGGGACCAGTTATCTAAAGCTGCTCCCTTTTGGTTTCACTTGCTTTGGCTCATGGGGCTGATTCATCCCCTGGAATTTCTTATCTCCAGACTTGTGGCTGGAAGTAGATGAGGTGTTATGTGAGGTTTATTGCTCTGTGCAGTGGGAGAAGAGAGAAAGAAAACAAGTCCCCCAGCTGAGAGCTGTCCAAGAGATGTAGAACATAGCAGAGAACTACAATATTCTCATGAGCACTGTGCAGTTTGTGAGCATGTTTTGTATTGCTTGTTTTCATGAAAATTACTGGTTTTAGGTCAAGGGATGTGAAAATGTAAATAAAACAAATTCTAAGTATCTGGTGTTCATCTTTCCAGTGTATCAGTAGAAATAAATTAAAACCAGCTAGAATTCAAGCCTGACTCTGCAGTTTGATGCACACGTAAGAAAGTACATCTTTTGCTAGCAGAGAAAGATAGGTGGGCCTGAATAATGTAGGTGTGTATGTGCAGATTTAAAAAACAGAGCAAAACCCAAACACAGTGAGAATCAGGTCACTTCTTCATTTCTTCTTTAGTGTAAATGGGCGTTCTGTAGCCTATTCATTTGTCTGGTTCTTCAGTTGCTTCCATAAAAATCTTGTTTTGTGTAAGCTTGATTTGTTGAAAGAAAACCTTAGCAACATCTTATTCTTTCCAAGTTAGTCTTTGGCTTTTTCAGAATGTCATTCTCTGGAAACCACTAGCAATTCAGTGTTTTAAATTTATTCATAATTTGGCTTCTGTAGCCATCAGACTTATAGTAAACCATTTAATTATGCTGAATGTTTGAATCTGTAGTTTTTAAAGAATTAGTGACTGCATTTACCCTCATGACCAGGAACTTGTTATTTTGAAAGAAGAACATTGGTGGTGAGAGGATGAAGCTTATGCATTTGACAGTAAAGTTGTGGAGATAAAATGGTGATGGAAAAATAACAGTAGATCAGAGTAGATTTGGCCAGAAAAGCTTTAGTAAGACGTTGGTTTCGGAGAAAACCTGGTGACTAAGATTTCAGTGTAATGCTTTTATTATCCGAAGATACATAATTCAGTATACAAGGGTCAGGAGAAGAACAAGTAATGTTTAAAACTGAGCAGTACAAAACTCTTGCTGTTTTTACAGCTGCTCTGCAGCAGCCATTGGTTAAAACTTAAAGTTCGATCATATTGTTGAATCTCTGCACACACCTCAAGATAGATTAATGAGGTTTTAAATCTAGTAGCTTGCATTTTTTTCTTTTATGGTTAGTTAATGATTTTAAATGTTTTATGGTGTGCAGTATTGAATAGGAGTTTCTTAGTCCCAAGACTTGATGCAGTAATCATCACATTGCATAAATATTGCTTTCTGAAGCCATCTGATTTTTTTTGGCTTGTGTTTCGACACATGCACAGTGTGGTTATTTGTTAGTGCTTTTACACTAGGAAGTCACTTAGAATTGCGGGGAAGAAGAAAGAGGAGGGGAAAGACTGATGCTGAGCTGATGAGGCTTTTTTTCGTTGGCTGTTTTTTTTTTAATGGAGGTAGACTCAGTCTGTTCTCAAATAATTGGATTCTTTGTTAGCACAGTGTAATTGAGGTTTCAAGTGTTCTAGAGCTGAAAATAACTTACTGTTTCAGAGTATTTTGTGAGCTGCAGCTAAAGAAGGGTAGATGACTTTCTATCAGTTGTGTATTCTGAAATACTGCACACACTGAAGCTCTGCAGAACTGTTGTTTCAGTTCATCAAAACAGTCAAACAGGATACTGCTAGTACTAGAGTAGTACATACATGTGAGGGAAGAGACATAAGACGAGAAACAGGACAGAATAAAACTTGGGCAATTGGAAGTCCATTTCATCTGCATTCATGAGGGAATCTCAACTTTTTTCCATCTAAACATTATTAAAATGGTTTCTTAATTTCTTTAAATATGTAGTGATTTGTTATGGATACCAGCCATTCCTTAATGTAGCTAGACATGATGGAGTTAGAAATACTCTTCTATTCTGAATATAATCCTGGTTCTTCAATATCTGCAAATTGTCTGTTTAAATGCATACCTAGAACCATAGTCTTTATGACAGAATAAAACCTAGTATAGCTGTTACAAATCTTATGATGCAGTTTTCAACAAAATTTTATTGTTAAAATTTAATACATATTTTTTTTTGCAATTAAGCTGTAATTGGAAAGTTCTGCAAGTGTTGTATTGATGTCCTTTATTTTCTTAGCATTTTTAGGAGAGGAGGAATATGTGATAAGGAGAGCTATCCACTAAATATTTGACACTGTCAATATCAGGCTGATTGGATATGAGTGCAGTCTCACTGATTGTACTTTGAAGTGTATGTTTGGCATGTTTGTGTGTGTTTGATAGGAAAAATTTAAATGTTTGGGAAAATACTGTTTAAAATTCAGTTTAAAGCTGAAACTTGTAATTAAGGGTGATAGTGTCATCTAAACAAAAGGAATGAGTTCTACTAAACTTCTATAGAATTGATGCGTTTATTCTTTTTGGTGTCAGTTTTCTAAATATTATTTAAAATAGGTTATTCTCACTGGTGCCAACCAAAATCTCCCAGTTTCACTTCATTAACTTCTTGGGTAAACTTTTTTTTTCTGTGAAACTTACAGTGCTGGTGAAACTGACAGCACGATGTGGTTGTCATAGTGGTAGTGAACTGGACCTTAATCATAGCCCCACAAAATTATTTTCAGTGTTCCAGATAAGGAATAGACTGTAAAATCTTAATTGTGATTACTGTTAGAATACTAATCAATTATTTTTTAAAATTTTTTAATTATTAGTATTATTCTTCCTCGTAGTGCTTGTATTCTCTCCATTTAAAAAGAAATGTGAGAATTAAGTGTAGTTTAATGTCTTTAATAAAAATCACTTTATAAAAGAAAACAAGACTATGTGTTCCAAAGGACAGCAGCTGGTTTACAGCTTCTTTTTTCCAAAGCACCATGTTTTAAGCAGTCTCTAATTTGAGTGTTTAATGTGTTGTGATTATTAATACATAATATAAAGGAACTTTATATTTTCTGATATTATTGTTTGCAAGTAGGATCAGAATTGAAAGAATATGAGGTTTTTGTATGTTAGGAAGCAGTCTTAATTTGTTGGGTTAGGGTTTTGTCTATTTTTGATTAGTTTTCATTTGACCAACAGGATTTATCACCATGATACATTCTATATTTTACAAGGAGAAAAGTGTTTTTTCATCAACCTATGTTCTAGTAGCTGCCAGCATTTAGAACAAGGAAATCTCCAAGTTGATATTGGAGGCTAGCCATGTAAAAGGATAAGGCGCCAACTGCATGAAGTGTTGTTTTTTTGGCAAATAGCTTCTGTGTACACTCATCCCTAACTCAGAAGTAAATCTGATCTGAGGTAGTTTCTGCTTTTGTTAATTCAAGTTTAGATCTGAATTCTTGAAGCATAGGTCACATCTGTAGTGAAAATTGTTGCCCTTTGTTTTTGTAGTTGTGCAGTGAGGTCAAGAGCTCTTTTTCTGTAAAGGAACTTCAGTCACATATTAAATAAGCTCAGCTGCAACTGGACATCATTGTCTCTCATTGCCAATCTGTGTGTTGAACTGTTTAGCTTTACAAAGTCTTCTAAAAATCATCTCTCATGAGGCTTAGTGGTATTTCTGCTTAGGCCCAATCATAGACAAAAGACTTTACTCCAAAGAGGATTTGTAATGGTTGGAATTGTTGTAGTTTTTTATCAGAATTTGCTCAAGCAGTTAAGAAATCTGTTAAATAAAATAATCAGACGTTTTCTAGTGTTAGTAAAGAATATGATGAAGATGGAGTGATCTTTTCCATAAGTGAGAAATAAACTGATATCAAAGGAATTGTGGGTGCAATTAAAACTCAATTCTCATTGAGTAAAAGCTGAGAAAAGTGAGAAATGCACTAGATGATGATGATTATAGTTTATGTAGAAATGGGTTGCACTTTTTCTAGTGAGTAGACAAATACTTATGTTCTGTAATTGTCTGATAACGGAGATCTTGATCCCTAGCTATTGAACAGTAGCAGCCACAATAACAGGATTAATGTGTCCAAAATGTCATATTTAAAAACCTCTGTTAATTTGACATTGTTATAGGAAATTATGTATTAGATCTTTCTTTAAGAAAGTTTCTTAATATTTGAGACGTTATTATAATTTCAGTGGACAGTTCTGCAGTTTGTCAGTAGATGTTCTGGCTAACGTGATTCCATAATATCAAGATGTGATTTTTTCAAAGGTATATAGTATTCACAGTTCCTATTAAATCAATGTATTTTTGGCTATCTCCAGGAGTTCCACCCTTACAGTATTTTTTTTATAGAAATGTGCTACAAATGTTTTTATTTAGAAGCAATAATTGGAGTCCTGTGTTTTTTCTAATGCATAATTGTCAAGGGTAGTTACTTATTTGTAGGAGAGAGTAAGCAGAACCCACTGTCTCATTTGTGATTTGCTTATGAGGTTAAGTTTTATTTAGTTCTTTATGACTGTAATTTTTAAGTGATTGCTATTTTTCATGCAGTCATAGTTTAAGGTTTCTGTCTCCCCCACAACTCCCCAGTTCATGTCCTAAAGAGAATTTTCTGCATCAAGGCCTGAAAACCTGGTAGTAGCAAGATAAATCAAAAGACTTGCCATGTCAAATCACTGCCCTTTTAAAGCAATATCTGTTTAGTCTGTACTTTGTACTTTTACTAATTAGAGTTATTTTAAATTGGATTACACTCTTGCAAGAGAATAATTCATTCAAGTTGGCCTTTCAAGTTTACGTTCAGATTGAAAGCTGGGAATCGTGCAGAACCTTTGCAAAGACATTTGACTTTCTTTTAATTCTACTCCTGCAAAGATTGCTTTTGAGTATTTATCACATATATATATGGCATGACTGCATTTCTGACTGAATGCCACGTATGCGGTTAGCAAATGGTTTTGTGCTTTAAAATACTGAAGTAATTCTTAATCAGGTATTATAGATGTAGAATCAGGACTGAGGATTGAATGACTTGTACAAGGTCATGGGGGATTTAAAGTGGGATTCATCCTCCTTTTCTTGCCTTTAGGTGTCTTAATCACAAGACCATAATTTAAGATACTGATATGCACCAGTGACCTCTCAAGATATTTGCCTTTATGCCATAATATTATGTGCAGATTTATACTTCTAAACTAATGAGCAGTAGACTGGAAACAGACACTATAAAATATGTATTGAAAAGTCATAAAACTAAAGGTGTTACTAAAAGGTTATATTTTGAGGGGAACTGAAGATAGCTGTGTTCATCTATCTCACCTTATTTCATTAAAGTTTACTCTTTTTTCATCACAAGACTGTGATTATTCTGTACTGGTAAATGATTTTGAACACACATAGCATTTTGTTTTCTGAAGATTAAAGTTTTAACTGTGCTGTGTCTTCTAAGGTTTTTAAACCATATTCAAATACAAGTCTGCATATGTGCTAGTGCACTTCCATGTTCTGAAAGAATTGTTTGAAGGATAATCCCTGACATAGTTTGGCTCACACAGTTCCTTTCTTAAAAAAAATCCTGGACAGGGAAACTTGGCAGTCAGTCATATTGGAAAATAATATACACGCCTCTGCCAGAAGTGTTTGAATTTGTTACAGTCATCTGGTCTGGACTAGTAGCTGCTTAGAGATCTATGAATAGCAACAGTAGAGGCAGAGGAGCAATCTTTCTACAGGCGTAGGGTTGAAATGATTCTCATTTGGAAGTCTGCCCTTGTCATCAAAGAGTTGGAAACATAGGGTTTTTTTTCTCTTAAAGTTTTCTCCTTTTTTCTAAAGAAGTTAATAATAGATAGTAATAAACAGAATTTAAAATTTGCTGGAACATTAATTTTAGTATAGGACAGTGACAAAACACCCCAGTGACACTGAATGATTTTCTGACCAAAGCCAAGACAAAAAATAAATAGTCTTACCTGTGTTTTTTAGATCTTAAGGTCTTCTGGTGGTTTTGATGGCAATTCTTTTCTGCTTTTCCTAGAAATCAAGGAATTGTTTGTCTCTTAAAGAGCTAGAGCCCCAAAGGTTTTGATAGTCAGCTTCTCTTTAGAGTTGTACAAGAGTTACTGTTACCTTCTCTTGAGATGAGGTTCTCAGGTTGTTTTCCCAGTCCACAGCCATTACTGTCAGTACTATGATGTAACAGTCATCTCTGTGAGAAGTTCCCGTTGGTCTGTGCTTTGCTCTCAATGCACTTTGTATTTATTTTACTTCTGATATATTCAAGTTAATTGGCTAGGATTTGAAATAATCAGTTAAGTGTTGGTCTTAACTATGTAAAAAACTTTTTAAGCACAGATTTTTGTTCCTGGTTATGGTCTGTTTCCTCCAGTTTTCCAAGTGTTTGAATGTCCACTGGAAGACCAAGTGTTGAAGAGCAGTCTGATGGTTAGGGTATTAGAATTCAGATTTTTTTCTTCCCATCAATTTCCTGTGAGGTTTGGGAAAATGCTTCTAATAATGATAAAAATACAAAGCAGAGGAAAAGTTCTAGTTTATAAATCAGCACAATGTTCTGTAATCTGATCTAAATAATTTGAATCTACATTATCATATTTTCACCTTTTGGTCTAATTCTGAATAAAAAATACATCCTTTTCTTCATTGTCCTGAACTTTGCTATCAATACTTTCAGGTTATTTTGTTCTAGATGCCTGAATTAGTTCAAATACGTCAGTTGTTTTTTAAACTCACTGTTAATAATTACAGTTATTGTTCAAATAATTAAATTCAACTTTTCTTTCAAAAGGACCAGGAGCTGGGACAGCAATATAGATTTCATTGTCCAGAATAAAAGTGAAACCATTAGTACTGGAAATGAAATCAAATACATCTAAATCTGCAACACAAGAACGGGAATATTTGTGTTCTGTGATATCGGTGTTATCAGAGATTTTTATAGACTTGAACTAGTTAAGTAATACTCATTGCTTTACAAAACTGGGTACATCCTGAGAATCTTTTTTTAATGAGTGAGAGGTTATGGCAACTTTATACTTCAGCAGCCCCCAAACATTTTACTTACTAGTAATCTTTTTGACTGCAAATTAACTGTAGCAATAACTGTTCAGCAGACCTCAGGGACAAAAAATTTGGAGATATAATTTGGAGGTATGATTTGTCAGTGTACTTTTGAACTTGTATAAACATCTTCGTGTTTCCTGACACTGTATGATTAGTGTGAAGTTGTTACATGTCTTCAGGAGGACAGCCTTTCTTTTCAACTATTGGAAATGTAAATAATTGCTCTGCTTATGGAAGACTCTTAAGTAATCTTTTTAATGTATGGTTCCACAAAGCAATTAGCAGTAGTGCTTTTGAGTCTTACCCAAAAGTATATCATAGCATTTAAATTAACAACCTGCACATGCTTTCACATTTGGTGAAGTATACTGGCTTTAGGGAAAGTCATACATTGGAATCCAAGCACATTTACTCAAGCTTGCTTTGATGATGCAGGTAAAATTATTTGGTGGCCTATAGTCCTCCAGTGCCCTTGCTGCAGTTGTTCTTGAAGGTCATGTAAGTTGACATAATATGCTGGTAAAAGCTCTTAGAGGATGTCAGCATGAAAAGTAGAATATACCATTAGAGGTACATGGATGAACAAAAACAGTATTGAAGATGCAGAAAGACTGAATGTTTTTTTACAAGGTTAACCTGGGTCTTCAGATTCAGTTGCTAATCATTGAGATCTCCATGGGGTAACCAGCTGCAAGGATAGGTAAACACACATGTGAATAAAGCAAAAGCTATTTGCAAAAAGATGGAGACAATCTTACTTCTCTGACAATGAAAAGAAAAATACGTTCAGTAGCTTCTAGTCCTCTTTGTTTTCTTTTAGGGCTAGCTTCTGCTGTTCCAGTAGTTGTAGCATTGGAAAACAATGGTTTGGGAAGATTACCATATGTGTATTCTGCCATCAGTTGAAAAAAGATGCTAATAAATGCTTGTTTCTGTAAGCCCTTGGGTAAAAAGCAATAAAGCCACTACAGAAAACCAACTAGTACTGAATAAACTGTTTTCAAATGTTTACTTTGTAATAGTTTCATCAAAAGTTATATTCAAAATGTATAAAATTACATCTCATAGCTAATCTACAGTGTTGTCCCCTAATTTTACCTGTTACTACAATAAGAAGACTTTGTCCTGTTTACTTACACTTTACAGTGTCCTGGGATTATATTTTGTTTAGTTTTGTCCTCTCCCTATTGCTTCCACTTTCAGCTAATAATTAGTCCTAACTCTCCAACATGCTTTATGTTTTTTTTGTTTTCTCCAATCTGTACTATCCCTGCTTTTGTATGAAAATCCCTTAGTCCACATGGACCTTTGATTAATGCAGTGAGATGTCTGTATTTTGTTTGAATGTTATTTCAGTTATCAGGTTGTGGTGAGGAGCTTAATGAAGTCCCATGGGTACCTTAAATGTGGGATGTCCTCTATCCTATTACTAAAATACGTAGCTTTTAAACATGTTACAGATGAAAAGTGAGGACTTACTTTAGTTCAGCTAGATGATTATGGTGATGATGATGATTATTATTTTCTCTGTGCATTGGAAATGCAAGTTCTTTTGCATTCTTTAAGCATTCATGTTGCTTTTGATGATCCATTCAACTCAAGGGCTTAATACAGTTACATAATAAATATTAAACTTGCATAGATACTTGATTCCTTTTTCTAAACATGGTAATCAATAGACATAAATTTTAAATACCTGAGTTGCTGAAGTTCTGTTAGTGGGAACTTTGTATGCAGATTTGTATTCTGCATGCTATTCCTTGCCATCTTTAGTTTAAGCAGGATTTTGTGTAAAGGCAAGCTTCTTAGAATAATAGCAGCAATCCCAGGGGATGTAAAAGGAAGCATCTTGGGAGCACAGGCAGACCTGTGTCTTTTGATTTGTCATCTTAACTTTGTTTTCAAATGAGAACCAGTTCTATAGTTGTAGTTGCAAGGCAACATTGAACACCAAAACCAAGCTAATCCAATAAAATGCTGTCAGAGCTGTCAGAGATCTTGAAACAGTAGCTCTGAGGTATGGACTAACCCATTCTTAAAACTATGCCAATCTGTGTGCCAGTTGTGTCTTGTTCTAAAATGTCACTGTTCAATGAGCTTTAGCTTTTATTCATGCTCTCAAAAATGTAGAGTCCAGACCAGCTGATAGAGTCAATAAAATAAGTAAATGAAGATATGTACATGAATATTAATCTAACCAGTAGTAAACTCATAGATTTGGAATCGCTTTTCTGAAATAAGTATTGTAAAACTTTAGATTTACTGGTATACTTGCTATCGATTCAGAATGCTTTAGTTGTAGGGCATACACATGTTAATTAGTCAATTTTAATGATAGTTTTTCTGCAAGAAAATAAGTACTTTCACTGCTTTTTCTTTCATTTCTCTTTGTTGTTGGGTTTAAGATTAATTGTGATTGGATGGCTTAAACATTTGTCAAAATACATTTCTGTAGAAACTGGAGTGAAATAAAATAAAACCCAATTAAAATACTAAATAAGGTCAAAGGCAACCTGCTTTATGTGGCCTTGCTTTGAGCCAGGGAGGTTGGACTACATGGTCTCCAGAGGTTCCTATCAACCTCAACTGTTACGTCAGTCTCTTATGTGACAGAAAAATTGCATTTAATATAGCTGCATTAAAATAGGTCTATCTAACTAGTTTGTATTTCAGATTATTTTGTTCTTTGTTGAAATATTTAATTCATTCTCTTGTCTTCAGTTAGAAGAAGGAATACCTGTCATTTCTACATAGTATTTATTAATGGAATTGAAACTAAACCCAAGTTTTTTGCTGTTTCTCCATTTTGAATGAATATAATTGATCTATTTGACAAAAACTGAAGTTACTTGTTTTGCACATGCTTGAGAGATGGTCTCGGTCACAAGCTGGATTTAGAAAAACTCTGTAATTCTAGGCCATTTTTCCATTTTCATGGCTTGATTTTCTTTAAAATGTTTGCACTGAATATGGTTTCCCTAACTTTGAAAAACATTTAATTGAAACGATGTTAATGGCTTGCAGCAGACAGTAAACCTCAGTTTAAGTTGTTACACTTTCAAATGTAATCCTTAAAAGGTTTACTTTAAAAGGAAAGAGTTGGTTTGAAAGTTACTTGAATGGAAACAATTTGGGTTTATGACTGTCTCCTCCTAATATGACCCTATCGAAAAACTTTGTTTTGTGGTATTTAGTTGCTGAGCAGTTTTTGGTATCCATTTTGTGGGAGTCTGATGGTACTGCCCACCACCTATTTCGGTGATTTAAGGCTCAAGACTGGGTTTGACTATATTTTAGTTTACATTAATCAGTCTTTTCAGAAATGTGATTAATGAATAGCACTGACATATAATTTGTGACTCCTTAAAAATGTAAGGGTGACAGTTAACTATTTGGATAAAGGACCACAATTTTAAACAGGTGACGTTTAGTGAGAAGTTCAGTACAGCTAACACAGATGCACTCTAGTTGCTCATGCTGACGAACTGCAGCTGTTGCACTCAAGCATTACAGACTTCTAAGAATCATCTGAGTTTGAGGAGAGACATACTATTAAGTCAGTACATGATTAAATCTTCAGTCATGGAACAAAGGCCAACGCTTAGTAAAATTTGCATAGTTCATATGAAGTTACGTTTGATTGTTGGGATTTAACAGCTCACTTAGCATGCAGAGTCTCCCTTCAGCAGATTTACATTTGTCAGTTTTGGTCATTGCAGTGGGTACCAGAGAATTTAAAATAGGAATACTTGAACACAAGGGAAAAGAGGGGAAAAAAACCCAACACCCCCCCCCCGAGTTTGACAGTACTCTTTTAGTCCTGCAGGTAAAATTTTAGAATGCAGACATTTCCACTGGAGTGCTCCTTATTTGAATGAACGCTACACCCATGTGTGTGTAACTACTATATATAGAGATCAATAAAATGTACGTAGTTAGAAATGTTATTATGTTTTTTAATATATGATGTATCTTGTGTTCAATTTGACTTTGAGGTCTATGATACAAATATTCTTGCATGCTTTTGCATGTATGGGTTTGCTGTTATTGATGCATTTTTATGTTTTTATTCTTCTACCATTTGTTTTATTGCAGCTTTATTGTTCGTTAGCCATGTGCCATGAAGTATAAGCATACTGGCTCTTTTTGGCCTGGTGAACAATACTCATTCTAACTGTAATAAAACTAATGAAAGTAATTTATTGAGAGTAGAGGACACAGAAGAGCTGCTTGGTGCTTTTTAAATGTTAATACTCACTGCATGTACAGAATTCAAGGTAGAAGTTTTCTGAAAATTAAGAGCATGTCACCTGATACCATATGCTTCCATTTGTTTTGAGTTAGGTGGTTGCAGGGTAAGAGCTCGAGTTTGATTTTTTAGAAAAGTTTATTAACTTTGGAGTTTTCATCCCTTCAAGGAGCATAAATATTTCACATGAGAAGCTATCGGTTATAATATTTATTTATAATAAACTATTCTAGTGCAAGTTGACTATGTAATTGGTTTGTATCAATAATGTATAATGTTGAAAGAATTCAAGGAAGGCAAAGAATTGCAGAAAGTTAAATAGTGCATCAGTCATACATAGTTACATAAATCACTTGATAGAGTTTGGTATTCAAAGTGGGATGTTGTATGTAAGAAAAAAGAATGTAAGCAGTAAAGACAAAGAATGTATACTATTTCCATGGTATAGAAAAGAGTGACCATGAAAAGAATTTCAGGTTATTGCAGACAAGCAGTTGAATGAATATCAGTGTGATGCTGAAAGAGCTACTGTCATTTATGGTTACATTAACAATAGGAGAATGCTGAGGAAGCTGAAGGTAGCATTTGTGAAACAGATGTGATAAGCAGTGTGTCTGACTCCTGTGCCAATGTATTTCAAATTATGTTGGAAAAAATACCGAAAGCTCAGAAAGAAAGTTCAAACATGTTGTTTTTCTCCTCTAGAGGATATTAAGATATATTTTTGTTAGATTATGTTAGGAGCTTGTGAAGAAGTGATGGGAAGTCCTAATCTAGTGAAGAAAACCACAGAAAGAACAAGTACCTGAAATTTAAGCTCGTCAAATTCAAACAGCAGCTCAAACAAATACTTAAGCAAATACAAGTTTTAGAGAGGGGAGTTTAAGGAGTTTTGAACTGTGTGTTGAAGGGAAGTTTGTAGCCCTCTCTTCTCCTAAAGTTAGTCATGGGTCTTTCTAGAATGACTGCTTTTGTCGTGTGAGCTACTGGACGACCAGGTTAACTTCTAGATCTGTAATATCCTGGAAGGAGATAAATCAATCAAATCTTCCCCCATAACTTAAAAAGTACATTAAATATCCATTCACTGCTTCAATATGATTCAGTGCTGTATCGGTGCAGGGTTGCGCCTGGGTGGGAAGTACTGCTTCTATAGAAGTTCAGTCTCAGCAGTGTGGGCTACTAACCATAGGTTTGTGAAGTAGACAGATTTGCATACCAGTTCCTCATTAGGCTCCTTGCGCTATCTCAGAGTTTACTGGCTTGTGTTGATCTGAACTGTATGTAAACGCCCCAAGTATCGGGGATTTAGATAAAATCTGTGGGTAGGATTGTGCTTTCTGTATCTTGGAGCTCATCAGAGATCAGTCGCTTTGCAGCACCACTCTAATGGTGTTACCCTGTAGTAACAGCTATGCAAACTGTCATGGCAGGAGCAGCTGATACATTGTAAACTTATGTGCTAGTTCAACCTGCTGTAACTTGTGCATGTGCTCAGGCTTCCAGGGATGACAGGCAAAACATCAAGCCTGTACTTTCAAGGCATTTGAACAGTCGTTTGTAGTGTCTTCACCTGGTGTCACTGTCACCATGGGCACTGACATGGTGGAATCAGAATTTGAAGCTAAATGTAACTTCACTATGTGTCTTTGGGTAATAAAAGTCTGTCTCTGCTGTTTCCTTACTCTGTGGGAGGGATGTTAGTGTCATAGAGCAGGGAAACCTGTTATTGTCTTCCAAAAGCAGCTGCACAATTTGAGTACGCTTTAGCTTGATAAACCAATTTTTGAGATGGGCTTGTCCTTAGAAATGCATCTGATTAATAATTCAGCATGAGTAGGATTGGATTGTCGTAACTGCTTGTGACCTAAAGAAGATGCCAGTACTATGAGAAGATGCCAGTACTATCTCACACCATGAAGCTCAGAGCATAAAGGGCAAGTGGCTTCTACTTGCTGTCTGTTCTTTCTGGTTATAAGAGAGAATCCTATGATGAATGCATACCTTACTTTTAGTAACTAATTCAGTTCTTAGCTTATAAAGTAGATGTGGATAGAGTTTACTTGCCCCTTGATTCTTTCTCCCTTTCAGATAAGATAAACATTTTTATCTTGTCTGTGTTTCTTTATGTATGCATTTCAGCCAGGTGCAAAGCCAGAAATGTTTGGGTTGAATCATTGGGCTTCATTATGTATGCATTATTGTTAAATATTTCTAATACTTATTGCATTTTGGCAGATGCTCTTTCCTTGTTTGCTTTGTGTGAGGAAACCTTTCTCCAAAGGATATGAGAGACACATGAAATGCCTTTTCAGGCAATGTTTAATCTGGTTAGATCTACAGAAAGATCACACAAGTGTGTCAGCCTAATAAAACCAGTATTTTAGTAAACATAAATGCAGTATGGCATACCCAGTCTATTTTTATTCAAACTGCTTTTTAGTATATAAAAAAGTAACACTAAAAAGCAGCTTCAGGAGGCCAGACCCTGGTTTGATTCTGTATTCTGTAAAATAGAAATCCTCAGCTGTTCTTTTCTAAAGCAAGTGTGTATTTGTTCCTGTTAGTGTTGAGCACTTCTGTGTCAAGTGTACTAATGCAAAATACAGCATCACAGTATTCTTGGAAACAGTTATCTTTATTTCTAGGCAGATTGATTTATTTATGGCAATACAAGTATTTCACTGGTATTGCTCTGATTTACGGCACTGAGACACCTTCCTGGCACTGTTGTTGCCCTTGCCTCTTTCTGAGAGTGTGAGAGGTCATTGCAAAATACCAGTCAGCATTGTTTTGGAAACATGTTTCCAAATAGTCAGGCCCATCTACTGAAAGAAGCTCATCCCTTAGTGTCAGATTTCTTAGTCATACTTTATATAACCCATTTTGATGAAATACAAGTCAAAATGAATCAATGGAGAAATCTAAAGTGTAATGGAGAAATAATTTTGGTCATACAAGGAGCAGCTGACATAGTTATATTTACTGCAATACCTGCACCAATCACAGGAGGACCGAGCCTCTTCTAGACAACTGGCTTCACTTGTTTTCTCTGAAATCAGATGTCCTTCACTGAATATTCTCTGAATTCAGTATTATTCATTCATGTCCTTCACAGAGTAAACACTCCAGCTTGAGTGAGTATTGTCCTGGTTGAAACCCAGTTATTAAAAGGGGGGATACTAATAAAGGAAGAAATTACTTGCCAGAAGATCACTGTTTTCTGGCCAGTCCAACTAACAACAATTTGCATATTGTTCCCCTTCTGTCAGCAGTCTTCGTCTGTCAGTTTGAAGGTTCAGGTGACTAACAGAAATGCCTCATCTACAAAGCTATACAGATCTTCCTTTTTGAAGGACAGAAGAGAGATTTAAAAAGTGGGTTTAGTTGAGTGGCAAACTATTAAGCACTTTTAATTGTATTCCTCATAAGGCTTCATAGCGTAGAATCACTATGATTTGCTTGGTGGTGTAAGTTGCATTTGATGTTTCTGATTAAACATTGCTGTGGCTTTGATTCTTTAAGTAGAATGTGCTCCTAAGAAGACTTTTAAGGAGGCGATGCCCATTGACCATTTCTCTGCGTAAGGAAGGCAGTGAAATACATAAGTTAATTTAAAATATCACAAGTGATTTTCTTTGTGCTTATGAAGATACCATTTTGGGTTTTTTTCCTCTCAACTTCAAAGCAAAATGATAGTGTGACAAAAGTACTCAGTTTCTGTTTCATGTTATATATTTGTGTAAAGATTTATCTTGAGTGGTAATAGGAAGAAACCTGATTTAGTATCATCTGGTAACTACAACACAGCAGTGAAAAGTAAGGTAAATTTAGAAGATGGTGGGAATTATTGAAAGTTTGTTAGAAAATGCATCTGGTGGTGACAACCTGAAATTTCCTCCAGCTCTTCCAGATCTTTATGGATGTAACTTTCCTGTAAAATGTAGTTCTAAATTTACATGGTGGAAAATCACTTTTCCAGATGTGACTGATTGTGCCCCTGAAGCACTGGAGAGGCGTTGTCTGTAAAACCACTGTCTTAAGTAAGATTAATTACCTGTTGAAGGGTCCATCTGCCCCTACTCCTCTTTGATTTAGAAGCAGCATAATGCTTAGACGTGGATGAACCTCATGCTTAAACAAAAAGATAGGCCTCTGGACCAATAAAAAAGATCCATCTGACTCATAGTTGGGTATGTATAATATGCAACTTGGTAGAGATAATTGTGCTGTTGCTACTATTTTTTTATGGTCCTTTCTCAACACTTATCTTTTTCCCTTTGCATTGTAGGTCAGACTTCAGTGGTGGGAGACCTTAGGCTCATTTCACTGTTAGGTTTGTGTAAACAGTACAGTTCTGTTGACAGACACATGAAAATAAGTGTACCGTTTTTTTCCCCACCCAGGGAACAACAGTATAGAAACATCTTTATGGAGTGAACAGTAGCACTAAGTATATGGTACAAGTTTTTGATTCAAGTACACATAATGAAAGTAGCCAAAATTTGGAATTGCAGATAAAGATCCTCACACATGTAGACAGGATGCATGAGCCCTAGAAGTGCAGGCAGGTAACCAGACAGATCATGTCATTTATATATGGTGATAACTACATAAAGAATAATTTTATCAGTATATTTTCTTGTGTCTGCTTATTCTTGCAAGGATTCTGCTTTTGCTGAAATAATTGACTTGGGACTAGGAAAGTTTTAAAAATTACTTTGACTGTATTAGCTCCATTTGAACTTAGACAATCCTTCATTAGATGAGTTTCCATTAGAAAAAGGAAAGTTATGTTTATGCATGTTTATCGTGTACACTGGGGGTTTGTCTCCACAATTTTTTTTTTATAAGCAATGAGCTGCAAATTAGCCTGTTACGCTTTTTTTTTTTTAACTAGAATAAAGAGACTTTAGAAAATAGCATGGTTTGTAATACATATCCCTAGAGCTATGTATCTTCCACTTGAATGCAGATGTTAATTATTAGTTGGTTAACCTCAAATTTCTCTGAAGCAAAAATGTAAGCCTGGTCAAATTGCAGGCCACAATGTTGATTTCTATCATCAGTACTTTTAAAAAGTTTTCTTAACAATAGTCTTACTTTTTTTCTGGATGTTTTAAGTAAATTTGCATTTTTTTGCATGCCTAGCTCCAGATTGTGGTGGGTGTGTCTTGAATCCTCTATTGGGGGTGTTAGATTGCTTTTGCTGCACTTTTTTTAAAGTGATTTGAGAAATCATAACTCTAGCACAGTAACTAAAAAGTGGGCTGTACTATCCCTGAGGAAGCATTGCTTCATTTGTGCAGATACATTTGAATCTCCAGTGCGGAGCCAATTTCTTGTGCTGTGGTCTCTGAGAATTTTCATGTACATTTGTTTTCATTGTATAGATCTTCATGTATAAAGGACATTCACAAAACTGACACTGGTTCATTTGAGGGGGAGGAATTCTTGCTGTATGACACTTTGTCATGTTTGTGTTCTTTAATTCTTTTAATCAGTTTGGGAGTCACAGCTGTTTTCTGACTGGTAGGTGTTCAGGACATCTGTCTTGAAGTGGTGCACTTGAAACTACTGGTTTTGTTCATTTCTTGTGTATTGTGATCCCATAACCTTAACCTTTGAATGTATGATTTCACACTGGTTATTTATTCTGTCTGATTATGTTGTTCAATAAATAATTGTGAAGTATGTAAAGCTTTATACTGGTATATTTCTTGATTATGAACAAAACCCTCTTAAAAAAAAAAAAAGGCAGAAATGTGAGTTTCCCCATTCAGTAGCCACTGTCCTAACTCTGATCCAGTTATATTGACATTGATATAATTGCTCTGCTTTTAGAAAGACTTAATTTGCTTTACACTTTGGATTAATTAGTTCTTTTTCTCCCCATGAAATGCAAGTCATCTTATGTTGTTTACAAGTGATAAGAATAATAGGATTTGTGTCTTGAAAATGTAGAACAAATCCCATTCTGTTCTATTAGTCCTTGGAAGTTACTTGCTTTGTCAATCTAATTTGCCAAAACTATTGTAAAATACTGGCTGGCCAGCTTGCTTTAAAAGTAAGGAACATCTAGAGTTCGTTATTGTTTTCAAAACCACTTATAATACTTTTAAGAGTTTTCTGTCAATAGCTAATGAAAGGCTGACCTCAAAAAAAGACTGTTCAAATATTTTCTAGCAGTTAACTGGCATTCTAGTATTTCCTTGTATTTGTAGAAAATACTGCTTTTTTCTCTCTTTAGTAAAATTATGGAGGGGACACAACATAAAACCTATATGGGTATACATACTGTCTAACCATTCTTCCCACTTTTAAGAAGTTGGCAGTACAGGATTATTTTCCTTTGCTTTTAAAGTAGTTAACATTCAGATCATAGTTTTGAATGCTGCTTATGCTGTCTATTAGCTGATGTTGTTACTGTATGAAGGAAGAACTGTGCACAACTGCCCTGTGCTGCTTTGCCTCTGTGTGTGCTGGCACAGTGTGGCAAAGGTGAATTTGGGGAACTGATGTACATTGAAAGGGTAATCTTTTTTGCAGGGTGAATTTTTAGCCAAATAATTGTTCAGCTCAGTTCCTAGTGCAGATGTCCAAAGTCTTGTACAGTCTCAAAAGACAAATGGAGAATGGGAATAAGAGCAGATGACTTAGGCAACTTAGTTTTCATCTGATTTTATCTCTACTGTACAGCTGAACTGCATTTTCTAAAGAATGATCTTTCTATGTCATGTCTTCTCTCTGCATAAACAACTGGAGGATATTTTTGTATTGAAAAGCTTGGAGGACAAAGTTGGTTTGGGTTTGGGTTTTTTGTTTTCCTTATGCTTTATTTTGCTTTTTTCCTTTCCCTTGCCTTTCCTAGAGGAATAAAAGGGCAAAAATTAAAAACTAAGGAGCATATAATACTTTGGTTTTGTATAGCTGTGTGTTATTTCACTTCTTCCTAAGTAGTATTAATGTTAAAAGTGGTTGGGGGAAAGGAGGTACTATCTTGAACACTGAGGTGTTTTCAATTCACTATAATCTGAAAACTCAAAGAACTAAATGGTAAGCTTGCTATATGCTAGGTTCAAATGATGCTTTAATAAATCTCTTTAAAAAATTTGCTTTTAAATGTAATACCTTAAAACATGCTTATATTTCAGCAGTGAGTCATGGGTCCTATTTAAATAGATTTGATGTTTTAATTTGGAAAAAAACAACTAGTAAGCAAGTACTTTACCTCTAACCCAAGTGAACCTTTATAATGTAGCTTCTGATGTGCTGGTATAAGTAAATCTTTAGCAATTCAGCTGTAGTATTTGCAGCCAACTTCATTCATCATTTCACCTTTTGATACACTTGCTGAAGTTCATGTGTACAGATGCTGAACATGCAGTAATGTCATAAAACTCTTTTTAGATTAAAGTTCATAAGGAATCTAGTACATTATTCATTCCAGCCACAAGGTGACTCGTGCTGTTATGTTGCTCTTACAGGACTGGAATTGTATAAGAAAGTATAGATTCACAGTAAAGGACAGCATGCAGCAACAGCCGAACCAAATGTAGTTTGTAACATACCAGGTTCATTCTTTTTGGCCTGGCCTGATCTGGATTGAGAAGATTAAATAGTCTGATAGATGTCAGTTGTGCTGAGGTTGAACTTAATGTTGGTCCATTTGTGTTTGGTAGATAGTTGTTCTCAGAAGCAATATGTGAGAACTGATACCGTTCTTACACTAGCAGAGCATACAGGTCATGATACCATTTGTGGTCACTTAGTTCTGTATGTTCTGGTAATATATTGCTGTAGGAATTTTACAGCGTCCCAGCAACCTCACACTTCAATAAATTGGTGCTTTCAGCTTGAACACATATAGCTTGTACCTGCCTCGAACTCTTCCATTATTCAGTGTCTTATTGTTAATTGGCCTAATTCTTTATACTGTTTATGAAAATGTAGTAAATCATCAGAGACCTAATCTGAAATATCAGCTACACCTAGGCAACAAAGGAGAAATACAGGCTTATGGGCCCTTGGAAACACCCAACGGAAATTTTTATTATAAAGACTTTGGTCCTTCTGTGTCCTGAGGGAAGGCGCAAATGACATTAGTTCTTGATCTAGTGTTAAAGGATTTTACCAGACTGTGGGTATCTCTAGGCTTGCTTTATTAACAACTCAGAGTTGGGCCATCACCTCAGTGAGTGGCAACAGCTAACAAAAAGGGTCTTATATTTATATGATTCTTCATAACATGCAATACAGTACCAATTCATCATCAATTTCATAAGTCCATTATATCCCACAGTTCTGACTCATTCTTCTCATTCTGCTCCAGTTCATCTTCTGACACCACTGTTCACTGATGCAGTCTTTGGTCATCATGGTTACTTATCTTCTGAACAATCTTCATCATAATTCACTTTTAGACTTCAGAGAAAAGACCTAAAATGTTCTATTTAACATATACCTAATCTATGTCTAGCTTTTCATTACCTGGTTTTTCTAAGTTGCTTAAACTGTCAGTATTGTTCCTAGAGGACCTGTGCTCTATTGCAAACAATATCTATTTATTTATTATTCCTGCTATTAATAATAACCTAAGAGAAAACAGTTTTCTAAAGACAGTTTTCTAAAAACAGTTTTCTAGAATCATAGAATAGTTTGGGTTTGAACGGTCCTTTAAAGATCATCTAGTCCAACCCCCCTTTAATGAGCAAGGACATCTTCAACCTTCAGAGTTGCCAAATTTTAACTAGTTCCCCTCCCATATCACGTTCTATAGGAGTTCTGCAGTCCCTGTTTTTCAGTGTTGCATATAAATGCTGTGTTAAAAGAACACCAGGGTTGCAGTCACTAAAAAGTGTGAAGGTATGCCAAGAAATCTTTTCCCCTGTGTGAAAGCATTAGGATGATTTTCAGTAATGTGATCAAATGCTATTTTTTCACATTTTCTCTAACAATTAGCATATGGTGCTTAGTGACTTATCCAATTACTCAACTGGTAGGCATAATCTTATTTATCATCCACAGTCAAAAAACTTAACCCAGATAAAACATTGACTTTACAAGGGTTTGGGGGTTTTTTTGTAGTATTGATGTATTTATAATTTTTTGTGAAGTTATCTGCAAGTCAGAGCTAAGGTAAGGATATTACCTTGTACATGAAGAACTGAGATTCCAAAATTAAGATACCAGATCTTAAATTTTTAAAAAATTTTAGTAATTTGGGGGTCTCAACCTGAAAGCAGTAGGGTTTAAGTTTTTATAACATTACGGTGATTAATGATTTGATTAAGCATCGAAATACTTAGCAGTTTCCTAAATATCTGTCCCAGTTTAAAAAAAAAAAAAAGCTCCCTCTGCCTTTTTTATATATGACTGACTCGGCATCATAATAAAAATTCCAAGAGAAAGGTGGGAATAGTATCTCTTTTCTAGAATGATATTTATCTGCCTCGATGATGAATCTCTCTATATGTGTTGGTGCCTGCCTTATTGGCATAAAGTTCTAGCTACTGTGACAAATGATATATGCATTATACAGGTAACTTGTTCAGCATGTAGTTCTGATGTACTTGCAGATTCCAGGTCTTTCCTGTTTATCAGCTGAAGCTAAGGTTCTCTGAAAGAATCAGTCAGTAGACCAGTTAAACTTTTATTTAATACCTGAATAGCCATTTTATTTAATAAAACTTGAGGAGCCAAAGGCTTAACTAGTAGCACTTAGTTTGGCACTTGTTAAGGTTTCTGTCAATAGATTGGTTGTTTGAGTTGCAAGTTGAATCCAGGTGGTTATCAGTGGCTATCATCTGCCAGACTGCTCCATCTATTTTTCCTGTCATTCTCAGAGTCCTGCTTCCTGTTTTCTCCCCATATTTCTTTATCTCTCTGTTAATCTTTTCACTCCCCCTGCCCATATGTGGTTGGCTTGGTTTTTTTTTCTTTCCGCTTTTCTTTCTACGCCAGCAGTAGGGGTACCGAGAACCTAGGGAGGGGGAGTCTTTGTGTTTCACTGCAGTTATTCTGCCCTTGCTGCACACTTTATTAATGCTCTTAGACAAAGCCACAAAAGAAATTCCCATTATTGCTCAGATTTTATTTTTATTTTCATAGGAAAAGTTGTAGTGTGTAGTATATAACTTAGTCACAAAGTTATTAATTTGTCATTTCTTCTGGTTGGTCCTACAGTTATCCAGGCTTTTTCCTGTTAATTTTTCTCTGAACAAGGTGCTACATTAAAGAAAATTAAATACCTGATCAGTTTCCATATATAGCACTACTTAAAATAACGGTGATAATAAGAATCTTTCAACAGGTCTAGGATGCATCTATGCTATTAAGATTAAAGGGTAGTTCCTAGTGAGCTGCCCAAGTAGTGAATTTGTTCCACAGGGATCTTTCAAGAACATGAACAATGCTGATTATACCAAATTATGTATACTCTTACCTTCTCTCCCTCTCTGATTTCAGTCTGCTGTAGGCCATTCAAAACACAGGATTAAGGGAGCTTCTAAAGCATAGTATCCTGTCTCTTAAAAGAACAGGAAATCTCTTAAAGCATTAACAAAACTACATTTTAGAAAAAGCTGTGAACTGGTAGTGAAAATTAAACATCCATTTTTACAACGGATCAGTTCTGGAAGGAGTTTGTCACATTTCTGTCACTTCTGATAATGTTCTAGGTTTGATCTTAAAATTTTAAGATCAAATGTGAAGAATACATTTTTGGGTAGGCTGATTAAAAAGTGTTAATACATACTGCCTATGTATCACTGCTGTCATCAGTTTGGGAAAAGGGGTAAGGGGATAGAAAGGATTCACAGCTGAGCAGAGCAAGGAAGGGACTGGTATAAGTAGTTCCTCTGAGCATTTATTGGATTAGCTTAAAATATGAAGCTAGATTGCTAGCTGTTTTTTCTCTCTTTTTTCTTTTTAATTATATGTGAGGGAGAGCTTTTGTTTTCAGTGCAGAAAGGTAGTCAATAATTAGAGTTGTACTGTGTACAAAATTTCAACAGTTTTAACATTTAATAACCAGTGAGATGACCCTGTAAAATAGGAATATCTGGACTGGGTAATACTACATCAGCGACAGATACTTCTGAGCAACACTTCAAAACATTTCTTAAAGAATGCAGATGATGCTATAAATACCTTGTTTTGGCAAGTGGAGCATCTAGTCTATGCAGTCTTTCAGCCACTCTGAAGGTTATTGAGTAAATACAAGACAACCACATGAAATGATCTGCACAAGGCAAGCAGTCTTTGCGTACATGCTTCCTGTAAAGTTCTCAAATGTTGGGTTTTTTTTTTTCTGTAGCACTGAGACAGAAAAAGATATTGCAGTTCTAATTATGTGAAGAACTAGAACAGTGTGCATGTTATCAATTAATGACTGTAACAAGGCTAAGATAAGAGTGCTAGAAAGACTGGGCATTCTTTGCAGAAAGAAAGGCTAGAACAGGCAAAAAGCCATAAAACCCTTCAAGTGCTGCCAAGAGAAAGCAGACTTTACAGAAGATGAAAAGAGGGGGATAGATGCCTAATTCAAGATGAGGAAGTGAAGTAGCATGTCACAAAAGAAACCGAAATAGGAAGTATGATACGTAATAGTATTTCAAAATGTGCAGAATAAAATAGTAACACCAGCTGTATTACTGAAAGAGCATTCATTTACATGTTTTGTAATATATAAAAGAACAGAATAAGGCATAAAAAGATCACATTTGAAGAGTGATGGATGCTGTGCCTGCATTTAGCATCTATTGACTTTAGTAGATGCTAAGGTCTTTGTTTACCTGAAGTGGGGAGGAAAAAAACCCTGCTTCTTAAGTAACAACGCCTGAGGGTGTGGCAGAGATCTAAGGACTATTCACAGTAGAAAATAAAAAGCTAAAATACAGATTATTTTGAAATACCATGGATAAATATGTGGGAAAAGAGTTAGTGTAAAAAGAGCTAGTTTCACTTACTTTTGATTTCAAGACTTTCTTGTATAAGACTCTTAACCTCCCATGTCTTTTGACAGGAAGCAGGCTATTTAATATTTTGGCAAGCAAAATAAAAATAGATAAATAACATTGCTGTGATTTCCATATACCACACTACTGTGTAAAGGAGAACATATTTCATCAGAATTAAAATATGGAAAAATACTGTTATCTGAGTTTGAATTTTCTAATGCTGTTATTGTTTCTACTGTTCAGAACAGTTATTTTTGCCCTTGCACAATACCGCTCAAGAGTTAATCCTGAATAGCTATTGAAGGTAAGTATAATAATTATTGAACAACTGTTGAATTGGAGCAAAAAGGTTAAAAAGGGGTGGTAAGATATTTATTTTTGTGTTCCTGTGTGATACAAACTATAGAAGGTCTGAGGATTTACAATTCTGTTAGGTGATTCAGGATTCAGACCACCGGCTTTCAAGAACACAGCTTCTGTAAATCATCTGTGAAGCTGCTCCCTCTGTAACAGCTCTGTAGAATTGAATTTGGCTGGAGATCTGTTCATAGCAAACCAAGGGCTGCTGTATCAGCTGAAAATCATTTCCCTTATGTAGCGGGTTGAAGGGTCCTATCATGAGAATCCCTAGGAAAAACTTCGAATAAGAATTTGAGGTATGTGCAATCTCAATTTATAGCATCTTTTCAAAAAGCTTCCACGGATTAGAGCATTTTATTGCCCTATCTGCTTGCTGTAGCTTCTTTTTCCCTCACTTGGAAATGTCTTGAACATTTTGCGCCTTTGTATATAGCCTTTCTCGGAAGATTCACAAACAGGCATATCTTTCACTAATATGTTTTCTAAATAGGTTTGTTGTAAAGGATAAGACTTTCTCCCACGTTGTTTAATTATTATATTAATACAACAAATGGGACAGTGTTTATAACATTTATTACGTTATTTAATGTAAACTATGGTAATATGACTCATTTATGGAAAGTTTGTGGTTAAATATGTTAATGTTGCATTGAAAGATTTTATTACTTTGGGGATTGGGGCTGTATGCTGTTTTTTAAGTTAACATGGGTAGGCTGAAACCACTCTGAGTAAAAGTTTAAAGCAGAGACTTGCAGCTGTAACACCCTCTGAAATCTTCTGGTGAAGTTAGATCACAAGGTAGCAGATGCAAGTCTACTAATGCTAAGACTTGCTTTACTTTGTTACCTTTTCCAGAGGTACTGAACTAGTTCGTAGGCTGTGGAGGTTGACATCCCGGGGGATCACTTCTGTTAACCAGGGTGCAGCCAGATTCCAACCCAGCTACTTGCTTGTGTCATGTTCCACCCCACCCCCCGACCCCCTAAGGCTTAAGGATAGAATAGGAAAAACAGAAACAGTAAAACAATAGGTTGAGATAACGACAGGGAAATTGCTTACCAATTACCACTGTGGGAAAAACAGACTCTACTTGGGGGAAATTAACTAATTTAATGCCAATTAAAATCGGTTCAGGTAGTGAGAAACAAACATTAAGCCAGCACACCTTTCCTCCCCGCTTCTGCCAGGCTCAGCTCCATTCATTTTCTCTCCACTCCTCAAACCACATATCCTACCTGACCTGCCAAGCTTAGATGGAGGATGGCAGGTGGGTTGCAGTCAGTACGCCGTGGTATCTCTGCCACTCCTTCCTCCTCATCCTTCCTCTGTTCTGGTGTGGCCTCTTCCCAGGCTGCAGTTCCTTCAGGAATATACTTGTGCTCCACTGTGGGGTTCCCCACAGGCTGCAGGGGCTATCTGCTCCAATGTGAGCTCTTCCATGAGCTGCAGGGAATATCTGCTCTGCCATGGAGCTGCTGACCCTCCTCCTCCTCCTCTTTTCCCTTTCTTAAACATATTTTCCCAGAGGTGCCCCCAGCTTGGCTGAGGGGCTCATCTGTGCCCTGCGGTGGGTCTGTTGGAGCCAGCTCTGTCCCACACAGGGCAGCTCCTGGTCTCTTCCCACAGTGGCTGCCCCTGCAGCCCCAACTCTGCCAACAGCTTGCCATGTAAACCCTGAACACAGAGTTAGTAAGATACGAAGAACACAGTTTAATTTCTGGGTTGTGAAGTTCTATTCCCTGCGATTACTACAGCACACGATATAGCCCTTTCATAAGCTTATAGAGGAATATAAAAGATGTCTAAAGTAAGAAAGTACTCCCTAAGCTGCTGGTTATCCAAAACCTATAAGCTTAAAACATACAAAAGATGTTAAGAATTTCTTCAATGAAATAAAAGGATATGTGTGATAAGGATTATCAAGTGTCACAAATTTGCTTATGGGTACCTTAAGAACAGTGCCTGTTTTTGTGTCCTCTAGCTTTCATCAGCTAGGAGAGTGGCTGACATGACAGTTACGTGCAAGTGGGAGATCTTAATGCAAATATAAAAGAAAACAAAAATTTCAAGAAGTATTTGTAGAGTTAGTTAGCACTGTTTGAAGAACAGGGGAAGAGAAAACAATATGATGTCATTTACTTGTTAACATAAACTGACTCATGAGAGTGTATATCACTTTTCTGGGATTACACAAGCTTGGTGGTGTTCAGAAATTTGTAAACAGTCAACATTTCTGAAAAGCTATGGAAGATAATACTGATGAAAACATTGTTAACCTTATCACAATTAATGTCAGAGGTTTTTTTCCCTTGCAGTACAGTAACAAATAGTCTTTGGTGCTTTTGTCTAATTAGCTATCTAGCTGACAGAAAAATACCTGTTGAACAAAAATGTTTCAAATGGTTTTGTCTGACACAGGAAAGAGGGGAATTGTAACTGGAAAAATGCACACATCACAGTATTTAATAGGTAGATGAGCCTCATACGGAGGTGGAAGTTCCATTACCAACCAGCAAAACTTTTTCGCATTTAATATATATGTGCCAATTGCCATTTACATGTGGCTTGCATTACTTTCATCAAGAAAGACTAATAAGATAGCTAAGAGAACTTGTGTAGCAGTAATTGTCTTTAACGCAAGCTAGTTGAAGGAAATAGAAACCAAAGGCTGTGTGACAACTCTGCTCTCCCTTTTTGCTACTGACTTATTTTTTCATCTTCTACAGATGTGGTAAAGTACTCGCCATTAGTTTATCTGGGACTAGTAAATACACTCCTTTCCATTCAGCTATGCTTTGGTCGGTGTGGTCTAATAATAGTCTGCTGCTGTTGCATACATGTGGTTGCTTTTCTTGCTAGAATGGCAGTTTGGCCTCTGTCGCTTGTCTGTGGATGCCAAGAGCCTGATATGATAGCTAGAATCTGTAGCTGGGGCCATTTTCCTCCTTCATGTGTTTTTCATATTCATTTTAGCTGGCAGCCTAGTGATTTTTTTGACACTCAATCTAGAAATATCACTGATACTGTACCGCTGTTTACATGAGTAATGCGTCAGTGGAAGAAGCAAGAGTAACATTTTGTATATGGCTCATTTTGTAGATGGGCCTTACTAAGGGAATGCCTAACCTCGCCTTGTGTGTCTGCTTGTTTCTACTAAGAAAAGAAAAAAACTGTTGCCATTTCTCATAAGTCACAAGTCATCAAGCTTGTGAAGAATGGTTTATACATAGCTCATTCTTGATGTTTGAGGTGCTTAACTTTTTTTGGTGTCCATTATTTCAGGAGACTTGTACTTTTAAATTATCTTTTGAATCTCTGGACTTTCCTAGTTCTAGTTTGACTATGTAACAGTAAATTTTTCCTACAGTCTCCACTATGGATTTAGTTCTTTTTGGTTGGCGATAACTGTAGGTAGTAGCTGTTCCTTTCTGATGATGTACCATTACATCCTACAAATGGTTAGGTTTATCAGTAGTACTTCTGAAATTGAAGACCAGATTGTTGTCTAATGTCACAGCAGGCATTCAAAAAAGCTCCTAATCAGTTAAAGGCAGGAGGAGGTAGTTTTATGGAGATCATCAGAATATCTTCACTGAGTTGACGTATCAAATGTCCTGTCTTAATTTTTATGCTTTTCTTGGGGGTTGCTCAGTATTTATGTGAAAAAGAACAATAGAGCTTCTCTTGCATATTAGAATAACTAAATGTTAAAAATTCTCCGTAAGACAAAGATAGGAGCCTTGCTTTGGGGGCTTACAATTTATATTTTTCACCAGCAGTAATACCCAGTGTAAATTCTAGCCTGAGAGGCCTCAAAGGTTCTTTCTTTTCTAGATACTTCACAGTTCAGAGTATCTAATGGACTTCAGTTTTGTGTGGCTATTGCATGGCTTTTTAGACTGGAGAAGACAAGACTTGGTGAACAAGGTTGTCTCCTAGGCTTAATTTTTCAAATTGAGACAACTTATATTTGCTATTAAAAGGTGTTTGTGAGCAAATTAATTGAACGGATATCAGTTGGAGATGTGACAACTGAAGTGTGTACATAAGCACTCAGTTAAAATCAGTGTTTCAAATGTAATTTTGTTTGGTGTTACCTATAATTTTTAAACCTCTAAGCAATAGAAACATCTGTTCCAGGATTTTCAGACCTCTGGACCTTGGGACCTGACATGTTGGTTAGAGAACTTGAGAGGAATTTGTCTTTTGGAATGTAACAGATTAAAGGTCTTCTTGCTCAAATCTAGAAACTGCAGAGAGATCGGGACTCTGGGGAGACAATCTCTATGCTGTTTTCAAAAGCAGAAGAATGTCATTAAGCTTCTGGATTTGAGGGGGGTGCCCTGTCCCCAAAACCAATGATATGTTGCACTTTCTTCTAATTTGTGAGATCTCCTTATCTGCTTTTAGGAACCTACTGAAGTGGTGTGATGCTTATTCCAAATTTTGATCTTTGTTTTTAAATATAAAGAGAAACTTTTCTTATAATTATTTTTTTACCATTTTTTTCTTGTAGTGGTATATTTAGGCATCTTACATGATTGGATTAACTTTTTAAAACAATTCAACTTTACATCTGAATATTCTGCTTTTCTGTCATCTTTGTTTCCCTCCATAGTTCAGGAGGAACACCAAATCTGACTTTTCTTGCTGCACTGAACCATCCCATAGATAGAAGATTAAGGTCATATTTTTCATATGTTTCAATTTTGCTGATGCAAAAGCATTGAAGAAAGCTGGGTACAATTTCAGGGTTTAGTAGTGTGAGATGCAGAGGACCTGCTATTTGAAGAATCTGTTTAGTAATGTGATTCTAGGGCTACAAATTGCTCGTGAAAGTTTGCTTTCCTTTCTTGAAGGCATGCTGAGACAGATGTGACAATATCCTGAACAGGATACTGCTGCTTGTTTGAACACTGTCCTGTGTATTCATAGCTATTGTATACTCCTAGAACCCATCTTTTTTTTGTCTGGGAGTATTCCTTTTCTACTTTTATCCCTTTAACAGATCTTTCAGATATGAAAGTACTGTCACATCGGTAAGATACACTTTCTCACTGTGTAACTGTGTATCATCTATGGTAATTAAATTGCCTAAAGCCACACATGAAGTCTGCCTAGATGGGAATCCAACTCTTGTCTCTTTGATTCTAGGCTAGGTATTACTTCAATATGTGCCTAGTTATACAGAGATTTCTAATCTTAAATTACAGATGGAAACCCATCCCTTCTCCCTTTCTAAGGATCTCTACATCAAGGGTGAGGATCAGTCTAGTTTTAATGAGTCACAGATCCTCATTTTCCTGTGGATAAGCTTTCTTTTTTTGCTTCTCATGAGGGTAGAAGTATTACATGTTACAAGGAACACTTACTGACAAAAGATTTGTAAATAACTGAACATTCCATTTGGATTCAAACAAATGTAACTTTTTTTTTTTTTCTGTCCCAATTACAAATATAACTGAAATAATGTTTTCTCACAGGCCACGGAAAAACTGAAAGCCTTGACACAAATATCTAATATTACGTATGAAATATGGTCCTTGGGCTCTGTTCTTGATTTTGGTTTGAGGATATCTTGCTGTTGCAAGACCTTATTTTATTATTCATGTTTCTCTTGTATCCAGTATTTAGGACTACAATGTGTGTAGTCCTCCCTTCTCATCCTTTGGAAAAAAGTTGACTTGATTCAGGACTCTGGGAAAAGGTTAAGGGTTTCACTTAATCACTGAAGAAGTTACATAACGTACTACTAAAGAACTCTTTGACGTTGAAAGATGAAACTCATGTTTTTGAATGACATAACAAATGTGTTAAGAGGGACTTTCCCAAGTTTTGCTAGGGAAGGGATTTGTCTCGTCAGAGTACTCCCTTACTTTTATCAGTTTGTGTATGTGATTCATTTGCTTCCTGTGAGAAGTAAAAAATGGTGACTTTAATTTCATAGGCTCTATTAGCACTATAAAGTAATTGAGTCCTATCCATTTTCAGTAGCTCAATTCTGAGTGATATTCAGCGATCAATGTCTTGACAAACCTGCTCCAGTGAGTGACAGAATTTAAACTCAAAGCACCATCTAAACTGTGTAGAAGATGCTCATGTTGTGCCTACCTAGTAGGGTAGAGTTAAGTACCCCTGTTACAACTTGATGTTGCTCTCTGAAGCCCATTGCTGGAGAAAGGGTGAGATTGCCTGTGTACCTTTAGCAGTGTACCTTTAGTAGTGTTGGTAACTTTAATTGTGGGAAAGAAATTCCTTTGAAATTGGATTCTAATATTTATCCCATTTACAAATTTTCATTTTTAGAATTGTTTTTTGAACAGGATTTTTACTTTTCTCACTCTGGTTGTCACTGTACACAGTTTGGTTTTCAGTATTTTTTTCTAATCTGTATAGTTCAACACTTATTTGAAAATACCTGTAATATTTAAAGATGGTAGTGTCACGTCTTTACGTTTCTAATGACTTTGCTTTACTATTGCTGTTAAAGGAAGGGAAATCCCTTACGGCTGTCTAGCCTTTTCTGCATCCTGCAGTAACACGTTTGATGTGTTCACGTGCATTCTTCTGCTAATACTGTCCATGTTTAGTCCTGCCACTTTACAAAACTGCACTTAAAGTACTTTTACTAGATGGCAAGTGAATAAAAAGCCCTTTGTGTTCCATCTCTGCATCCTTTTTTTAATCTCCAGCCAGAATTTTAAAATCTTGGGATTTTACCATGTATTTAAGTGCTGCTGCATTCTCCTTTTTACTCCCACCCCATTGTATTTTACAGTGGTTTGGGAGAAATGGATCATAGTTCAGATATAAAAATAACAGTTTTAGGGAGAGCTTCAACAAAACTGCTTGTTCATTTACATATAAGAGTGGATTCCATGTAGCTGTTCCCCACAGCTCTGATTAGCTGCTTATAGTGGTATCAGATTGTTCTGTGGCAGAAATATCAAAGCCAAATGTTTCCATGTAGACTAGCATTTAATTGTTTTCTGAAGTCATATTTATCTAGATTTAGTTTTTGTTTTCTAAATACTAAATGAGATGATGTCTATTGAAAATGTTTCCAGTATTGACTTCAGTTTGTGAGGATTCTATAATCAGTTCCAAAATTAAGAATTACAAATGTCTTTGTTTATCATTCACCAAAAAAATTAGTAAAACTGTATTTCAACTGTAGGACATATTCATTATTCATTATTAGAAATCCCAGATGTGGGGGTCTTGTATTTTAGAATCATCCTATCTAATGTATTAACAGTGCTGATGCTGGAATGCCCCAAGCTGAAGAGTTACACTCTTATTCTTACTGTAGAAATCATCGAATCATAAAATGGTTTAGGTTGGAAGGGACCTTAAAAATCATCTAGTCTCAACCCCCCTGCCATGGGCAGAGACACTTTCCAACCTGGCCTTGAACACTTCCGGGCAGAGGGTATCCACAGTTTCTCTGGGCAACCTGTTCCATGCCTCACCAACCTCACAGTAAAGAATTTCTTCCTTATATGTAATCTAAATCTGCCCTCTTTCAGTTTAAAATTGTTATCCCTTGTCCTATCCCTACACTCCCTGATAGATTCCCTCCCCATCTTTCCTGTAGGCCCCCTTGAAGTACTGGAAGACTGCTGGAAGGTCTCCCTGGAGCCTTCTCTCCTCCAGGCTGAACAACACCAACTCTCAGCCTATCCTCATAAGGGAGATGCTCCAGCCCTCTGATGATCTTCGCGCTCTTCCTCTGGACTTGCTCCAGCAGGTCTATGTCGTTCTTGTCTATGTGTTGGGGGTCCTAGAGATGAACACAATACTCCAGGTGGGGGTCTCACAAGAGCAGAGTTAGAGGGACAGAATCACCTCCCTCGATCTGCTGGCCATACTTCTCTTGATGCAGCCCAGGATATGGTTGGCTTTCTGGGCTGTGAGTGCACATTGCTGGCTCAGAGTCAGTTTTCCATCTACTAACACCCCCAAGTCCTCCTCCACAGGGCTGCTCTCAATCCATTCATTGCCCAACCTATGTGCAGGATCTTGCACTTGACCTTGTTGAACTTCATGAGGTTTGCACAGGCCCACCTCTCAAGCCTGTCGGAGTCCTTCTGAATGGCATCTCCCTTCCCTCCAGCATATCAACTACACAAATCTTGCATCCGTCTCTGTGGTGGTACAAATTCAGGTCTGTAGAGCTTTGTGTGTAGGCTTGTGATTAGGTCAGTCTAATGTAAGGACATTGGGTTTGGCTATTCATAGGTAGAACAGATCCTAGAACCTAGTGTGTGGTTTCTTTGGGGTGCCTTGACCGAAGTATTGACTTATAGGCCCAGTAGGTTTCAGGGTACTTTGATATTCTTGGCTATAAACTGCATTGGTTTAGCATCATCTACATGCTTTATTCAGACAGTCCCCCCTGAGAGGGGAAGTCTTCCGGAAGAGGTAACTAGAGGCAGTATCTGCATGAGCTCTCCCCTTGCTGGAATATGGGCCAACAGGTAGTTATGTAGGTGTGGAATTACATCTGCAACAGATGGACTTCTGTCTTCTCGAATATATACAGAGATTTTCATGTGCTAGCTATGATGAATCCTTAAGTCCTCTTTGTATAATTTGTTTGCAAACTTTATTCGTGAACTGGATGGTCCTTTATTACTAATTTTCACATTTTTCTCTTCTACAGAAATTTGTCCACTTTGATCTTAGTGGAAAGCAATTTTTAGGAGTTTAAAGCAAAATCAATTGTTTCAAATGGTGAAAAGACACATCTTTGAGGACACTTGAATAATAATCTTCAGGTTCTCTAGCTTGTTGTACTATGAAATTTGGTGTTCATATGCTTAGGCAGGGGAGGACTGGACCCCTGCCCAAGATGACCTCCAGAGGTCCATTCCAACCTCAACCATTCTGTGATTCTGTATAGATTGCATCTCAGTTTTATCCATAGTGGATCATCCTGTATGGCTGAGCATTCTGGTGGTCAGAAGACATCAGTTCTTGCATCTTCTTGAGTAGCTGTTGAGCAACTTTGCATTCCTTTTAGCATACTGATTTCAGTTCTGTTCTTATTATTGAAGTTTTATGTCTTAGAATAAAAATCTGTAGCAACCCAAATATTTTAAATGATACAGTATCTCAAGGATTATGCTTGGTGTGTGTTCCTGATAGTAATGCACATGGCAACCATCTTCAGAAAAACAGCAAGACTGGCTTTCTTAATCTCTCTGATGGTTTTCAAGTATGGAAAATGCTCTATTTGGTTTTAATGCTTTGGTAGCATCTATGCCACTTGGGTTTTTTTAACTATGGGTTTGCGGGGGTGGGCTCACTACTGTCTGAAGATACTGTGTTTTGTTATTTTTGACATATAGATTAATTATTATTATGGCTCTTCACGTATATTTACATTTAGTTTGCAGTTTCTTATTTTCAGAGAAAAGAGCCAGTTTGCTAGTTGAGTGTCTCGTCAGAAGGTTTTGTGTATTGCTTCTTTTCTATGTTATAGCAGCACTTTTTGTGTTCCTTCATTCACCATTTTATTCAGTACCCAGAAGACTTGTGAATAAGCCTCATCTTTACTTCTGGATTTCTGTATGTTTACTCAGCAGCCCCCTTGAGTCATACACTGGGATGCTTGTTCTGACCTGCAGATAATTCAACTAGTGCAGACCCCATTCTTTAAGAGAGCGTGGGCCAGAGAAATTCCTGGGGTGGCAGCCTCCTCCTGGCTGCTAACCCATGATCACCACCAGTCCTAGCATTTATGTACACATTATGTTCATTTGTTAATAGAGACATTGTATGTACCGCTTGTGTACAGAATAGTTGTGATGTACATGTGCAGTAGGTCCATGATGAGGCCACACTATGAAACATTTTAGTGGCATGTCTCATCTGAAAACTCGGGGAATCGCTTCTAGGCATCCAGTTTTGCATCAGGAACAATTGTATAAACCGCATGGCGCTTCTGCTGATTTCTTCCACTGATTCTACAGATGTAAAGAAACTGATGTAAAAATAGCATTTGCTGTTCACTGTAAGTGGTCACTGTAGCCATTGCTGCTGTTCTAGTGGTACAAATTTGTTTCTGTCTCTCTCTGAAAAGAAGCAGAACCATAAGATTGACACATCTAAACCATAAAATTCTTAACCTTATCACAAGCCAAGTTTTAAATTTATGTTAATTGAGAAGCCTGTGTGGCCTGAGATCTTCAGTGGGTAGATCTTTTTTCTCCTTGTGGCTCTATTGGAAAGAATCCAGTAGAATTCATAATGGCTCAGTGCAAACTATGATTGCTGTTACTGGAGTCTGAGCTTCAGACTCGACACCATGACATTTGGTCCAATTTGATGCTTTTACTTAAGTGATAAAAGCAAATGACTGTTCTTGACACTAGCAGGGTAAGACTTGTAGTAATGCGGATTGTAAATAAAAATCGCAGTATATCCAAATATCATGGTAAAGGTGTCAGTACTAACAAGGATCGAAGTGTGTAGCTATATAAACCCAGGTAACTTGACAGCTGCTGGCCTAGATCAGCGAGACTTGTTTGCTTTCTTGGCAGAATCAAAAATGAAAAGCAGTTCAGGGTGTTATGTTCATAAAGCTACCCTGGAGTTAGGTGGTTATTTGACTCTGGTCACTTGGAAGCTATGGTGTTATTCATGTTTTTTTTGCACAAGAAGTAGAGTGCAGGGGAAGGGGACAAAAGGAAATAGAAGGAAGCTGTCTTTGTATGTGTACTTTTTTTATTCAACAATAAAATGGCATTTCACTTCAGCAAGAACTGTTAAATAGCTGCATTAGAAGTGGTTATATTGGTTTTTAAATTTAAATAACTTGAGTAATCAGGTGCTAGCTATAAAAGCATTATTAATTGTCTTGCATAACTTGAAAGGAACCTGAATTTAAGTACAGCAAGTTTAGATCATCTCCCTGTTCTGTTTATTCTGGTGCTTTGCAATTTTGTTTTCTGGGGGGACATAGCTTAACTGTAACTCAGAATAGTTAGGCAACCAATGAAGCAAAGGTATTTTTCAAAGTGTTGTCAAAAAGAACAAGAGTTCACAGCTATTGGTGTTAAAAATGCAGAACTGATTCTGACTGACAAGTTGTAGGTAGCAAACACCTGAATTTATAAAATTTATGGAGATAGACCTATATATTTGCCAGAAATTCTTAGTCTGTAACTCCAATATCAACTTAGTTTGGAGTGGGTTGGTTTGTTCACTTGGTTTTTTTAAAAGCTCAGTAGGCATTCAGGCAAATTATTTGTATTAATGAGTTTCAGTTCTCTCTGAACATGATCCTGACATACATTTTAAAAAAAACATCACCACCCCACTCCAACTTAACATCAACCCCACCACCACCACCACCCCTCCAAAAAACCCCCAACCCAATGAAAAAATTGGATAGAGGAACTGTAGAGGTTTAAAAAAAAAAATAAATGTGTTAATTGTATTGAGGGGGGAATCCTTTATTTCAAAATCAGTCTTAACTACAACCATGAGTAAGCAAACACTCAAGATTTGTTGGTAACTTGGTACAGAAAATAAATGGTCTGCTACCACTGCACAGATCAATACTTTTGCAGTGCACATGCTATTAATAAATGACTTCTCCCACTTGGGATTGGGGGGGACGGGAACGGCAGATGTTTTCCTGTCATATAAAGCTGTTACTGTCCTTTATTTTGCCATTAAGAAAAACCCTCTAGTTCACAGTTTCTCTTTCTGTAGTTTTTTTGTAGTGTATTATTTGAAGGATATAGTACATAAATAAGGAACTTCTCCTGAAATAGTTTAAAAGTGTAGGCAGAATTCACCATAGATGATGACCTCAACATTATGAATGCATATATAGGTTGTACTTAAACATTGCTGAAGAGACTTAATGGTGATGATTTATAGGAAGAGTAAAATTCACCGTGGAAAATGGACCATTCTCTGAGCAATTTCTTTCAGTTCTAGACATTATGTAAATGTCTGATAAATATTTGAAGAAAGAACAATACATCTGACCCCCAGGGGAAAAAAAAAAAAGGCAAGCTGTGCTTTTTATGGTATTTGGAGGCATGCATTTCACAGGTGTAAAAATTTACAAGCAGTCCTGATTCTGAAGTCTGTTCTTCCTGTGCTTTACTGGACTTAACACCTGCCTTCACTGGGTGGCTAGTGGTGTGCTGATGTGGGTATGAGTGAGTGTAAATAGTTCAGGCAAGGTGCACCTGCTGAGAAATAATCTCAGTTTGAAAGAATGGACTTTTGGAAGTCTTTACATTGGTCTCGTGGACCGATGAAGTTGTGCTGCCTCTTTGTAATATTTATCTCTTGGTTGATTAAAGCACTGCCTTTAGATACTGTTTTGCTATCTTCCTGCAGGGAGTTTATCCAAACAAAATGCAATACACTTTACTTATCATTATGGTGTGGTGGGGGTTAATTGGTGTCATATGCTTATTAGTACTTTTCTGTGAAACTTTTTCATTGACCAGTGAGAAGTCACCAGTGATTTTTTGGGGCTGGGAGGTTGACAAGGAGAATCTGATGTTAGTTTCAGCAGTGAATGCATGCTCTGTTGTATTGTGATGAGGAAAGAACAGAGAATACATATTACAGTTGAGATTATGCCCCCAAAAAACATAGTGGGTTTGGGGGATCTGAGTCCACATCACTGTACTGCCTTGTCTGAAGGAGAAACTAAAGCTGTGGTCTAGCACAATGGTTTTCATGGTGTGTCCTTTCATTCTGTTGTTATTGTAGACTCATGAGAGCTAATGCCAGCAATAAGAGTGTTGTTAGAAGGCTAGAGATCTGCATATATAGTAGAGAACTCTTGGGGATCCACAGATTTTGAAAGTTGAAAATGATATTTTTCTTCCATATCCCAATTTACACCTTAATAACTAGAATATTAAATGGCATAGTAGATGTTCTGGACATTTTTAAAAATTTCTGAGGTCTTGTGTGCTCATTCCAGTGAGGAATTGGAAGAATTTTGATACTGAAAAATTTTCACGAAGGCTGAGAAACCATTAACCATCCAACACTGACTCAGTATGCAAAATGATTCTCAGAGAGGTGTTGTGTTGTTACTACAAAGAAAATCATTAGTGCTGTTATACAAGCATAATCCTGTGTACTGCCTAACACATCTGTTCTATATTGCTTTAGTTAATGGATCAAATGTGAGAACTGCTTTAAATTGGTACCTTCTGTTTGAAATACACCTGAACCTGTTCCATAAATTTATCCTTTTTGCAGAACCTGAAAATAACCTGAAAAAAATTAAACTTAGGGACAACTCAAAAGAAGAAAAAGATGCAGTCATTAGAAAATAAATGTTTACCTTTTCCTTTTAGGTCAGAAGACTTGTCTCCACTTACATGGTATCTTTCCTTACCTCTATGTACCATATGATGGTTTTGGACAGCATCCAGAATACTATCTTCATCAAGTGGCATTCAGCATCGACAGAGCACTTAATGTGGCTTTAGGCAATCCGTCTTCTACTATTCAACATGTTTTCAAAGTGTCATTAGTATCTGGAATGTAAGTATGACCTGTTAGGATTTTTGTTGATTTTTTTTGGAGATGTTTTTGCAGTTGTACTACATAGAAGCACTTACTATGGACTTGAATGATTGTGAAGCTTTTCTTTTTCCTTTTTCCCATGTGTGTCTTCATACAGACCTCTACAACTACTAAATGACTCTTCTCCCTCACTTTAACGTAATCAACAGTTTTTCTCCCAAAGGCTTGACACAACCATTTTTTCCTAAACTCAGATCCTAGTGTCTATCACTTTTCCAAACCTGATCCTTTTAGCTTTTTCTGTCTCTGGCTGCTAGAGCAGTACTTTCCAGCCAGTATTTTCTACTTGTCTGGGTTATTCTAGGTTCCCTGTGAACCAGGTACATCTTGCAGGAGCCTCGTTCTAGGTCTCCTTTTCTTTGTCCAAGATGGCCCCTTTAGGAAGCACATTGCAGAGACTTGACTGTCAGGCCATGTTTATCCATCCTATTCTCCCAGCAGCATGGGCCATGAAGTGGAGGCTCTTAAACATTATTTATTTGTCAAACTGATTGTTGTGTTTTAGTTGGTGCAGTTTTCTACTACTGCTGCTGGAACTAGATGCTCTTATTGAATGTTAACATTTTAAGGATTCTCTTAATTTTTATTTAACTTGCATAACCAAGGACTAAAAAATATATCAAATCTTATTGAATCTTTATCAAATCTTATTGAATGATAAGAAGCTGTCCTGGAGGAATACAGTCTATAAATGCATTTAATTTTTCATCTTCAAAACAATGTTAGTGCTAGTTTTCAGTACTGTGCAGCATTATTTTTACTTATTTTTTCCCTACACTTTTGAAATAAGTTCTTTCATTTCAACTGCTAAGTTTAGGAAGATAATCTTTCTGTTCCCAGCCAGTTTTAGTGATATCTTCTAGATACTGTGAGTAAAGTGGTTGCAATAACCTATTTTCATACAACTTTTTGATGTGTTTTTGCAGTAACAGGGAAGGTAACCCACCAAATCTCTTATTTTTGTTCTTTTTGTGAGAACTATGTGAATTCAGTATAGCTGTTCATCTTAACAGTGAAGGCTGGGCAGAGTCAACTGTTGAAGATAATCTTTCCTCAAATGAGTGAGAAGACAACAGAAGGGATATGAGGAGAATCTGCCTCTTTTTCCCCTCTTTTACCTTAGAGCTTCAGAAGAGTCATTACTGAAAGTCAGATGCTCGTTGACTCAAGGAAGCATAGGAAAGAGTGTTTCATTTGTTTTGTTTATGTAAGAGGCTAATGGGAAGAACCTAGCAGAAATTGGAACACATCTTCATCTTTACCTGGGTAGATAAACATGCTTATGTAGTCACACAAATCTGTTTTCTTCTATTCTGACCTGAGTTAGATATTGCTCATAGATATTATAGTGTCTCTGTGGTGAGAAACCTGTATTTTTCTTTCTTCCTGCATTAGCAGGAAAATTGTTATGTAATAAATGTATTTGCTAAACCTTTGTAAGTGTAATGTAAGATTTTTGTTGCATTAACTTCCAAATATAGTGGAGTTCCAGGAATAAAAAAGGTGAAACATGCTGTTCTTGTGCATTCTGAAGTTAAAGTAGGTATTCATACCTAACCTTGGAAGTGTTGTAAATCTTGCTCTCCCTGCTGCCATGTCAGTGTGAGTATGGATGACTTGCTGTGCAAGTGCTGACTCTTTTTTTTTAAAGTAGCTTTTAATTTACATGCCTGCAGCACATTGAGTCATTATAACTCAGTGTATGTAACCTGTCATTTAGGTTTATATTATCTCTGTAAGAGAGAGATTATTGATTCATTATCTGATCTCCTCCTTTGCAGTTTAACAACTTTAAGTTTGTTGTTTCAACTTAGCTCAGTTTTAACATAAACTTTTTCTTTTTTTTAAACAGTTCAGTTTTGGTTCAATTTGGTTGTGATTACTGCAAACTGTAGACTTGCATTCACTCAATATGTTGAATTATGGCCTGTTTCCTTTACATGCTGTTTTTACAAGCATGTTAGATTAGATTAGAATCTTAGATGCTGAAAAGTCAGTAATTCAGTCAAGTAATACCAGAATTAATGCTTGCCTGTTCAACCTCAGTTTAGTCTTGACATATTCATTATGCTATGTATTCTTTAATTGCATTCTCAAATCCTATTTTCTTCAGGATTCATGCCTCATTTAGTGCACAAGATGATTAGTAATCACTGAAAAGGAGCAGCTATTCACTCTTAAGCTGTTCTCATTGTTCAGCTATTTATATTACACAGACGGTATTTACTCATTTACACCTGATCTGCAGAATTAATGTCCTTAAGGACTTTGTCACAGCATTTATTCGAAAGACTGAACTCTGGTTTTGTAGCAGTCCAGCACTAATAAATTTATTAAAAGTACTATTATGATGGTGTGCCAATCAGTGTGTTCACATGTGGGGAAAGGGAGAAGCAGTGTTAAACCAGAAGTGCCTTGTAATTTTTTTTTTTAGATACTTTGACATACATAGGACCTATTCTTTTTGTCTTTATATAGTAATGTAATGCTTCTCTTTGGCCTGATATGTGCGAATTTTCATTCTCCTGGATATGCAGTTTATCTTCTAATTTCTTTTCCCTGGATTTAAATACTCTTGATAGTAAAATGCAGTTGAATAAATACCACAGCATAACTGTCTGTCTTCTTACTTTTACTTTTTCCTCTCCAGTCCTTTTTATGGTTACCATGAAAAGGAGAGACAGTTTATGAAGATCTATCTTTACAATCCTGCAATGGTAAAAAGGTAAGAATGTGGTGATACGAAGTTCTGGTTGATTTAGTTATATCTTCAATTAAAAAGAGAATTTTGAAGCAAGATTCACCTACATCTTAACAAAATAAAAGCAACAAAATTATTGTCCAAATTTTTCAAAACATGTAAGAAAATTGCTGATTTTAAACACACCAATAATATTTTTAGAGCAGTAGCATGTTAGGAAAGCAAGATCAAAATATACTTGCCTTTCAGTTGTCTTGTATTAACTGTAGTTCTTGAATACCTGAACAAATTTGCATAAGGTTACTTTCCTGTAGCTCTTAATTAAAACAGTGTAGTATTCTTTCATATATTATGTAGTTGGTTTTGGTAGGTTTTAAGTTTTTTAATTCCACTACCTATTATTAAATTGTAAATATATTAGGAAAACTGGATAGTTTTTGTTTTTAGACAGTTTCTATATTTCTCCATAGAGTAATGTTCTGTTAAATGAAAGCACAGTTGATCTCTCAGTAGTTGCAGTAAATTCAGGAATAAATAAGAGGGAGTTATTTCTCAAGCATAAACTGAAATCCATTGAGTGTATAGTATTACCTATCATAACTTTTTAAAAAGATCTAATGTGTAACCATGAGATAGGATTGTCCGGTTTTTGTTCTAGACTAGCAAAATTTTGTGTGATTTTAAATTTCTGTCTTAATGTAATCTATATGTGTGTATGACATGACAGTTGTTTCAAGCTTTGGATCTTCTCATGTTTGAATTACTCCTATCCAAATAAGGACTGACATTTCACGTAAATTATTACTTTAGTTTTCCTGTAAAAAAAAATTTTTTTTTAACCCAATTTGTTGCCTGTAGAAATCCTTAGTGCTTTTCTTTGATTCTTTGATTTATAGATATTTGAGGTAAATTTATCACACCAATTTATGATTATCTAAATACCTGCAGTGATTTTTTAGATGTGTAGATGTTTAAAAGGGCAGATCTGTCATGTGTGTAGGGAATTGTTAAAATACTGCTTCTGTGTATACAGTTTGTAACTTTAAAATCATGCATCTTCATATATGTGTCAAGGAGAACTAGAGAGACTTCCTAAGTTATTACTGGTGTGTAGACATACAGCTGTCACAGTTATTCTGTAGAAAGATTTCCATGGACTATAGTGGCTTTGGATCAGTTGCAGGAATAGTGCATGGTATAATTTTTTTTCAGATGTATTTTTTTTTTTAAGCTGAAGGATTTACAGCTCCTTTGTAATTAACACCCAAATATTGAATCATTATTACCAGAGATCATTTCTGTGGATCTGTTGAAGTGAAAACAAAATTCTGAAATTAAAAATACAACTAAGGCAAAATTTAAGAAGTTCAAGTATTTTATATTTTGATAAAATCAAATATCAGTGTTGTTGTATTGGAATAATTCTTAGTTTATGTCCTAATTTGTCTTTAATTATAGAGTATGTGAGCTTCTGCAAGGTGGAGCCATAATGAACAAATCTTACCAGCCTCATGAAGCCCATATTCCCTACCTCCTTCAACTCTTTATAGACTACAACTTATATGGAATGAATTTAATAAACTTGGCTGCTGTCAAATTCAGAAAGGCAAGGAGAAAAAGTAAGGTGTTTATTTCTTAAGACCAAATAATTGGTTTGAAGGCTAAAAACTACCATTTTTAACAGAATGTCACTAGCTGTCAGACTTTTGACGTAGTTTGTGGCAGAATATGTATTGTGTCGTTTTGCTATACTTTGCTTTCTGTGTCAAAACAAAGTTCCTGTGTAGCTTTCTATCATTTTTCCTTTTTGTGTATGTGTATTGGGACTGAGGAAGAGTCTGCTTCCTGAAATTAGATGCTGTATATCCAGAACATGTGTTCTGTCAGCACTGCAGCTGTGACTGTTTTCAGACACCTCTCCAAATTAGAAGATTAAAAGTAGTTGATATTTAGTTGAAGAATTTATGTGAAAGATAGCATACTAATACGGTTGTTTAACTTTTTGATATTTGTTTTTGATCCCTATATCAATTATAATTCTTTTTTCACTGCTCTTCTGTCTTTACAAAATGGCTAACCATTATGCTCTGCTGGCAAATAATGTTTTTAATAAAGACTCTCGTGTTTGTACTAAGGTCATTTGCTCTAAGGTGAAATTAGAAATATTAAGGTCTGAGCAAAGGAGGTATTTTAAATTTTCATTTAAAAAATGAGTTTGGCATTTTCTAAGTATACACTTACATAAAAAAAGAAGTTTGGCAAGAGTATCCATAATTTTACTTAAATGCTTGAGTATAAAGGGGAGATAACAGTAGGAAGACCATAATGTCTTTTGTACTTAATATTTAGGAAAATAAGTATTGTTTACTTAAATCATAATTGTTCCTACAGCTAAAGAAAGGGTTGAACAGAATGGTAAAGTATCTTTCTGTAAAAACAGCAAGTAAGAATCATGCTGACTTTAATTTTGTCTCATTTTTATGCATGTATATTCAGACAGCAATAGATCAGTGTATGAGGTTTCATAACTTGATTCTTACCTAAAGAAAAATACTCTTTTAATAACAATAGGCCACACTTTTTGCTGGTGTCAAAACTGTAGGAAGACAAAAAAAAGCTCAGCCATGGACAGAGCATCTTCAGGACCTTCAGTCCCAAGGAAGTACAGCTGGGTACCTTTAGTCTTCCAAGCGTCCAAAGCGGCCTTCTGGAGACATGCAATGTGATTGTATCGAATAGGTGCTCCCATTCTTTTTCTGTAGCTCTTTTCCCTCTCTCTTTCAGATAATAGATAAAGATGTAAGCTATTTATATTTTCCCTCATCATGTATTTAAGGATGAGAGACCTAGGTCTTGAATGGGAAGAAGAGGGTGAAAGAGGAGCATGGGCTGAGACCAGTGGACTTTTAACTATTCTGGTAGGAAAGAACCCAGTACAATAAAAGCAAGAAAATGACAGACTACGTTGTCCGGGCTTGATGAGATAATGGCAGCAGCACTCCTAGCAAGATTCATACCACTTTGCATGGCTCCACATCACACATGTATTAAGTAGCCTTCCTCAGTCTGTTGCAGTTCCCAGGCACACGATCTCTGTCTACTACTCCTAGTGTAGCAGCTGAGCAACAAATGGTTTGTCCCTGGTACAGCCTTATAGAGGCAATGCTGTCAAGAGGCCACTCTTTACACAGCAGCCCTGAGAAGCACCATCCTTTCCAAGCTCAGACCTGTTTGAGTGGTGTAGAAGGCACAGCCTCTGCTCACAACCGACACACTTACCTGCCTGTTCCACAGCTTCTGTGTCTTTGGGGTGTGCGTTCATTTTAGTGAAATGTAGTTTGTGCCATGCAGGCCAGGCTGAACGTTGTTTCTTAGATGGCAGTAAAAGCCTTTGCCTAAAGATGTGCAGAAAACACTTAATTTTTCTTCCTGACAAGGAATAGAAAATTCAGTAGTAGATCTCATCCTAAATGTAAGTAAGCAGGCTCAGGAGCCTGTTTCCAGTGGTATTTTTTTCACTGAAATAAGTAGACTCTTTTGAAGGCTGAGAGAGGTCAGCAGGCAAATTTGTAATAGCATGAATACCCTGCCTTCGTTAGCCTATATCCAGAAGGTTATCTTTTTCAAGTTCTTCTCTTTATAGGTAGTGAGGAAGAAGGCTGCAAATTCATTCATGCACCACATGCCACAAAAACTATTATAAAACTTTTCAGTAGTTGAATCTTCCTCTGTAATAAGACTCTGCAAGTCCTTGATGTGTCACTACTACTGTCTCTAAAGATCTTCATTTCAAGATCTTCATATCAAGAAAAAGGGAATTTTGAGTGTCTTTAAATCTATTCCTTTGAGTAACTTTACTGAAGAAATAGGAATTTGGCCTCGATTTTTAGAAGTATTTGAAAGTAGGATTCATAGAGAATAAGAAGAGGTATTTATGTACTGAATAATGTACTGAAACTGTTCTCATGGGGTATTTGAAATGCATTTGATTTTAAAAAAAGAGTAATATATATTTTATCAGTTGGCCTTTAATCTTGCATAGCTGCTGTGATTTATTTTTCTTTAAAATATATGACTATCTAATTCCATTTTGTCAACTCAGAATAAGTTGAAAATGAAAAATAACAAGATGTTTCCATGCATAGTCAGCTTGCATTTTAATATGGAGAATTAGCTGATATGCCATGCAGTAAAAACATGGCTGTGTTTTTCCTGGACCAGCTCTGCCCAGAAGCGAGTCATCACTACTTGAACAGCACAGACACTAAGCTACGCTAGGCTTGAGCTGGGTCAGTGTAAACAGGATCAAATATTCTGTGTTGTCTTTCTGGAATCACCTCCTTAGGCATCGCTGTGCATATAGACCATCTTAGTGCCGTTGTGGCTGAATGTGAGCTAGCTCCTGCAAGAACACAAGCCTGTCCTTTCATCACACTCAAGTGTGACATTTCCTGGGTGAGTTTAGTGTCTGTGTGCCGTGTCAGTGCACTTAGGAGTCTGATGTTGGGACAGAGTTTGCAGGAACTAGTCTCTGCAGTAGGGTTGCTGTGGAATATATTTAATTAAGCCTGCTGGATTTCAGTTGCTTCTATTTGTAGCTTCTAAGGTGCTTTTGGCATGGTGTTTCCCAGTTGCTTCTGTAGTAACTATGTTATTCAGGGCTTTTTGCTACATGAGATAGCCTATTCCTAGTAGTGGAATTCACACTGGCAAGACTGTTAAAAATTTACTTCAAAATTACAGAATAACAATGTGTGTTCTAATAAATACTTACTGACTGAAGGCCTCTGGCAATTTAATTGTTCAATTAGTGTATCTTTTAACAAATGCAAAAGTGTTTGCTATTGCTAAAAGGTAAATTTAATACAAAAAAACCTGTTAATGTGTGACACCAACATAGCTGAGAAGATTCAAGGTTCAAGCTGGTATTTCACACAGAAGTGGGAGACTGAGTAATTTTCAAGGTCTTCTCCCATTCCACCTCCCCCTAACTCCATTCCTGGTCTTTTTTCTTTCTTGTGCCACATCCTGTGCATATTGTCTTTCCTTCTTCTGAAGAGTGAAGGTTCAGGAGCAGATCTCAAGGGAAGTAGTAAATCTTCAGAGGGGACTTCTCCAACATGACTTTGGAGCATGCTTCCTTTCACTGAGACCTCCAAGCAAACTTACACAGTGTGTTCTTTATTTGTAGGTCAGACAACATCTGCCTTCATTGCAGGTTTCCACTTACTGCTACTGCCACTGCATCTGTAATATATTGTATATTCTCTTTCACCTTACAGATAAGAAAGAGGAAAAGTGTGAAGTAGAATTTAGTGTTTTCTTTGGCTTCTAATTTTCATTGGGTTGTGACCTGAGGACCCAGAACTTGGGAATTCTGAAGTTTACATCAGACTCTGCATGATTTACTTTGACACTCGTGCAAATAGGCGAAGATTGAATTTAGGTTAAGATATGGCTAGAACGCAGAAAATGTAATCCTAATAGTGTCAGTATTTTGCAAATATGTTTTGCTTTCTGTATGTATCTGCATGTTAGAAAGTTGAATAATTTAAATGATAGCATAGTTACTTTTTGAAGATGGTGTCATGCAGTGCTATTTGTTCTTTAGGAGCATTTGGACTGGTAGTTATTAAATAATAAATGCAATTATATAATGAAAGGTGTAAAAATATTGCCACATAAATGAATTCATTTTTCATTCTGTTTTTCTAGGTGATACATCAGGTGTAAGTAAACGTCATAGAATACATTTGCCAGAAAATTCACACAGAGTATCTTTCATTGAATGGGAAGAAGATGAAATACCGAGGTCAGCATGCCAAATTTATATATGTTGTTTTCTTAAATGCATCAACTTGTATATACTACAGGGTTCCAATCTCCTTTGACCCTTGTAAAAAAAGAGTGCTAATGTGACACAAATGATCCTTATTTAGTTTTTTTTTTACAGTTTTGATCATCTGACATTTTCTGGTATATGGTTGTAAAAATCTAACTGGGAGATAACAATAGGAATATATGTGGCAGATTCAACTTTCTGGGTTTTGGAAGATACATTTCTAATTAATTACTTCTGATGAAAAGCTAAGCAAATTTAAGTTATAGAGAATACTGACACATCAGTTCACAGGTTCTGTTTTTGTAATCACCCTTAACATGAATAATGTGCTGTCAGAGTATTCCCATTTGTCCATTTCAAATAGTAGCTATATAAGAATCTCAGCTTAAAATTTTTATGTCTGTTTCCCATGCTCTTCCTTCTTTCTAAACATTCCCTAGTCTACAGCTTGTAATTTGTAATGGTTTTACTTCTGTAAGAATAGGAGTATATCTTGGGTATTGCAGTTTTTGGGGGTGGGGTGGGAGAGAGACAGTGTCTGGTGCTACCTTGATTTCTATCATTTACTCATAGCAAGTTCATTTTTTAAGCTACTTTCTCATGTTTGACAGGTCTTGTAAATACTCTGTCAGCTAGTAGTCCTCTCAGTCTTTGGGTAGTTTCTGTCATCCTTCTCTGAATAGCTTATCAGGCTCAACGCCAGCTGCTTGCTAGTGTTGTGTACTGGGAGCGCTCACTTACCCATCAGAAAGTGCCTTAAACCATACTTCAGATTTTTCTAGTGTGCAAAAACTTGAGGTTGTGCAAGGTTGCATGTTTTTCTGATTCTACTACTCCTACTTTAAGGTTTTGAAACAATATTCATCCAGTGGTTGTCTTGTGATTTTACTTGTGGTCAATTCATATTCAGGTTTTTTGGGCTATTTCTTCTAATTTTTGGCTGCATACTTCATTCATAGTCCATTTCAACCTTTATTTGACTCAGTTACATAAACCAAGTTATTTAACCTTCATGGGGGTTGGATCATAAGTTAGACCAGAATTATCTGATGTTACTTTACAAAGATCTGGGGATGGCAGATAAAATGAAAGCAAAGTAGCACTTCCTAACTGTCAAACCCTGAGATCCAAAGGTATCTTCTCTGCAGGCTCTCATCCTTGTGGCTGTATCCACAAGCCTTCCTTTTACCTCCTTCCACACTTCTGTGTATACAGCCAGGGGTACAGCACCTCGCTTATGCCAGTCCTTCTCTGGCTCTCACACACATTCCAGCAGTGGGTTATTAGCAGTAATGGGGCAAATACCAAGCCTGTCCTTTTCTCTAGCATTCCTCCTCTGTACTTTTACCAGTAGGAATTTCTTTCTTGAATGTGAAGCCTGAATACCCCATAGTATACCAAGCAAATTTTCTCTAGTCCCATATGCAATGATACTGGTAGTTCTCTCCCCAATAAGCTTTAGTCTAATTTACCATGTCACTTGGCTTATAAACATTTTATGATTTATTAGTACAAGATGTTTCTCCTCTTCCTTTTTTTTTTTTTTTTTTTTTTTTTTTTTT
>NW_020799097.1:51091841-51167854 GCF_003259725.1 Athene cunicularia | reverse complement strand
GGGGGGGGGGGGGGGGGGTGTGTGTGGGGGTGTGTGTGATAATCTTCCATTCGGCATCCCTTATAAGTTTGTATATGATCTTACTTTTAAATTTCATCCTGTTTCTATTATTCTACTTCTCAGTTAGCCTGCTTTCGTTTTATGATACTGTGATCTGGTTATGTATCCAACATGTCTACCAGCTTGCCTTATCAGCATATTTCATTAGTACACTCCTGCATTTCCTGCCAACAATATTAATTAGATGCGAAATAAACCCAGTCCCAGAAACTGGTCTGTCTTCAGTTCTACAAATTTTATATCAACCCTGAGTCTTTTTTATATAACTGATAGGAATTTTACCTTTAGCCAGATCTTAAAATGTTTTAATAATTTAGGAACTAATTTACATCTCCAGCTGAAATTGTTTCCCATTTGATACTGTGTCAAACATTCCTTTGTCTAGAAAATGAATTTTTTTATTAAAGGTGTTCTAGCATGGCTGTCTTCCACATGCTGTAGGATGTTCATGCCACTGAAAAGCAACAAACCTGAACTCTTTTCCATTCTTGATTTTACTCTGTTCTGTATCTACACAAAATTATTTGTCTGTTATAATTTCTCCTGGATTATTTATGGGAAGCATCAATTTAAACAATGTTCTTGTAATCAAATCCATATTGCAATTTGTCCCACTTCCAGATTACCTTCTACTTTATCTCATTTAAAATTCGGAAAATTTATGGATTTGTAATTGTCATGGTCAGGCTTGCTGAGGGTAAATCTGACCTGGATGGTATATGAGATACCAATCCAAGGAAACTTTTAAAACTATTTCCTGAAATTATTGTGACTCAGATTTTTTTTCATACTGTTTTTATTCTTGCAGTCTACAGCATTACTTGATACCTGTAAAGCAGCATTTCTTCCTTTATTTCTGTCTGTCCTTAACAAAGTATATTCTGTATTACAGACATTTGGTTTCTGTGTATAGCTATCTCAACAGCTATATTGGTTTCTAGTTTCATGTGCAATACCAGCACAGTATCCTCACTTTATTATCAAGTCTTCTTGAGTTAACTGTTCTGTGAATTGTTTAGCAAAAAAATTTTACTTGCTGTATTTCACCTTGACTGCTATTTCCAGCAGCTTTTGGAGTTTCTCCTATGTGTCATTACTGAACTTCTAAGTCTTTGCTTGTCCTTTATGTCAGATATGAAGGTCTCATAAATCTTTCCATACCTTTCACCTGTACACTTAAGTTGTTCTTTCAAGAAAAAGCAAAGGGAGAAAAAGACAGTCAAATGTTGTTTTGAGACTGCAGAATTTCTAGGGCTGACTTGTATTCTTAGTGATTGGCATTTCTGTTTAGACTCATTAATCTTGGTTTCATGTACATTGAGAATAAATTTTAGAGGTAGTCCAGTGTATCTGCCAAGTCCTTGCTGCGAGTGGCAGCTGACAAGTTCTCTGGTTTAACCAAGCAGTGCCAGTGATTCAGCATTTCTTGACTTTGGAGTACAGTATATCAAGGGGTTGAAATCTGATTCTGAATGCCTGGTAGGTAATATGCAAAATACTATTCAGAAATTGTGTGTACAACATTAGCAGCAACATGAGTAAATGCCAGTGGTGGCTCTTTTATTTCAAAAAACATCTGAGAACTATGCCAATGTTTCTTGGTGACTGAACTCACTCTTCAGTACTAGATAGCACCTTGCTACTCTGCCATTTCTCCAGAACAGTATTTAACCCTGCTCTGTCCTGTCTTGCTCCTGGCAAATCTCTGAATTAGTAACTTGCTGCTATAATTAGCATACTGTATTAAACCAGGGACAGTTCTTTTAACTCTAGAGTGATTCTGTTATGAAGTAGACAAATGTCCAAAGCCACTAGTGCCCAGGAATCTCTGATGTTTTAAGGCTTTTAGGCACGATACATGCCAGTGTTAACAAATGGGAACCTACAAAGCCTACCTTAAAATAAGCAGCAGTCATCTGAGCCTGGCAGTGCTATCCAACAGTTTTGACAAGAGTTTTTCACATGAGACACATTTATGTTATCCCTCAGGTAGCTGATAATAAATGATTAAACACTTCATGATTTCCAGTGAGAGAACTTTCTGGTAAACACCAGGCTTGGAGTAATCTGCCAGTTAAGAGTACCATTTGGACATGATGTGTTAAAATCAGAATGATTGGTAGAATGCTTTTGAGAGTCACTTTATTTTCTAATTCTAGATTTGCTATTGAACACTAGTTTATGTGGAAATGGAGAGATCTGACAAATAACACTATTGCACAGTCTAGTAGTTACGTAATGTTACAGATTTCTAAAAGCTTTGTGGCTGTCATAGTTGCTTTTCTTGCTTGTCAGGATGTACGTGTTTGTATTTAGCTATTTGATTCTTAATAAAATGTGCACATTATCCAAGTCACTGGAACATCCTGCAAAGACATTTTTTCTTCTGTGAAACGAATATAGAAAACTATTATGTCAAAGTTTAGAGTCCTTATCACTATAGTTGAGTGACACCTTTCAGATTCTCTGTGGCATTAATTTTTTTATCTACTATCCTCAGTTTAACATTATAAATACCTGAGATGTAATCATCACAGAACTTGCTTACCTAGGCTGTTATTAATCTTGATGAATTAAGATAGTGACTTTGATGTCCATTCTGCGAGATTAACTAGATCAGTTAGGTCTAGCTAACTGTATGTAATGGGCACTTCTTAAAATTTGTGTCCACTGTTCCTTTAATCCTTTGTCTCAGCACCCGAGGAATCAAACCTTGGTACTTCCTTTGAGTACAGGTTTCATTTTTATTATTATGCCAGTGGATAGTGCCAACAAACTTCTACTTTCTTCAAAAATAAGGACCATTCTCTCTTGTCTGTTCTCAGAATAATTTATTTGGAGCTTTTTCTACAAAGGCATGATGGATTTGTATTGCAGTTTTTCAGCATAGTGTGCAAGTATAAAAGGTAATTTTAAATGAATTGATTTTAATATCTCAAGTAGCCTAGTCATGACAGCTTAATGTTGCACAACCCTGATTTATCTTGCTTCTTAGTAAACTTTTGCTCTCTCGTAGCTGGTTTGCTTCCATTCCTATGCCACCTCAATTTAATCCTCCTTTTCATGTAACTGTTTTAGAAGGTGTACCTTGTGAATGATTCTATCTACATTTTCGTACAAAATGAAACCCATATGGTATGAAGAACTTTGGCTGGAACTTGCTAAGTCTTCTCTTCTAACCTTGTTCTAACATAGATATTCTCAAATCACAGTTTTGACATTACATAAAATTATCTTTTTCTTTTCAAAACTGATCCATGTGATGTGAAGCAGCTGTCTATTGTGTAAGGCAATCTGTGTCAAACAGACCAATTCTGAGTATCTTCCAAGGCATGACCTGAACTAGTTCTTATTTCCAGCTACCTACAAGCAGGAGACTGGACATCTTCTGACTTCTTCACGCTGTCTTCTCAGCTGCTAATTGCAGAACTGTAGTTACTTGGGAAATATGGCTTGATCTGGGAGAGTGGGAAATACAGTTAGTCCCTTTGTATATTTTCATGATATGTTGTGCATATTTGTTTTTGGAGAGCAAAACCCGCAAGCCCAATAGCTGACCAAGGTATTGACGGTACTCAGATTAAATAGTTCTCCAAGAAGCACGTAATCATGTTATATATAATCATACAATGGTTTGGGTTGGAAGGGACCTTAAAGATCATCTAGTTCCAACCTCTCTGCCATAGATAGGGACACCTTTCACTAGATCAGGTTGGTCAAAGCCCCATCCAGCCTGGCCTTGAATGCTGCCAGGAAGGGGGCAGCCACAAACTCTCTGGATAACCTGTTCCATGCCTCACCACTCTTACAATAAACAATTTCTTCCTTGTATCTAATCTAAATCTACTCTCAGTTTAAAGTCGTTACCCCTTGTCCTATCCCTACACTCCCTGATAAAGAGTCCCTCCCCATCTTTCCTGTAGGCCCCCTTGAAGTACTGGAAGGCTGCTGTAAGGTCTTCTTGGAGCTGTCTCTTCTTCAGGCTGAACAACCCCAACTCTCTCAGCCTGTCCTCATAAGGGAGGTGCTCCAGCCCCCCCGATCATCTTTGTGGCTTCCTTTGCACCCACTCAATCAAGTTCATGTCCTTCTTGTGTTGGGGGCCCCAGAGCTGGACACAGGACTCCAGGTGTGGTCTCACAAGAGCAGACTTAGAGGGGCAGAATCACCTCCCTCGACCTGCTGGCCACACTTTTCTTGATGCAGCCATGGATATGGTTGGCTTTCTGGGCTGTGAGTGCACATTGCTGGCTCAGAGTCAGTTTTCCATCTGCTAACACCCCCGAGTCGTCCTCCACAGGACTGCTCTCAGTCCACTCATTGCCCAGCCTGTATCTGTGCTTGGGACTGCCCCGACCCATGTGCAGGATCTTGCACTTGGCCTTGTTGAACTTCGTAACTTCAGGAGAGTTTGAACTCTTCCCTCTCCCCCTGATATTTTTGTTTTAATCAGAGTAAATTAAAATCTTAGGAAGGCCAGTTAAAGTGCTCTGTTTTCACGTGTCCTTTGAGGTTTTTCCTGAAATGGGAACAAATGGCTCCTTGGCCTCTGTGGCTTACCTGGATGTTGCAGAAGCTTGTAGTACTTCTGCACTGACTTCTGCTAGTGCAAGTGTCTAGCAACAAACCTTGACAAGGATGTTAAATGCCAAGTTAATCCAGTTCTATCAAGAAGACATTTTTCAAGTCTTATGAAAATCTTACTGTACGTGTTAGTTGTCTTTATTAGCCTCCACATCGGTCTTTGGAGTGTGCAGTTTTGACTGCCAGTCCTGCCTTAATCCTGAAAATGTTAATGAGAATTATGATGATAAATCCCAAATATGTTTCAAAAAAGGTCTCTTGTTAGCTCAGTGTTTTTAATTTGAATAATATGCCATGTTAATGGGAATACTGTAATTTTTGACAGAAAGACTCCTTATATCTGTTTGATTTAGAGCTTGGGCAAAATGAGCTTTTCTGCTTCTAATCACCCAAATCGTTTGAATCTGGTTGAGTTGCAGACAAAGAACATGCTTCAAATTAGTATTATTATGGAAAAAAACCTTAAGTTACAGTGACAACTACCACTTTGTTTTGAATTCAGCAATGTTGAATTCAGTGTTATTTTTATAGGATAAATCCATATTATAATCTCTTGTAAATAAGAAATCTAATTATTTGGAAACTTCTTGGCCAATTCTGTTTATGGTATTGATCAGTTCTCAAGACAAATCACTGGCCACACTCTTGATGGGAATGTGGAAAACCATGACATAGGTTTTTTTTGACAAAATGCCCTAACTAGTTAAAGGGAAAATAATAAAAAACAATCTTTTTTCAGAGGAAAGGCAAATATTTCCGTTAATGGTTTTAGTCATCAAACAAACTCTTCAGAAATAGGTTGCTAACACTAATTATATTTTGTCTTAAACTTTAAAAAAATTATTTTTCTTTCTCTCTTCCCTTCCCCCCCTCCTCCTTTTTTTAGTTGGATTGTTTTTAAAGAGGAAATTAGTGAAAGTAGAAAGCTCAGAGCTTTGCTGTTATATCTACCAAAGGAGTCAAAGACAGATCTCAACCAGACTTCTGGTCATTTACATGTGTTGTTTATCAAAGAGCAGTACTAAAATCAAAACCCCTTCTGATATCAATGACCATTGTGTATTGTGGTCTCTTTTCACTTGTTCCCAGGAATTCTTTGATTTCGTGAAGGCAGCAGACAAAATTTTTGCAGCTTCCTCCCTTGTTCTTGTTTCCCATTTATCTTGCAGGTAGTTTTTATTATGTGATCAAAATGCAGGTTTCAGCTTGCCTGCAGTTCCTATTGCCCACCATGCAGGCAAGGCTCTGTTTGAATGCTTTGATGAATACGAGCACCCAAAGTGTGTGACATTAAAAGTATGCATTTTGATCATATTTTGGACTTGTTCAGCTGATGGTGTGACTGGGAGGGGAGGGAAATGATGGCAATGCGTTGTCCTTAAAGTGTGCATTAAGGCATGGGTAGTCTACTTCTGCTGAAAGGCTGAGCTGCTTTGGTTTAGGAGTTCTATGATCTTCTCTCTTAATTCTCACAATAACTCTGGAACAGTACTGCTGACTAGAGGGATTAGTAATCATATATTAATGTATCATGTCTTACAATCCTTAATGCATTCTATGATACATGTTTCACAACTTCTGCCAGACTACTTTTGGATGTTTAGAATAAAGAAATACCCTGCTCTGCCTTCTTTTGCTGTAACCAAATGAAACATACATTTACATCGAAAAACACCTTAGTGTATTAATGCAGCCACAAAATGTGACATCACAAATTTTAAAACTGTGGCTGCTAAGAAATTATTCTGAAAACTTTTTCTCTGTTTTTAAACTATATGCTTTCAAAATATTAAGTATCGGGTAATTTCTAAAATTGACTTTCAGGATGTCTATTCCTTTTTTTCTTATCCCTCATTCCATTAAAAATCCAATTGCTGAGACTTCTGTTTTGGTTTATTTTCATGTTATGTATAACACAGGATTTTACATTCCAATACAACTTCCACTATTACAACGTGATGCAGGAGAGCAAGGATGATTCTTGAAAGTTGAGTCTGTTGTAGAGAGGTTGAAGTTACCACAGTAAGCCCTATAAGCCTTACATTGGGGAATATTTCTTTCTTACCCCAGAGGTCAAGTTACGCCTCAGCTGAGCAACTGAACTAGTAATAGAAACTGAATCTTGTATTAATGTGATATATAGAGTCAATGACCAAATAACTAGATCTCTTTTCAGTCCTTTCTATCTTTTCTAAGTGCCAAAATAGAGGTATTCTAGGACTGGTTTAATTTCTGCTTACATTTCTGACACTATTTATTGCCATCTTGTCCAGTTTTTTGACTGAACAGTTAAGCAAACAAGCTGTAAGTTTACTGGGGTTTTTGTCTGCCCTGGAGATTTTTTTTTTAAACATGAAAAATGGACTTTTTCAGAACTTTACTCTTTTATGGTTAAAAATAATTCTCTGGTTTTCTTATGAGATCTTAGTATTCTCTCTAATAATGCAGGAGGCTATTTCTGCATGGTGCAAAATGCAGTTGGTATTTCAGTTGACTGACTATTTCTTCATAGATAGACAAATAGATACAGGCGTAATAAAGTAGTTATAACCTAATAATTTAGATTTTCTCTGTGCATGATACTGCCATCTAACAGTCTTACAAAGCATTTATTTGCCAGTGCCTTTCTTAATCTTTATGAAGTTCATACACTATTATGGACTTGATAGATAATTCTTGCATTTGTAATCACAAATAAATGGGTTTGGTATCTTAAACTAAGCCATATGGTACATTGATACATTTGATGCACTTCAGAAGTATTAGATCTCTATTCTGCTGACAGAATTGGACAGCAGTCAGTAACAGCTCACATTGTGGCATCCCTTCAGATAAATAGCCTTCTTAATTTGTTGCATTGTGTGTCCTTGTCCCCACACCCCCTGCCCCTTTCTTCTTCTTTTGAAGATAATATCTTAGCCTTTGCCCTTTGGGCAATAGGACCTCAGTGTTTGAAGGAAAGGGTTGTTCTTTTGGGGGAAGCAAGGAATACTGAGGGCCAGGAGGAAGTGAGACAGGAGAAATGTTGCACCTGTTCAGGATTTCTTTGTTCTGTACTTCACCTACAGCATAGGCTCTTTGCATGGGCTGAGTATCTCAGGAGTTCTGGTGTGGTTGTAAAGCAGTAGACCACTGAAGCTGCCATGAAAGCAGCCCTTTACCTTCAGTTTGGGTTCGAACTGTTTTAAGTTTGATTTCTGAAGTGTATTTGAGAGAACCTCTTGGTCTTCTGCTCCTTCAAAGTAATGAAAAATATTTTAGAGCTTTCTTGCAGGAGATATCCGAGCAGTTTTAATTAGGTCCTTACTGAGCAAACCTACATGCTTTGCCTACAGATAACCCTCTTAAGAAAGACCATGTGTCTGAACTAGCTTCAGTCCAAATTTCATGTAATCTGTAGTTTGTTGATAATCTGTCCACAGACCTCTGCAAAATGAGTTTAAAAATAAATATTTTTATTTTCCAGAATGGAAAAGTGATGAAGAGGTCAGTTTTGCTGGTTTTCTTAGTATGCTGTTTTATATCTTGATAATAACTATGATGCCCTGAAGCCTTTTGGAAACTCAGAATATTTTTGTGGTTGACTTCTCTGCTATTTTCTGAGAAGTCATTAGATTTTTGCTCTTACATAGGATCATAGAATAGAATAGTTTGGGATGGAAGGGATCTTTAAAGGTCATCTAGTCCAACCCCCATGCAGTGAGCAGGGACATCTTCATGCTCGGAGCCCCGTCCAACCTGACCTTGAATGTTTCCAGTGATGGAGCATCTACCACCTCTCTGGGCAACCTGTTCCAGTGTTTCACCACCCTCATGTCTTCCTCATATCGAGTCTAAATCTGCCCTCTTTTAGTTTAAAACTACTATGCCTTGTCCTATTGCTACAGGACTTATGAAAAAGTTTGTCACCATATGTCTTATAAGCCCCCTTTACATATTGAAAGGCCACAATTAAGGTGTCCCCAGAGCCTTCTCCAGGCTGAACACCCCCAACTCTCTCAGTCTGTCCTCACAGGAGAGGTGCTCCATCTTTCTGACCATTTTTGTGGCTCTCCTCTGGACTCACTCCAACAGGACTCCAGGTGGGGTCTCACAGGAGTGGAGCAGAGGGGCAGAATCACCTCCCTCAACCTGCTGGCCACAGTTCTCTTGATGCAGTCCAGGATACAGTTGGCTTTCTGGCCTGTGAGCACATATTGCCAGGTCATACTCAGTTTTGCGTCCATCAACACCCCCAAGTCCTTCTCAACAGGGCTGTTCTCAATCCCTTCATCCCCCACCCTGTATTGATACCAGGGTTGCCCCAACCCAATTGCAGGATGTTGTACATGACCTTGTTGAACTCCATGAGGTTCACACAGGCCCACTTCTCAAGCTTGTCCAGGTTCCTCTAGGATGGCATGCCATACCGCAGGCATGTCAACCACACCACTCAGCTTGGTGTCATCTGCAACATAAGCAAAGCAGTTTAATTTTACATTTCCTTAAAACTAGTTTACTGACAGCCACAGGTGGAAGATCTGAAAAGCCACAGCAGGAAGATGATCAGACCATTATACAACAAGCTTGAATTTGTTTCTCGTATTTTAAGTCTTTACCAAGCCAGTTATCCTTAGTTCTGCTCATGTGTGGGATGCTAACACTCTGTTTATATTGACCAGGCTACCCCAAGCCCCGTAAATAAATGAAAAAAATCTGAAAAATAAAACATTTGTTGCTTCACTTCCCGTAGTTGGAAAAGTGTAAACTGTTTTGCATTGCTCTGAACTGTGAATGAGAGAAAAATTTTCGCCACTGCATTTTCTGGGCGCAAGATCATGCAAACGCAGATGGTCCTATTGGCTGAGAGTTCTGAGAGAACATTTCATCTTATATTTGAGGAGGAGAACATTATTGTAATTGCTGTTGTATTTAGAGTTGTTTATCACTTCTTTCTCTTCTCCCCACGAAAGAAAAAGCTAATCCCTTTACATTCAAGAAAAAACTTTTCATCTAATTAGATTTGAATATGACCATTAGCTGAAGGACCTTCAGGTGAGGGTGAGAACTGATAATTTCGTATTCAGGTACTCACCCCCATTCCCCCTGAAATATTTTAGATTTTAGTCCGGTTAGAGAACAGTAATGATGCATGTTCCAAAATAAACATACTGCTAAAATTAACCTGTGGTATTTATGTTGTCACAGCTCTTTAATATTAAAAGGTGTTGAGCCACAAAGTACCTGTGAATTGGAGGTGGATGCAGTAGCTGCGGACATTTTAAATCAACTGGATATTGAAGGTGAAGTGTTAGTAACTTTCCATGTAAAATATTTTAGGACAGGAACTATATTGTCATTTTTTTTATGGCTTAGCTTAATTAAGCCACAATCCAGAGTATTAGTGAATTGTTGATCTACAAATTTATAAAGTTAAAAAAATAATTTAATGAATTCTGAAAGAAAACAGGTTATAAGAATAGCCTATTATCAGACCAATAGAAAGAGATTTTTGTTAATGCATAACAGAAGGTTCCAGATCTGTAGAGAATAAGTGAAATATCAACATCAAGTATGGGTGTGTATGTACATACATACACACGCATACTTGGTGACAAGACCAACAAAAGCCAAAGGTCCAAATAACAAATAGGAGATCTAGAAAACAAATGAAGTTAATCCTAGAGTAGTGCAAGAATAGCAATTTAAAAAATAATAGGTTAAAATGACAGAAGAGGTGAAGAAGAGTGTCAGAATCTAATTTGGGGTGAAGAATGCTTTGTCACATTGACAGACTTCATGTATTATTGCATATTTCAGCCCAGATTGGCAGGAACCCTGGTTTGCAAGCTATATGGGAAGATGAAAAGCAGCGACGGAGACAGAAATGTGAATCTTCTCAGATTAAGACACCCGAGTCACAAGGTAAAAAAAAAATTAAAAAAAATTAAAAATTGTGAAGCTGTTTATCAAAAACTTTGAATGAGAAGCAAGCAGGAGGTAGAATTTAAATCAGTGTATCAAGTTTGAGGCCTTTTTAGATGTGTTTTTTTCATTTCCAAGTTTACTGCTTTCCCAGTATGTGTATTCCAGTTTTAAAAGCAAGATACATAACCTTGCCGAAAAACATCATCATTCAACTAGCTGCAAAGCATTCTAGGCAGAATGAATGATAATTACAGTTAAGATTGTATGCTTTATGATTGGAAAACATTCAAATGTTTAGATACTGGCAAAATTAAATCTCTTACCCTGAAGCTTTCCATGGTAGTTTATGTACAAGGGCAGTTCCTTTGAAGTTCCGTGGAATTACAGTTAAGGTGGTGTTAGATGAAAATTCTGAAAGGATGGACAAATCCCTATATTTTTATGTAAAATTCATTGTACAGGGAAGACCATGCTCTGCAAATTAATTGCATAATGAACAGAGCCATTCTCTGTAGAACCTAGGCCATGTTTCTTTTAAAATATGAATGATATTTGTCAAGTAAAGCAGAGGATTGCAAGAGGAAAAGACTGCTTTCTGATGGGGTTTTTTTGCCTGCATTTCTGTGTAATATTCAGGCTGCGTAAACCAGAGTTTTCAAAATTGTTCACTGATTGGTCTTTTCCTGGATGCTCACCTTGGTGTAATTGCAACATGATTTGTAAATGCTGTTGATACTCGCAGTTGCAAATGAGATCAATGGGAGTATGTGAAGTATTTTAAAGCATTTAAATACACTTCAAAAATCAGCCCTCAAACTTGGCAATTAAATTAGTGGACACTTCAGCTTTGAGTCATTTGCTAATAGAATTAGTAATTTTAGCTGCTCTCTCTGTTGAGAGGTCAAAGTAAAACTGAATAACAAATATTTTTCAAATTTTAAAGACCGTGGATTTGTGCCAGCAACAGAGAGTGAAAAATTTTTTCAGAAGAGACTTAAGGAAATCCTCAAGCAAAATGACTTCTCTGTGTAAGTGTTTAGCCATTTGCCATAAAGTATAGTATTCTATGCAAACCTTAAATACGCCTTTAAAAATTGGTTTTCAATTAACTAGAACGTTGTCAGGATCAGTGGACTACAGTAATGGATCAGAGGAGTTCTCTGCTGAGCTAACACTACATTCTGAGGTACTTTCTCCTGAAGCCTTTCAGTGCACGCCAGCTAATATGGTAGAAGTGCATAAAGATAAAAAGATGAACAAAGGTGAGTATTTTTAATAGTATAATTGTTCAGGCATAAATCTATCATGCTTTGGCTGTTCTGACTGTTAACAGAAGTAAGCCAGGGGATATCTGATTGTCAGTTATGAAAAAATGAAGAGTAGTTTTGCTTTTATTTTCATCATTGTTCGAGTAAGCCTTTTAAAAGTTGCCATAGTAAATAATGGAAACATACTTGAATAGTAAAATCCATTTTAAAGTGGCTTGCTTTCATAATGTATTGATGTCTGTGACTTTGAAGTTTTATCCTTCCTCTTTGTTTTTCTTTTAAAGAATCCAATAGGATGCATACTGATAAAGAAGAGGAAGCACTTATTAATGAAGAAGCAATTTTAAACATTGTGGAGAATAGTCAGAGCTTTCAGCCTTTGTCTCAAAGACTGAGTCAAACTGCAGTTTTTAGTGAGTATGACTGGAATGTCTTGTCTTTTCCAGGCTATTTTATTGTTCCACAGTCTTTGCTGTGTTCTCTCATATTACCAGTCATGAAAGAAAGTAGTTTACCTCAGGAGTTTGTCAAGCAGATGGAGACTTCACACACCCATCCCCTATGACCACCACCAAAAAGCAACCTTACATTTTCTAAAAATGTCACCAGGACACTGTATTTCTAGAGGCTACTGTGCTTTACTGGTTCACTAAGCCTGTCCTCTTGCCGGGTCAGCTCAGTGCAGTCTTTTAGGGTACTGCTCTTCCTTATGCTCCTAGTGTTACATGACTAAAACTCAGAATAAAGAGGATTTTGACTGTGTATCCATTAAGTTCTTGCAGTTACTTCATCTTTCTTACAGTTATGGTAGAGAACACTCATGGGCTATCTTTAGGAGCTCAGCTGTTCAGAGATACTGGGGTATAGTAGGCTGATAATGAGAGGCAAGTTGCAGAAGAGCATTTCCCAAAATTTAGGGATACTGTCCTGCTTTCAACATTGGCTTGAAGGCAAAGAAACGAGAAGAAAAATATTAAGGAGGGGGAGAAAAACCATGACAGCAAACATGTGAATGACATGAGGGGGAAACAACAGTAAAATAACACGATAGAGGAACTTGTATGAAAAGCTGCTTCAGGTAGAAATAGTTCAAATACTCTGGAAGAGATGAAAAGCACAGTTTGTGCTATCTATATATACATTCTTACGTAAACATAAGATATAATGTTAACATGCACTAAAGCTGATGCTACAAGGTGAAGAGGGGACAGAATATCTAAACCCCATAGCCTCTAGTGCTTTTGATACATACATGGTGTGAATATGTGCATAGGCAACAAGATATGGACAACAATATATGTTCATCGGTAACACAGTATACAACAATATGCAGTCTTTTCTTGCAAAGAAAGGAGGAGTGAATGGAGTGAGATTAAGAGTATTTTTCAGTGCTATTTTATTTTGCAGAAAGCAGGAAAGATTTTGGTTATGAAAGTGTTATAGGCAAGGATTTGGATTTATCAAGAGAATTATAAGTAGTTATGTGGGAGTTGGCAAATACGAGCATTGATGGGTTTTGGGTTTTGGTTTTTTTTTTTGAGTGAGAAGGTTGTGCTGAGAGGATGAGAAGTGGCTATGGTAATATATAGGGTATGTCCTATAACTTTGTGTTTGAATTGCTCAACCAAATAGGAGTGTTGAAATGGTCTGGGTTTTTCCAGTGGCTAGGGAATCAAATGGAGATTTTATTACTTTTTCTTTCTTTCTTGTCTTTGTTTTTTCTTCTTGTCATGGAGCTACTATTTGCTGGTGTTCTGTGTGACGATTAGTAATATGCTGCATCTTCAGGTCTCTTATGCTCTTTCATAGCATGGACTAGTCTTTACCTTTGTAGAGCCTTAGTGTCACAGGGGCTGCAAATTGCACTACTTCTGCTGCTGTGAAGTAAACAACAAGGTTTATACTAATGGGAAGTAAAGGTTGGAGTTTAATGATGGACCTCACAAAGGGCAAAGGAGCCAAGAACAGAAAGTACAATTGAAAATGGGTTAATTCAGAACTCTGGCAAAGGGGATGGTTTCCATTCTGGATGGTTGCATGGTGTCTTGTGAAGCCTTTGTAAAATATGGAAAATGCCTTCCTCACCGATGTTGAGACCTATTTTATATGATTCTCAGGATCATTGTAAATCATATGATATTTCCTGAGGAAGGAAAGTAGAGATTGTAGTTCTTCAGCCAGAGGAGAAGGAGAGAGAAGTAACAAAGATGCCTGGTAGACTGGAGATCATAAATTGGTTATAAGGTCAGATGAAAGGTAAGCAGGAGGAGAGTGAAAAAAAAATTGTGACTTGGAAGGATGTTTAAGAAATAAAAATAAAAAATGAGAAGGCAGATGCATGAGTTAGTGTAAGCTTGGGTCAAATAAAGGAAAATAAAAAGTAAAATTTAAGGGAGGAATGAAATCAGGTAAACTTTCAGTGTTTAGAAGAGCCTAGGAAGAGAATAGGTTATAATGAAAAGGGAGATGAAGATAAGTATTACAGTAAAGGACAGAAGGAATGAAGGAAGAAGTAGTTGGTAAAAATGGGCATCACCTTTCATGAGATGCAGTGATTGAAAGTTTTCCATGTGATACAGAGAGAAGTGCCCAACAAAATTAATGCAGCCATTGAAGTGAGAACAAGAGAAGGCAGTGATGCTTCAGAAGCTGCCACTTATGCTGAAATAAAAGGGGAGAGTGAGGCTTTACTAAATGTGAGGAGGTAAAAGGAGGATGGGGGGAGAGAGAGATAAGTGCTTCCACTAAATCTACTACAATCAGAAGAGGATGGCAGAAATAAAAAAAGAAGGTTGTCAAGATTTTAGATAAAGTGTTAGAAAAGATAAATCATAAAACTTCGAAAAATAAGATATGAAAAGAGCTTTGTTTCTGTAGCCTGCCTTGATTTTAACCATAATGAACTAGTAGATTTTAAAGTGTTGAGGCATTTTTTTGTTTTGTTCGGGTGTTTTTTTTACTGATAGACTAAAATTAGTCACAGATTCTACTTGTATTGGCTTTTTCTACAGTGGACAGTAGTGCTGATGAAGCCATGATTGATCTCTTGGCTGGATTGGAGAATGATGGATATCAGATGGGACATCACAAAGCACTCTCTCATCATCGTTCTCTTGGAGGCTGTCGAAATTCTCAGAACAGTGATGATGAAGAAAATGAGCCACAGTGTGAGAAAGAAGACATGGAACTTAGCTTGTTAATGTCCCAAAGGTGGGACAGTAGCATTGAAGAGCCTGGGCCAAAAAGAAGGTATATATGTGATTTTTCTTAATTTGTTCGTTTCTGCCACATCCTTCCTCCCTACCACCCTGTTTTCAAGTGTGCTATGAGGCCAGTGAGTTGTATTCAGGCCTCTGTTAACAACATTGGAAAAATCTATGCAGATCTTAGGATAGAATGTAGTTGTTCAGATGATGCTGTGAGTCGTCATTTTTATATGGAAATAAACATTAAATGTTTAGTTTTGTGTAGACCTAAGCTTCTAGTTTGCTGTTTGAGGAAAAATTGAATAGGTTTTTCATCCTACAAGTCCAAATACAAAAAACTTTAGTTGTAACCTCCTTTTAAGGTCACACCCCATATGTAGCACAAATGTTAAGGTGTATCTTGTACATCTCATGTGTCTGTAACTTTTACTGAACTAAATATTTAAGACGTGGGTTTTTTGAGGACTGACCCAGAATCCTGAGAAAAGCACCCATTTGTTTCCATGCTCAAAGCTTAAATCAAAATATGAATGTTGCTCACTCTGCTAGACTGCTAAAGGTCAGTAACTTGAATATTTTTAAGGCCAAGATTCTTGGAACACCTTCTCAGGTTGTAATGACCTTTTGTACTGTTTGCACTGACAGGCATTGGAAGAAGGTATATCCAGTTCCTATTCACCCCTGCTTGGGCAGAAATTTTGGTATTTCTGATTCTATTTGAAAGAGAGACTTTGCGGACATAACATTTTGATATGTCCTTTTACATCAGAAGTCATAATTATACTATGATTTGGAGAGCCTGAGAGACATAGAAATATTTAATCTTTTCTGTCATGAAGGCATACAGAAAAGTTGTAATAGAATCAAAAGTTAGATCGTTAGTCTCCTAGTCCTAGAGATAATGAATCTCTCTAAAGCTACTTTTCCTATCTGACCTTTCATTTTCTTTGGTTTTTTTCCCTCCCAGCAGTCTGAAAAGTTGGAATTTCAATCTAAAACACTGAATGTTAATCTTCAGTTTAGTGGTAGTTTCTGTGTAAAACCAGCCTATATCTTGCAGAATTTATTAGCTCAAGCACAGCTCTATATGCGCACAACTGTACAACTTCTGGAGTCAGGTAGGGTCCTGGAGCAGTTAACTGCTTCTATGCAGTAAAGAATCTTATTAAAAAACTCATCAGACTTGAGCTGGCTACAAATAACTTGCTCATATATGCCTACAGTTTAATCCCAGATAGAAAGCACTCGGGAGAATGTACATACCAGGGTGCTTCCGCAGGGAGTCAACTCATGTTCAGAGGTAATTGCAAACTTTGTTTCAGTGTGATCTTTGCAGAATTTGGACTTAGTTCAGAAGAGAGCATGGGTATCTCTGCCCCCCTACATGATTTTGCCCATGCATAAAGATCCAGTTGAAGTCTGACGATGTATCCAACCTTATTCCACTCAGGCTCATTCTACCTATACTGCATCCATATTATCACTTCTGTTAATGGGTATTCACCAATCTTCTGTTATCTCAAAAAGTGTATTGAGATAATGAGGAGTAACACCACCCTACTGACTGAACTAAATGGCTTGGGTTTGATTTGTGCTGAACTCGAGAAAAAAAGAACATCAAGACCTGGACTGGTTTGTGTATGGTGGTATCGTGCTGTGTTACACAAATTTTCCTGGAATCTAAACTGATGGGCTTGAATGCAGAGATGTCCAAGTTACTATCCGCAGAAGTTGTCTTCAGCCTGACTGGGTTTACTAAAGCTGACAAAGATTTTGCTTCATGTGTAGGATTATAGCATAATTCAAGATGGAAGAAACATCTGAATGCTGTGTTGTCCAGTGCCCTGGTCAAAGCAGCTTTGGATAGATCAGTTTCTCAGGGCCTTGTCTAGTCAAGGTTTGAGTATCTCCAAAGATAGAGGTTGGATAGTCTGTATGGGCAACGTGTTCCTGTGTTTGAACACCCTCATAATGAAGAATGTTTTCCTTGTACATAACATTTAAAACATTTGTGTTTATACCTTTTAAGGTACTACACCATAATGCTTTGATATATCAAGCTACTAGGATAGGTTAATATTATCTTAAAACCAAAAAACAAACAGAAAAAAAAAAACAAAAAACCAAACAAAAAAAACCATTGAAACCTCAGTTCCTCAATATTTATCTGGATTTCTCTCTTGTCGCCACAGAAGAGTTTATGAATAATTATGTCCATCTCACACTTTATTTTAAAGAAAAATTCATATTCCTAAGTGCTTCTCGGGTTGTAATATCCCAGAGGGTTTGGGTTTTGTGTTTATATTTTTTTTCTTTTTTCCCCCCTGGTAAAACCATGCCACTTTAAAAACATGAAAAGTTCCTAGAAACTTACTACTTTTTATTTCCCCAGCAGATTTGTGACTGTAAAAATGGGAGTGTAGAACAGTTGAGCAGCTTAAGTATTAGTAACAGCAGCTTCAGAATGTTCAAGGAGGGATGGAAACAAAGACTGGTTTTGTGGTTGTGCTTTATTAGGCCTGCTGAGAGAGAATTGTTGTAATACAGTAAAGATTCCTTAAAAAAAGGTAAACATCTGTTTGCTAAGAGCTAAACTAAAATAATTTTGCATAGTTGGTTTATTGCTCAAATTTCAAGCACTTTCAAGCAATAAAATTAAATTTCAGTAAAATTGAAATAAAATTACACATCTAAATTCCTTCTTTCCAACTTCTTAAGCTAGTGAATCCTGCTGGTTTTGTCTGTAGTTTTTAAGTGGTTGACTGCTGTTCTTGCTTAAAATAGTAACATTGAATAGTATTTTGAGTTTCTCAGTGAGAAATGGAACAATTATTTTGTTTTTTTCCCTTTGCTCCCCCAAATTACACAACCATATAGCAGAACACCCCTTTGATTTTGAGGTTTCCTGTGGCTATTGGTATTTTCTGTGAGAAGTATTGTGCAGTAATTCGTTCCTTCATTTTCTCTAGGTCAGCTGGCAAAAATATGCATCGAAGTTCAACAGAAGAGGATTCATCTTCAGAGGAAGAAATGGAGTGGAGTGGTAGCAATATGCTCCTAACTAATCTCTCTATACCTCAGTTAGATGGAACTGCAGATGAAAATGGTGGTAAGTAAATAGAAAACCAGCTTTGGAAGTTGCATTATTACCAGGGTCATAGTTTGTTTCAGATCAATTTGCTAATTCTCAGAAGTGCTAACTGGTTTCAATTCTTGTTTCAATTGGAAGGAAATGCTCTCAACAGATTGCCAAAGCAAGCCTTTAACATTTTCCTTAGAAGCCAGCAATATTTTAAACTTAATGCCCTCTACTAATTACCAAAATCTGCTTTTCCTATTGCAATAATGATCAGAAAAAAAGCATTGTTTAATTAGTTTTATGGAAAAGATAGTTTCCTTGTTGCAAGGAGTATTTTTCTGCTACAATTTGTTATGCAAATATGGTGTTAAAATGAATGATTCTCTAGGAGCATTTATCCCGTTAGGATTTCATTGTAGATAGTAAATGTATTGTTGTGTAAGTTTAATGGTTCTTTGCTTTTCAACTATTTGCCACACATGCTAAAATATAGCAAACCTTTGTTTGAGCCTGTTTTAGCAGATTGCACGTTCACATCTTGGGATTGCATGAGTTAAAGCTATGCAGTGGCAAAGCTGATGCAGAAGAAACTATATTTCAAAATCTATAAAAAATTAATCTATAGAGGTATCTCTTCTCATCTCTTTATAACCTTCAGTCTTTGATCAAATAACCTTAGTTAATAGAATGCATACTTTGAGATTAGGCAAATATATACCTATTATTATTTGTTTCATTAGACAATCTACATATTTTTGTATTTATAAAATTCTGTTGAGCAAAGCTATATAAAATGTATGGATCTTCTGGGGGAAAATACTTATCTGTTCCCAGGGTTTTCTCAGTATTAGCTTCACTTTTCTTCTTGGTCTAATCAACAGTAATTGTTCTTTGTTTAGAAATGTTGTATTAGTCATACTTTATTTCCTTTAAAATTAGAAATTTGTGGTTAACATCACTTTGTACAGAAGCTTCTTTCTTAATCCATACTACAAACTGGTTAATGTAAAATCTTGTTTGTGCTCATGCATGTACCTAGTTTCCTATTACTGTATATGTTCTTTGGGGTAAGACTGTAATCCTTTACAAAATTTCTCTATTAGTTTGTGGCTCTTGAAGCCATTTGACAAAAATAACAAATATCATATATTAGTATATAAAATACATAAGTCTTAATGTATCTATTAGCAATTCTTTAGTAGAGAAAGTGAGCTATATGATCTTCTTACATAGACAACCACAGCTATTCTTTTGTGTTCACTGATTAAAGCATAGTTTGCTTTTCGTTTGCTTTTATAGGTATAATGGTAGGGTTAATATGTGATGGTGTACTACTAATATGATTTGGTTTTGCAGAATATAAAATTGTAATTTCCTTATTTGAAGGACTTTCTAATTTAATGTAAAATGGGATGGTTTTGGCTAATGAGACTGTATCTTAATCCCTGTTTAAATTTTAGAATATTTTAAGTATATGAAATACCACATGCAGAAGAATAATAGCCTAGAATGAGTTTATTACTGTGAACTTTCACATCAACTTCTTATAAGTGATACTCTAAATTCAAGACAGATCTCAGTCCAGTTCCTCTAAATTAGAAAATGCTTATCCACACATGAATCTGTGTCCATAACATCTGACTGACTGACATGTATTTTTGCAGTTTCTGTATCTGAATAGTCAGGTATCTTCCAAGTGTTCGCTGGCACTTCACTAGACTCCCATTTTCTGGGTTTTCAGTTAATCATCCATCTTTGTTGTGTGGACTCCTACCTTGAAAGAATCATAGGCAGCATCTCCCAGCTGTGTTTCACAGCTCATTAGAAAATGTTATTAGAAACAGATTGAGACTTCTTTTTATTTTGCTCACCTGGCAACAAATAAATTTCTAAACTGAAGGCAGCATGAATCTAAGATAATCCCCAAATTGGTTGAGACTTACAGTAAAGGCCCAAAGGATACCCTGTCTAGTTACAACAGTGTGCAGTGTGTGCTTCCAGGTCATACAGCATGTTTTATAACTCTTATCCTGCTTCAGCATTTCAACTAAAGACGTGGACACGTGAACTAATTGCTGTGTGCCAGGAGCAATGTGATAACTGCTTCTTTGCAGAGGAATAAACTCCTTCAAATTACTTGGTGTTCCTTGTGGTTATAAGCAAGCATGTGGTTGCTGCAAACCAGTTGTTAAATTTGTTACTTACCACCTGCCTGTCAACACTTATCCTGCAGTAAATGCAGTGATCATATGGAAGAAAGAGAGAAATTGTCCTATGTATCATGTGATGAGTCTGCCCAAGACAGTTACCACAGCACATGCTGGTCACATCTGTGTGGGAATGTTAATGCATGGATATGAATTTGTGATCTAACAAAATCGTGCAAGCTCCTTGCATAAACGTCTCAATGAGTGGTGGATTGCTCTGCTTTTATAAAAGTGCAGCAAAATACCTATGCTTAGTGCACAGGATAGTTAATACAAAGCTGTTGCCATGTTTTAAGATAGTACTTTAGCTTTTTGTGCATGGACCTTTCTATGTGAGGAAAGTTACGTAAGTTTGTTCTTTGTTTCTCAGAGCCAATGAATGTGCATACTTCTCAGGGGCAAAGCAGGATACAAGCTTTTCTAGAAATCAGTCCATTTGTATTCAGTTACCTGAAAGTGATTTTTAGAAACCTCTTTCAGAAAACTAGTGTGAAATCTTTGGCAATTGTATGTAAGCATTTAGGAGTAACTGACAGAACAGCTGAGACACAAATGTACTGATGGCGTGATTTTGATAAAGCAACTCCTATACTCAGGGCCTATAGTTGTCATGTTCATAAACGCAGTGTGATTTAGAAGAGATTTGTTTCTTCTTTGGATGGGAGGGCTTTCTTGAAAATGTCATTAAAATGGTTAATGCCTTAGGTGATTTTTTTTTTTTTTAACAGGAAAACTAGAGTAAAATTGCTTGTCTTCCATTTCAGACAATCCTTTGAATAATGAAAGTTCTCGAACTCACTCCTCCGTCATTGCAACAAGCAAAATGTCTGTAAAGACCTCAATCTTTCACAAAGATGCTGCTACGCTAGAACCCCCATCTTCTGCTAAAATTACTTTTCAGTGTAAACACACAAGTGCCCTTTCTAACCATGTTTTGAATAATGAAGATTTAGTAGAAGACCTCTCACAACCAAACACAGAAACAAGACCTGAACTTTCAGTCCATTCTCTTACAAAAGAAAGCACTTACTCAGCAAAATACCCAACTCCATTCAGCAATAGTACCCATGCAGAAAACTCTCACAAAGAGAGTAACAAGAAAGACGCTCTCCCAGTTCCTTCATGTGAAAATAATATTTTTGAGTATGAAGATGATATTTCATCAGTGAGCAGACAGATACCTAGTAGGAAGTATACTAGCATCAGAAAGGCTGAAAAGGATGTCTCTTTTATGCATGTGGGCCGCCATATTGGTGACAACATGTTGAATAAAAACTTATTTAACTTTTCTGATTTAAGCCACTCCAAAGGTAAAATGTCCTCTGAAGTAAATGAAAAATCCAGCACTGCAAGTATAAATAGTTTTTTTCCAGCAACAGTTACAGAAAATTGTGAATTGGTGTCTTGTTCAGGAGGCAGTCGAACTGTGGTACATTCACTTGAAAATAACACTGATGAAGGTGGCCTTAATAAGCTTAAAATTAGGTATGAAGAATTTCAGGAACATAAGGCAGAAAAGCCAAGCCTCAGTCAACAAGCAGCACATTATATGTTCTTTCCTAGTGTTGTTCTTTCTAATTGTCTCAGTCGACCACAGAAGTTAGCTCCTGTGACATATAAATTACAGCAAAGCAACAAACAGTCCAGGTTGAAGATGAATAAAAAGAAACATAGTTTTATCAATCATCAGGAGCCTGCATGTGTAAATGATGTTGCATCAGTGAAGGAAAGCTGCTATACACAAGGTAATGCTTGTAGTAACATTCCTGATAAGGATGGTGCTTTACCTAGTGACTTAGTTCAAGTTCCTCTTGAGGCTTTTGAAAACAAAATGCCTACAAGTACTGCTAATTATACTGACTGCCAGTTTGCAGATGGATCTCTTGAAACTGAGCAGTCATTTGGATTATGTGGGAATAAATATACGCTCCGAACGAAACGGAAGGTAAATTATGAGACTGAAGACAGTGAGTCAAGCTTTGTCGCACACAACTCAAAAATTAATCTACCTCAACCGATAGAAAATGTTGAAAGTTTGGATGGGTCTCAGAAGTCTCGAAAGCGTAGAAAACTTTCTAAAAAATTGCCACCTGTTATTATTAAATATATTATCATCAATAGATTTAGAGGGAGAAAAAATATGCTTGTTAAACTAGGGAAAGTAGATTCTAGTGAGGAAAGAGTAGTACTCACAGAGGAAAAGATGAACTTATATAAAAAGCTTGCACCTTTAAAGGACTTTTGGCCAAAAGTTCCTGACTCTCCTGCAACCAAATATCCTATTTATCCACTAACACCAAAGAAAAGTCACAAAAGGAAAGCAAAACATAAGTCAACCAAGAAAAAAGCTGGAAAACCACAAAAAACAGGTAATAAAAATATTAAAAAAACTTTATCTTTCAGAAAAAGGACTCATACAATTCTTTCTCCTCCTTCACCATCCTACAATGCTGAAGCTGAAGACTGTGACTATAACTATAGTGATGTTATGTCTAAATTAGGTTTTCTTTCTGAGAGAAGCACAAGCCCAGTAAACACATCTCCCCCTCGCTGCTGGTCTCCTACTGATCCAAAAGCAGAAGAAATTTTGACAAACCTGGACAGAGAAGCTTTATTTAGCAGGGGGCCAAATATGTACAACAGTAAGACTGTTAGTTCTAGTGTAGGAAAAAATAGTCGAGCAAAAACTCAGGTTAAGAAATGTAAAAAGAAATTTACTAGCCCCACTGTGTCTACCAAGAAAAAGAAAAAGATTAATCAGGCTGATAAAACAGCAGATGATGGAAAGAAGAAACCTAGAACAAAGCAAAGACAAAAAGCAGTTGAAAAAGCATCCTCAAGAAAGCGTGTTGTATTTAAAGATGAAAAAGGAAATACTCGTTCTACTGCAGAAGTGAAGTTTTTGCTGAAACGTCAAGATCTGCCTGAGATTTCTTACAACTCTGTCAACTCACAGCCACTTCATAACCGGAAAGACAGTCCTCTTCCTGGCTATTCAGCAGGATATCTACCATCAGCACAGCTCCCTTCAACAGCTGATGCACAAGGTAATTCATCAGGCTGTTTTCATTCATTGATGGAAATTGATAAGCCTGTAGATGCACAGTGTTTACCAGCTCCACGAGAAGACTCTCATTCACCTTTTGCATCTACTCCTGTGGCATGTGGAAGGGAAGTACCAAAAATGAGCTCTCAAAGACCCAGGACTCAAAGTGCTGTATTTAGAATGAAGGATTCTTCTCTCATTCAAAACATATTTGATCCATCTAATCATTCAGCTCAGGTAACACAGAATGCACGCATCTCTAATGATAAGGCTTCTGCAAAAGCAGAAGAGATAAAAAATTTGCAAAACAGATTTTTACCAACAGCTGGAAAATTAAATGAAACTCATGACTCTCTGGACACAGCAAAGATGGATCAGTTACATGCCACTAACTATTTGCATTGTAAAGACAATAATCAACAGCAGATTTTTTGTTTACCAGAGGCATCCAAGCATTCTGATCCTTGTTCTTCTATTACTAAGTCATCTGAGGAAAGCCCTGGGCCACTTCAGTTGCCTAAGAACTGTTTTGTAACATCTTTGAAGAGTCCAGTGAAACAGTTAAATTGGGAGCAAAACCAGAGAGGATTTATTTTGGATATGTCACATTTTAAACCTGTAACAGTAAAACAAAGGTCTACATCAGAAACAACCATGCAGCCAAAACCCATCTCCCAGTATAAAAATAGAACTATAGTGGCCCCATCAGCATTCAGTGAAGGACAGTCTGGCCTAGCTGTTTTGAAAGAGTTGCTCCAGAAGAGACAGCAGAAAGCTCAGAATGCAAATGTTACACAGGAACCATTACTAGCTAAAACACAGCTGAGCAGGAATATGCCATGCCCTCTTGAACAGCATAAAGCAATCAAAAGGTCACGATCAATCACATCACCAAGAAAATCTCGTGCTCCCAGGAATACAAAACCTAAAGAAAAAACACCAAAACTTTCAAAAATGGAGTCATTAAACCAGCAGATCACTGGTCGCGTTGATCACTCTGTGTCTGATGACAGCCCCATCTTTTTTTCAGACCCTGGTTTTGAAAGCTGTTACTCACTTGAAGATAGCTTGTCTCCAGACCACAATTACAACTTTGATATTAATTCTATAGGGCAAACTGGATTTTGCAGTTTTTATTCTGCAAGTCAGTTTGTACCAGCAGATCAAAATTTGCCCCAGAAATTCTTGAGTGATGCAGTTCAAGATCTTGGTTCTGGACAGACAACAGAAAATGACTTTCTGTGTCATAATGACCAAAAATCTGAGGAGGAAAAGCAGCATTCTTCAAGCACTAGTAAATGGGTACGGTCTGGTTCCCTGAGCCCTGAACTTTTTGAGAAGACCTCAGTTGATAATGAGAACCACTGCCATAGCCAATGGAGGAAGAATGTTCATCCTTCAACTTCTAGACCTAGTTCTATTGATACCTCTTGTACACAAGAGACTGAGGTCTGTTTAAATGAAAAATTCAAATTGAATAGAAATACAGTAAATAAAGAAAGATTTCTTAACCTTCCTCAGCCAACCAGCTCAGACTGGATTCAAAGCCACATTAGAAAAGAAACCACTTTTGAACCCTGTCAACCACTTGATACAGTTAATACCTCTTTTGCATCCATATTGTCTTCTCCTGATGGTGAACTTATAGATGCAGCTTCTGAGGATTTAGAATTGTATGTTTCGAGAAACAACGAGGCATTAACTCCAACTCCAGATAGTTCACCAAGATCAACCAGTTCTCCCTCACAATCAAAGAACGGAAGTTTTACACCTCGCACTGCTCACATTCTTAAGCCTCTCATGTCCCCACCCAGTCGTGAAGAAATCATGGCAACTTTGCTAGACCATGATCTCGCAGAAACAATTTATCAGGAACCATTTTGCAGCAATCCTTCAGACGCTCCAGAGAAGCCAAGGTACTGTGTTAAATGCATTTCTGTCTACATATGCTTGTGATTATATTAAGTATAATTTAGTCTTGTAAACAATTTTATGCTGTTATGTGGCGCAGATGCATGAAAGATCCCATCTGATACGTTTACATTTGCATTGAAAATTACTGTACTTCCTGTGCAAATACCCATTTTTTTCATGATACTTTGTTTTTTTTATTGCTTGATATTATTTTAGTAAGTGGGAATATGCCTGCTTTATTTGTACAAGAAAAATACTGCCCACAGGAATTGCATAGTGAGAAAACTAGTTAGCAGGACTCTGCTTGTATATCATCTTGAGGACTGCCTGTAATGCAGTTTAGAGTAAAACAATAATTCAAGTTATTTTCTTCACAGGGAGATTGGAGGACGGCTTCTCACAGTGGAAACTAGACTTCCAAATGACCTGCTTGAGTTTGAGGGGGACTTCTCATTAGAAGGTCTACGACTCTGGAAGACGGCATTTTCAGCAATGACAGGAAGTCCTAGGCCAGGGTCTCCTCCTCGTAATGGTCACTCTGCTGTTAATAAAAGAGAAAGTAATAGCCATAAAACTAGCGAAGACAAAAAAATAGTCATAATGCCATGCAAGTGTGCTCCAAGCCAACAGCAAGTTCAGATATGGCTTCATGCCAAAGAAGAGTATGAACATTTCAAGAAATTGCCTAAGAATCATCCTGCTGAGCTGGCAAAGGCAGCTGAGAATTTCAGCTCTGAAGTATTGTCTGAAGAGAAATCTATAGAAGTAGTAAAAACACCTAAAGACTTAAATTTATCTAGCCAGGAAGATGAAAGACCTGTTGTGCCTACAAAGAATTCTCCTGCTTCTGTGGCAGAAACTACAAAAACACAAACCAAGGAAACCTGTGATAAGTCTATAAGCACTATAGGAACTTCAGTAAATACTAAAAATGACATAGACTCTAATAAAACTCCATCTGAAAGCACGACACTTATTTCAACACTGGAACATGATAAGGAGGAGGAGGAGGAAGATTATTACGTCAGTTACAGTTCACCAGATTCTCCAGTACTTCCTCCTTGGCAGCAAGTAGCATCACCAGATCCCAAGCAGTCCAATTTAGAAGACACAGAGTGGAAAAGTCCGGATATTATTTTGTCTTCTGTGGAAGGAAATGATGTAGTATCTGTTGGAAGTGCACAAAACTCTCCATCCACCCAAGAGGACATTAGAACATCCTTTGACACATCTCCATTCCCCATTAATGAAGATCCTGGAAATTTGGAATCCATTTGCCTACATAGTACACCCATTGTGCCGAGAAAAAATCAAGATGGAGTACCTGAAGTTCTTGGTTTTACTCCTTTATCCACAGGTAAATCCATTAGGTGATTCTAATGATACACCAAAAAATAATCTGTATATATTATATTTCTTTTGACATAATTCAAAATGTCAAAAGAAATATATTTCTTTTGACATCACCAGAAAAAATATATTAAACTAGTTTTGGAAATGAAAAGGCCTGTGCGTTATTGTGAAAGTAACTACCGAATTATGAAAAAATTCTAGAAGCAGAACACCCTTTTGCTTCCTGATGGTCTCTAGTATGTGAACTCTAAAGTGCTGGTTAAAAAAAGTATAGCTTGTTTGGGGAATTTTGAATTCTTGTTGGTTATATTGCTTGTATTTTTCCAAATACAATCTCAGTGTAGAGTGTGAATAACATTGTGATGTTAAAGACGATAATAATGTGAGGTTGGGTAACGTACTGGCCTTGTACTATACATTCCTAAATGTCCATAAATACCGAACTGTGATAGTTGTGCTTTGGATTGAATAGAGAATGAAGTTGTATTTGTTTATATATAATATTCATTTATAAGGTTAACCAAATGCCTCTGGTTGTTTCTAGCTTTGAGCAATTTTCACTCATATATGTTTACAGAACCAAAAGCCCAGAAACTGAGCCATAAGAGGGGAAGTAATACTGATGGTCTTCGAAGAGTGCTTCTAACCACACAAATGAAGGTAAATTAAGATTTTATGTACAGATGTCTTTTTATTATGCCACACACAGACATACTCATTCTCTCTCTTCTGTGTTGTTTTCTTCTGTTGCTGTTAAAGTCTTGAAAATACATTTAAAATGGTAGGGTGCAATTGCAGTAGTACCAGTATATACTCAAAGTTAGGAAGAAGAAATCTGTTTAATTTTCTGGGGGAGTGGAGAAAGTTAAATATTCATGCTCTATGTTTTAGGGTAGTGATATTTTAATGAAACGCTAGATACATCATGTAAGGATGTTGGTTTGCCCTTTTAGTTACAACTTCCTTTTTAAGTTCCACTGTGATTGCCCTTTTTTGTATATATGTGTGTGTATATATATACATACACACAGAGACACATGTGTATATTTATGTGTCTTTGTGTGTATTAGTTTTCAGACAACATTCTAAGCATTTTCTGAAAACAAGGTAGGCAGCGAATGACACTGGTATCCTGACAGCAGAAAGGGAATGGTTTGCATAAAATCAGACTTGTATGTTTTGCCTAAACAGAGTTTCTGCTCCCCATGTTAGAAACAGAAAGGTGGGCTAGGTGCATTACCAAAATGACCCAATAGTCTTTTTTTTTTTTGTTCTCAACATGCTGGTATTCACCTAGTTTAAGTGTGTGCTTAAGTGTAATTAATCTTAATTCAGTTCCTTAAAAAGTGGTGACTGAAAGGGAGGGTTTTGATGAATTGTTGCTCAAGAGAGAATAGAAATTTGCTGGTTCCCCTGTCCTCAGGCTTCTAAAAAATCCAGTGTGTGTGTGGATTTGGGTTTTTTGTGTTTGGTGGGTTTTTTTAAAGTATTTCAAACTGCCTCTTGCTTTACTATGAGGTTTCATTAAAAATATTCCTAAAAGGCAGAAAGAACTGTTGTTTCCCTGTTGAAAAATGACATGAGGAGATAGTGAAAGCCTTTTTTTAGTAATTGCAGTGTAGCATTTGCATTTTCCTTGATAAATTTTTATTTTATATTGCATATGAATTTAGAAACCTGTAGTTTTTTCAATATTATACTGTGCTTTTTTCCTTTTTTTTTTTTTTTTCCCCCCACCGATAAGAATCAATTTGCTGCCCTTGGTGCTCCAAAAAAAGACACTTCTCAGATTGAAGGACCATCTTTAAATAATACTTACGGTTTTAAAGTCAGTGTGGAAAACCTGCAGGAAGCAAAATCTTTACATGAGGTAACTCACTGTTAAATATTATTTTATAAAATGATAATTTATCAGACCAGTTTTATAATGGCAGAATTAAAAAATCTTAATCCTCTTAGTCCCTACCTGATTTAAAATTAATTGTGTATGTGTGTGATGTATGCAACTTTAAGTAGTTGCTCTCCTAGTTTCAGCTTGATCTCCAAATGCCTTTATTTAATAGTATTGAACCAAATTTCACAGTATTTTTGTTGAGAAGGTGGTAAACCTTCTTTTAAAAAACAAAAATAAAAGAAAGATCAGAAGGAAGAAATAGTAAGTTCTGTATAAAAACATTCCTAGAAAAAATAGTTGACCACAACTTCCATGGATCATTTCCTTAAGAAACAAGGCATTCTGGCATCATTCAGTCAGGCCCTCCCAGTATCTCTACATGATGCTACCTACTGAATCCGGTCGCCAGTTTCCACTACATATAACAAAATGGTACATGACTCGAAGTGCCTCTACATATTTCATGTAGATCAGTGATTGATCTGGGAAGAGAGATCAAAATTGGTGCTAGAGAGAGGGATGCTTTATGAATACAGTACCGCTGTGTTTGTCTGCAAACTGGCCAGCCAGCATGTCTGTGCTCCCATGCACTCACCACCTTATGGCTTGGCATGAGCTCTTGACCAATTTACAGATGAAATGGAGAGATAGCAGTTTTATGTGCTGAGTAGATGACATAGCGGAAGCCACAAAAAAAACCTGATGATTTTGCAGGAAATGTTGATAGAACTTGTAGTAAGATTTAATTTCAGTGATGGCTGTAGCAATTTAGGATGCAAATCTAGAGGAGATCAGGCTGCCCTGGGGGCATATTACATACTCAGAAATATTTGTAACTTTTCCCTTACAATCCCTCCAAGAATTAGTCCACATTATCAACTATATTATGCAAGACAGAGCAACAACATAGCCTTGAAACATTTATAAAGTACTACAGTATTTATTGTAGAGGCAAACCTGTACAGTTTATAAGGGTTAGCATTTTCTTAATGCAAAGCATTCTTGCAAAAAGCAGTAGCAAGATGATGCAGAAGTTCATTAATGCAAGTGATGGGGAAGTTAGATATTCTCCACATCTTCCTGTAAGTGACTAAGTCTTCCTGCTTGTTTGCATGTCTTGGGTGAGGGAGGGAAAGAAATATAAAGACCAGCAGTAATTCTTTGTTCTTGATCAGTCCAGAAACTTAATTCAGCTCAGTATGCAAAGCTGTTTGAAAACATACAAGAATTTACAATTGTTGAAGTTGAACATTTCTGTCTGTCTGTATTTTCTGCTTTTGGTAGAATAAGATAGTACTCAGAAACAAATACTGAATTTTAATAACTGAGTATGGAAATGTATTAAGTGATTAATTTTTTTTGTAAGATAATGCTTTTTGAAAAAACTGAGATCCAGAGATGCATGTTTAATCACTTCTATTAATTTTCAGGTGTGACTTCTTAGTTGTAATATAATATGACCATATAAACGTCTGCAATGCACTAATCTGCACTAATAATCTCCTCTTAAATTTCCTGAAGAAATCTCCAAAACATACTAACTTACTGTATTTATTTGTTGGTAGGTCCAACACCTTACCCTCATCAGTATGGAGTTACATGCTCGAACCCGACGAGATTTGGAACCAGACCCAGAGTTTGATCCAATCTGTGCTTTATTCTATTGCATCTCATCAGACACAGCCCTGCCAAATACTGATAAAAAAGAAATCACTGGTGCTGTAGTGATTGATAGAGACAGGACACTCTCAAGCCAAGGTTCCTATTTCTTTTTTCTTAACATCTTTTACAAAAATGCTTATTTCATAGTAATCAAACAGTAGCAAGCAAAATATAATCGAGTATCTATATTACTATTTAGCTCATTTAATTTTGTCTTGTTGACTGTTGGATGAATGACCATATTAAACATAGAGTTTTCCTGCTTATATCTTTCAAAGAACTATTGCATGGGCTGTAAACCACAAATAACATATGAGCAAAACATCTTTGCGTACTTGTGGACAAGCTCCTGCAGTGTTCTAAAAGTATAAAGAGGAAAACCTGCCTTTAGTTTCCTACTCAAGTTGCTGGATAGCTACAAGTAGAAAATGTTAAAAGCAAGACAGTATGTTTTATATTTTACTTAAGGGTTATTTTTGTGGTTTTATCTGATCCTTTTAGGATCTAAACGGGGGCCCTTATTCTATTGTACCTTTTTGGCTTTGTTTAGACCAGTGATACTCAACCTGTGGCTCTAGAGCCGGATGTGGCTCTTCATGGCCCTACAGGCGGCTCTCGCAATGTAGGCGTCTGATCGGCGCTCCACTCTATCAGGCAGCGCGGGGAGCACTGAGCAAAGGACCAGCAGTGTGGGAGTCGCTGAAGTTCCCCCTCCCATAGGGGGAAAGAAAAGGAGCTGCTGGGATCCCCCCACAGGTAAGATTAGAGATCACCTCCCACCCAGCAGCTGTGGGGCAGAATGGGGAAAAACTCGCCCTTTTGCCCCTTCCACCCCTCCACCCCACTCCTTCCTAGCAGCCAGAAGGGGTTGAAGACAGAATGCTGCTGGGAGAGAGGATGCTGATATGTCATGTCGTGATGTATCAATATGTGATGATGTTGAGGCAGCATCATCACACATTGAAGTGTCATGATGGAAAAAAAAAAAAAAAAAAATCACACTATTGATACTTGATTTTTATGGTGCTCTACAACTCCATTTAATAAAGAAGTGGCTCTCCAGCTGTTAAAGGTTGAGTACCACTGGTTTAGGCTAGTAAAAGACAAAAACAAAAAAGTATTCTTTTTTTCAGGGTTTCTTTGGCATTGTGAATGTGTGTTAAACCACAAAATACTGTCTAAAATTTAAGTGTGGACAAGAACCTACCAAAAATAAATTTAGCATTAAGGCAACAGCTCCTTCTTTTACCAGTTTACTTAGATATTATATCATGTTAATCTGAGTTCTTCTTATTCTCAGTGAAGTTTATTCTGGTATTATATGCTTGTTACTATCGTTAAAAAAATTTATCTCCGTTACCTTACTGAGATTTTTCCACAGTATAGCCACTATGGCTCCCTAGGTGTGTGCCACTGATAAACTATCAAGAAAAAGCTCTCTGTAAAGAGGTCCAATAATAACTTGAAAAAAAACAAAGGTTCTGATCTAGTTTTGTTAGTTAAATAAAATGACGTGTTTAAATGCTGTTGTGACATTCCTTGTTTTAATTGATGTGTGCTGTCAATATTTTCTTGGTTAGAACTTTGAGTTCCCTGTGGAGTGACTTTACATTGAGATACACCTTTTTTTTTCTCTCCTTTTTGTATTGTTATTGCTTTGTAAGTTGCAGAACTCATTTTAACATTTATTTCTGAAAGCACACTTTTTTAATTCTCAAGATCTTAAGAATGTGTCAAAGTAGAATGCTTTTTACAAACTCTGGATTGTTGCCTCAATCAGAGATATTACTGTCTGTTATATAGAGAAAATGAAAAGACAGAGTATGCGATGCATATTATTAAAGAGGTTTTTTTATATGGAAGGCAAATGCTGAGTTCCTGCATGCATATGAATTTAGCTATTATTCACACATTATCAATATAGACACTGTTACTGTGCACTAAGTGAGCAGTTGCTCATTTTTCCATTTCTATTAGTGACTTAGAAGTGCTTTTTAAGAAGTGTACTGCGAAAAGGACTATACTATGTCATGTAGCATTTTCATTCTTCAAAGCATTTTGCAAAGCACTACTCTAAGCTAGCAATTAAAACACATACTTTGCATGAAAACACTGTATGAGCCATCATATGGTCCTTTAATATTTCTTATTCAAAAATAATTTTCTAATAGTAAAAATATTTTTCTAATAGCTATACTCTTGTACATGTAAAATGATGATGTTTCTCTTGAATCAAATTTATTTATCTATGAGAATTTATGCAAGATTACAATTTATGGTAGAATTTTACAAAGTGAAAAACCCAAACTTTTCCACCTAAGAGGAACAAAATAAGATAAGTTCATGGAATTAATTATGATAAAAATTAAAAGTAAAAATAGGTTGTATTCCATACTTCTTTTCAGTTGTACATTTTATTCTAAAGAAATATTGTTGACTGAAGTCATGGAATTCCTTCTAAATTGTAATGATTTTTTTTTACTTTATTTTCTAGGGAGCAGAGACCAAGCCCCCTTGCTCACAAGATCTGGAGTTACAGGACTAGAAGTCAGTTACGCTACTGATGAAAGAACTCTTTTCCAGGAAGTAGTGAATATTGTAAAAAGGTAGCATATCTGTACGTTCTGCTTTTATTTTTCAGGCTTGGTACAGCAGATTTAGTTCCTTCAACCCTTGCCAGTCTCTCAAATACTGATTTTTGTTGTTGTTTCCCTCAAAGGCTTATTTCTAGAGTGGACAAGCATGATGGTCTTTCGAATAAAAAGGCTTTTTGCTTTTCCTTTTCTCTGACAGCAAGAACATTCAGATCCTCTTAAGCAGCTGAGTTACAGTCTTGAAACTAATCAGCCATATAAGTAATCTTCTTTAACATGCAACCTTTCCTGTTAATCCCAGAATTCAATACACATCTCTCTCAGAAACTCTCAGAATACTAGATATTAACAGTGCTGAGAGCTATAGGAAACCCCTCAGATAGGAAGAATTTTTCTAAGGACTCTGAGGCAAGACAGGAAAAAAACCTACATGGTACTGAAACTGCTGTGAACAGATTAAAATAACCTATAGCTGAAAAATCAGTTTCCTTCATTAGTTTTGTCTTCTCTGAATGGAAATCCCCTGCTCCATCAGACTTGGAAAACTGCTGGTTTTCCCCATCTCCACCACGGCTGGGAAGCCTGTTTGGTAGCCCTCTCGGCTGGTGAGTAGGTGGAACCACAGACGTCTCTCAAGGCCCTACTGTCAGAGGTGCAAAGCTGTAAAATTGCAAGGAAAAATAAACAGATTTAAACTGTGAGTCACCCTGCTGGAATAGAGGCACAAGAGAAAAATATGTACTAGGCAGAGTACATTTGCAATTCTTTCTCTCTCCAACCAGAAAACCTCTGATGAGAAAGACATTGACCAACCCCATGAAGCCAGAATACAAAAAGAGTTGCTGAGTGCAACCAACACAGGGTGGGTCCTGACAGAGCAGCAGATCCCTGTTCAGAGAAGACAAAATTCAGGTAAGGAACATAATTTTATTTTTCTTTCTTGGAAATCTAGTGCTCCATCAAACTTAGGAAAATTAGTGCAAACAAGAAGATGCCAGTAAATGAAGAATTCTCCACCAGTTGTGTGGAAGTTTAAAAAGTGACATGTAAAGAGTATGGGCAAGAGAACTCAGCAGCTAGAATATATTTTTATCACTGAAGAAAGAAGAAGTCTACATCTGTACATATTGAAGGCATTACAGAATGAAAAAAAGCATGCAATTTTTGTAGTACTTCAAGATGGAATATACCAATCACCAGGTTGCTGACTGAGAAATCTCTTCTTAAGAGATCGTCTCTTTCAACACTGCTAGCTAGCATGCCTTTTTGATGCAACAGCTTTTACAAGTTAACTTGTATTCCTGGAAGGTGAAAGATTTGATCTATTAATGGAGAGGCAGACTGCTCTTGTCATCTTAGCCTACTTCCCTCCCCTCTGTGCAACATCACCTCAAGAATCAGACTTCTCTGAACTCTCAACAAATATGTTTTTGAAACTTGGACCACATCTACAGTTTGCTGCTCTTTTCCCCCTTTATTTTCTGTAGCCTAGGCAGAAGAGAATATGACATTTGCTGGAGTAGATGTTTTATATTTCTTAAGCACAAAACAAGTGTCCAGACCCCAGAGTAGCTTTAACTGAAGGAAAAAGTATGGCAGAACTGATCAGTTAAAAAGTAGTAGACTGCGAAAATCTTCCTCAATGGGATATGAACAAGCAAGCAGCTTTAATGAAACCTTTAAGCATCAGGAATTATTTTTTAAACAATCTTCTACTACTGTTTTTAGTGTTATTTGTTTCCAGCACAAGCTAGTTACTGTAGTTGCTCTGGTAGGTGCACTTAATAGTAAGTCTGATAGGTTAGAGACAGAAAACAATCAGGCCATATTTAAAAAGCATTACCACTTGGGGTTCATGGAGCAAAACTCAAACTCACCTAAAGCTATCAGCAGAGGACCATATCAGTATCTCATATAGTGACGTATGCATCATGCTAGAGCATAATGGGTTCTTTTGACCAAATAGCATACCCAGCATGACTGCAGCTTGCTTTTGATTCATGTTCTTGACCTCTTTGGCTGTTGGAGAGAAGGGTGGAAGAGTGAAATTCCAGGTTCCTGGCACAATAAATGACAGAATATCTACTCAATCTTGACTGTCAATACCAGGAACAGACTTTATCAACTTGGTGTTACTGAACAAAAGGTACCTCAACTGTGGGAAAAACTGTCTTATGTGGTCCAATTGAAGAATTCTTGTCCCCATTTCTGTCATTCTTTTAGTAGTTGGCCTAATTCTTGCTCTTATTTCTTATATGTGAAATTGTGGAATACTCTGTTTCAAGTTCCATCCTTCTACTTCTCTGTTTAGGCCTTTTGTTTTTATTCTGTTCTGGTTAAATAAGAAATGGTTGATTCTGTCACTTCTTGTCAATAGATGTAAACTCTGGAAGAGCACAGTAGAGAATTCTTGACCACTGTTCCCAGCACACAGTTGAGTGAAAGGTGATTCCTGGGAAAGGTATCACTTCCTGCAATATTCTTAGCTCAGCAGTCTCTTCTTCCATCAGAAATCTGCATTTTGTCTTCAAACAAATGACCCGGAGTATCTGTGCAAATATTCTATAACGCACTGGTTGATATTGAGGGACGCAGATGCTGAAGCAGAGAGTGATAAATTAGTGAGGGTTTAATGCTTGATGGTATTTTGTTCTTGGGCTTCACCACTAGCCTTTTGTCACTGAAGAGTGTTTCTCAAATCTAACTTTTTATAGCAGAGGTAAAGTTACTCTGATACATGTTCACTGAAGATGGTTAGAAACTCCAGAAAGTTCAACTCTAGAAAGTTCACTGGAATTGAAGAACTGAAGTTGGATTCAGTTATATCTTCACTGTGCAGTTGTTCAGCATGTGCTAGATCTCAATGACCACAGTAAGATTAACATGCGTTTTCACCAGACATCCATGAAGTAAATGCCAGGTTAAATGTTGTTCTGTGAAATTAGTAGATGTTGTCTATGATTAACTCAGGGCAGTTGTTGGCAACTGAAAATAAATCACCTTGAGGTCTGTAGACCAGAAAAAGACCTGGTTGTTTCTCTGGAATTGCAATCTGTGATCTCATCTATGCTGAAAACTAGCAGATTTGTCCAAATATTGAGGAGAATGAGCACCTTTATTTCTAGATTATTACTGAGTGATTCAGCCGTGAAATGGGAGTACTTACAAGCGTGAGTACAAAAATCTTATGTAGAGACAGCTGAAAGCAAGCACATAATTGTAAAAGGAATTTGAGAATTCTAAAAGGTATGGAAATACTGTGCTGCTTGAGGGTTGAGAAGCAGGAAGAAGCAGTTTGAAAGGAAGAGCCAGAGAGGCGAGTTTGGAGGAGGCAGGGAAGAATAAACAACATGAATTTGCAACAAAGAAAAGCATAATTAAAGTGGTTCTTGGTACCCTGACAACTCTCTTATAGTTTGAGAAGAAGCTTCACCTACATAGTTCTGATTTGGTAAGCTCTCCTCTGGCTGTAAACAAAAAAACAGGACTTCAGCTCAGTACTGGCATAAAGCGGCTGAGAAACCTCCTTCCCATCCGGTGCAGCCAGTGTGGATGATCTACAAGCACAGAGACCAAGTTGTAGGCTCTTTGGAGTTGTCATAGGGGAACTCAGTTTTATTCTTGAAATGGAGCCTGTACCTTTATTGCTGTCCTAAAGGATTCTGTCATCCTGCCTGAACTGCCTTATTGAGTAGACCCTCTCTGTATCGTAAGGTATCAACTTCAATGAGTTGAGAGAAAAATTGGAAGAATCTGCTTGAAAAAGTAAAACAGAACCACCTGTCTGTCTGAACCTGAAGGCAGAAAAAAAGAGTAAACACATTTACATAGCTCCATAAACCAGTCACTACAGAACGCAGGAAAGCTGGCTGTTTGAGTAGGAGGAAGAGAATACTACAAGAGTGTTTGTCTTGGACATTTAAAAAACACAGGAAAACTAGAGATGTCCAAGCCTGATGGAGCAGTGGATTCCCATGAAAGAGAAATTAAATGTCTGGGCCTCTCCTACACTTCTAAGGTAAATTGTGCCACTCTTCTGTCAGTGCAGATACTACCAGATAGCAGAAAAGGTCTGGTCCTGCAGGCATGAGAGGAGCAAAATTTGGGGAATTTATGTGGGGATGCACAGTCCTCATCTCTGTGACACACAGAGGATGTGGAAACAGGGCAGGCTTGAAAAAAGTAGTAGATTCACTGCTACTTGAGACTCACCAGCCACCCACAGCTCTTTGTCCTCATGGAAATAGTTTCTGATAAAAGTACAAAATCAGAGTATACAGTTGTAAGATTTTTCTTGAAGATTTTGGGAATAAAACATTCGTAATTAATTGATAATACTTAATATTTAAATATTTTGTATAATGTTTTTCTTGTAAAGTATGATGCTAATCAGTATTTTTTTATTGGATACAATGCATTTTATTTGTTCTTCTGTAAATGCTGTAGCAGTTTTCCTTTTACAATAGAAATGTGTTAATCTAACCTTCTTTTCCCAGGCCAGTATCATCATCTGTGGCGTTTTCCTGTAGAAACATTTACTTAATGTCCTGTATCAAATTTATGGATTTTTATTGTCCAAAGCAAACTGGAAAAATGTTTTCAGATATTTCAAGTTGTGTATTTGAGTCACCAAGTATTCTGATGCTGTGCACAGTTACTGCTTTTGTCTGTATCATTAGGTCTGGCCTAATTTTTTTTCCCCCTTTTTCTTTTAATTTTAGCTGGAAGAAAAATAGCAGTCAGGAAGACCAGACACATAATAGAAGGGAAGGCATAACTGGGAGCTTTAGTGTTCATTCACGGAATTATCAAATGAGAAAGAGGAAGAGATGGCATAACAGCACATACAACTTAGCTAGAAAGGAAAATAATCACATTTCTTCTCTCTGCAGCATGTATGAGTTGAATGCTAATGCTGTCATCTTTAAATCCTGCCAGTGTAAATGCTGCTTTTCATCTTTGCAGAGAGACTGGCAGCAGCATGCAAAGCAGTATCAGTGCCCATCCTTTTAACAAAAGAGCACTATGTTGGCAGGCACACCTCTTACTCCTGTCATGTTAGTCTTAGCCAGCAGCTTTGAAATATCAGCATTACAACTTACTAGTTTCTTTCAGGTGTAAGAGCTGGCCTCATTACAATTTCTTTTAATAAAACAGCTTAAACTGATGATGAAGACCAACTGGATAGCATGCTGTAAAAATTGTGAGAAGGGAGGATGAAAAATACAAAATTTGCCCTCTCCTTAGCTCACAGCCTGTCGTCTTTGTGGTACAACATGAAAAGGGGAGAGAGAAAGCGAGAGAGAGACAGACTTCAGTTGAGCTAAACCTTGGGTTTACCTGTTCGTTTTCCCATTTGGAATAATGTAATCTTTTAGCTCCAGGAATCTCTTCTTCTCTAAGAGCAAAGAGAATACCACAGGATGTCTCAAAAATGACACACTGGTCCATTGGTACAGCTGGTATATGGGATTGGGCTGCAGGAGAGGGCACTTCTGCTGCACAAATTGAGATACAGTTGATCAGCAAGGAAATAAGAAGCAAGAAACAGCAGCACCTCATGTTAAGTGCAAGAAATCTGATAGGTCTGTTAAACCTGTTGCATAAGATAGACCTTATGCATACTGTAGTGCAGGAGTTTGGGGTCCCAGGTGTTGTTCAAAAGGAGTTCTACTTGAACTTAGTCTTATTTTTTTCCTTCAAAGATAGTTCAGAGATACATTTAACTAAAAATTATTTTGATTGTAAAGTTAAGGAATCCATACAGATAAACATACAAAATACACATATATGTAACTTACGGCAGTATCTTAGCAACTCAATTGCTGGTAGCATGTTTATTGTTTTTCATGCTTTCAGAAGCATATTAAAAACTTAGATCCAATTTTTGAATATGGGAAACTTGAGACTAAGGGACTGTATTTACAGGGAATTTACAGTAGAGTTTGAATTCACCATTTACAAGCTACTCTACCTTGATTTTCCATGTAGATAGCTTTGTATGAGAGTCATCTGACTGAAACTTAGACATCTGTATTTCATTGTCAGTGTCTAAGTAGCTACCCTCATCACCATGTATGTTAAATGGAAAGAGCAGGATCTTGTTATGCAAGAGGCGTCCAAAATGTAAGGATTAGTTCACCTGAAGAGGCCTTTTTTCTTCAACGACAATAAAGAGACCAGCATAGAAAACTTGAGATGCCAAAATTAATTGAAATGAGACTCTCCCCTTAATGCTTGTGCAGTGTCTACTTGGGAAAGAAAAGCAGAGTAAGAAATGCATTGTGAAGTGATACCCTATGACTCAGTAACATGCCATGACAGGCAATCCCTAATGGCCTGTACAAGCAAGACTGACTTCAAAACCATCACACTGTTTATTATTTTTTTTTTAAACCTTTTGAGTGATAAGCTTTCCAATCTACATGTGAATTGATATAAAATTGTGTTAAAATATGTAATACTTACATTAGTTACAATGTATTTATATAAGAAAATGCATGTAGCCAAAACCATCATAAACTGAAGTGGACTTACGTCTTGTCCTCTGAAACATCTTCCCATCTCAAGGATACTACAGAAACAGTTCTTGAGATTATATGCAGATGATTTACAGAGGTTGTTTTATTCATTAGCTTAAAAGAGAATAGTAAGGTTAACTCAATAATTGATAAAATGTTGTATATAGTTGCAATACAAATAGGGATATTTGCAGTAGAAATGTAATAGCCCACTAAATTGTGGTTAAGTGAGGGAGGTGGTATACTGCTTGGGCAAGGAAAACCCCAAAGCAACTGTCCTCCATTACAGGTGGTAGCTGTTAATACAGTTATGGCAACTTGCTACTTCCAAAAAGTACACTTGTTTCTGTTCAGAACAGGTTTAAAAGAGCAAGCAAATCCCTGGCATAATGAATACTGTTTTATGTACCATATAAGCAGTTCTTTACAAGCTTCTCATTCACGTTTGCATCTGTCATGGAAACTATCTGCGTAATGTCCTGCCCTGCATAAAATCTACAAGTATTTTCCATTTTTAATTAGTTGAAAACAGTTTTCAAATACAAACGTAAATTACTACTTCCTTAATTTCAAATAATCAGTAACGTTTTGGAATATTGTAGGACCAGGATAGTTTAGCTGCTAGAATTAATGTGAAAATATGTTAACTTTTTTAAGCATTTCTTCTATGATGGTATACGCCATTACATAATTCCTTTATATTTCAAAGCTTAGATGGAGCTATTCATCATTTTGGAAGCTCAGCTGGCAATGTCGTGCAGAGTAGCAAGTGGTCATAACTTTTTGACATTGGTTCTGCTGCTGGAAGGAACTGCAGGCTAGCTTCATTCATTTGTCCATAAATTGTTCCAGGTAGCTTTGCATTTGTACCGCTGGTAGAATAGGCTTCCAAAATCAGTAAATTTACTACTCCCACTCCTGATAATCATTTCCCATCTCCAAAACCAAAGAATCATTCATTTGACTTGAATAGCAGATAGCAAAATACCCCACAATTGCAAAGTGATAGTCCTTTACTTTCTCTAGTATGCTAGGAATCAAAAACTTACTTTAGAATCTTCTGCTTTTGCCATAAATTGTATCAAAACTATTCCTTCACGGGTAGAAGTAAGTGGTAGAAGGATTTTTGTAACTTTTGCTGGCTGGTGCAAAAGCCCAAATTGTAATAAGGAGGTAACCATGCTGAGTAAGAAGATTCAAATACTCCTCCCTTTATTTTTCACAGAAAGTTAGTGTCCATGGCAGAAGTGTGGAGAAGTTCTTTTCTGGAGCTGTTCTCAGAGTTATTAGTTACTTCAAAGTGAATTGTCATCTGCATTTGGCTGGGACACACAAGCAAGGAAGGCACTTGCACGATAAAGTCTGAAGTTTCATTTTTAATGTCTGTGATACAACTTTTAACTTAGGATTCAGGGAAAGGGTATTCTCCTATATCCAAAGTCAAGAAATGTTGATATTCTTTGATGTATTTAAGGATGCAAAAAGTACAAGATCCTGTTCGTAAGCCAAGGCTGCTGTCTACTTCTCCCATAAACTGAGGTCTGCAAGCCTGCATCCTGTTGTGGGGTTGGGCACAGACTCTGGTGCAGGACCCTCGGCCTGTGGTCTAGTCTTCTACCTCCTGTCATCTGCCCTTTTGTCATTCAGTTGTATTGAATGGTGCCTGCTGGAACTCAAACCCCTTTGACTGAGCTGTGTTGAAAGAAACAGCTGTTTTTCTCAGTGAAGCTTCCTTGTTTTACTGTAAAAATAACAGCTGATGTTACATTGGCCAGTATCTTTCTTCCCAGTCAAAGAAAGTCATTTTTAGGTTCTTCGGCAAATGACCAGGTCATGACTTCTGGTTTTAATAGTGCCTACTCAAAAGGTAGGTGATACAGGCTCCTCCAGGCTTTGACTTTGAAGGCACTTTGTTTGTCCTGCCTAGTCAACTCTTCTCTGAGCCTGATTGGAAGATGGGCAGTAACTGTTGTCAGAAGACTTCTCTTTTTGTCATTTTTGTCTTTTTGTCATATCTGAACCAGTCAAATTTTCCACCTGGCATGAGATAAAACATAAAATGAGTTTTTCTAGTGTATCTTACAAAAAGGTTATCCTAAAGGAAGAGGTATTTAAATAGAACTGGTAGATATGGTTGCTTTTCTCCATGTTTCTGTTTTGACAGCTCTCACTCAACTGCAACTTGTAACTTTCCCAATAAAGAGTTAACATTCAGGACCAGAAGTGTCCTCAGATTATAAGCTACACTGCATTATGCATGACTTATTGTTATTTGCAAAACAGCCAAGTAGCCTAGTAGCAAATTCTATACTATTTCATAAAGGAAAATAGTACAACAAAGTTTGAGGACAGGACTGTATTTCATTGCACGTCTGTCTTGTGCTGGTAGCTAGGTTTCAGTTTACATCCGATACAGCCGGATTTCATCAATAAAACCTGATTAGACCTAGATTGTGTTCTTTATTATTCAAGACTGATATAATAGAAGTACACTTTTTAAAAAATTTCTAATGACAATATTCCTTCTTTAAAATTTTTTAGTTGAATGTTATTGAAAATCATAAAAGATTGCCTGTTTTAAATATTTTCTCCTAGTCCAGATGCTGCTGTCATAGAAAATCGTTGTGGCTGCTTCTTTTTTAAACTCAGCATGATTAGAATGAAATCCTGTTTATACTCTGTTCATGGAAAATATTTTCTTAAATAATGTGAAGTTCATTTTCCTTTTTCCCCCACCTCTCTAGATATGACCCAGACATTTTGTTAGGCTATGAAGTCCAGATGCATTCCTGGGGTTATCTCTTACAGAGGGCTGCTGCACTAAATGTTGATTTATGCCAGATGATATCTCGTGTGCCAGGTAAGTTATTGTATAGGGTTTCAGTTCAGTTCCAATAGAAACAAGTTGAAACCTATAAATAAATTTAAAATATAAACGCAGATTATTTCTTCAGATGGACCTCTCCTTTTGTTGGTGCTGTTGTGTCGTTATAGGTATAATCACAGGAAAAAAAAAAAAATTGAAATGCCAATGAGATTCTGGTTTTCATTGTTTTCTGAATTTTTAAATTCCTTGTGTATTCCACTTCTGGGTGTGTCCTGTATCCATGAATTTAGACACATTTTCAGTAGTTGTGTGTTTTCAGTTCTTGGTAGTGCTTCTGCTACCCAAACCTTTTGCTTCTCCTTGGCTTCAGTATATGTCATATGTATATGTTATTCAGGGTACCTACCTTAATTGTTATTCAAGGTTTCTGTGTCTGGAATGTGAGGACATAAAGATCTTCCTGAGCAGCACTCGTCCTTGTCAGCAGCTCTGTAATAAATTCTTTCTTTTGATAGCCATTCTTGTACTGTGGGCAAGTGTTACTGGCCCAAGTGCTGATGCTTTTCTCCAACATTTGGAAAAAGATCGATTTGAATTTTTTCTTGAAAACCTGGGGAAAGTCATCCAGGAGCGTGGTAGGCCTAGTGTCTGTACTTGGCCAATCAAAAGAAGCTATCATTCTGAAGAATGCAGTTGGTGAACAGCTAAACAAATGTGTTGCACCTGAAAAGAGTCAGTGTGACATGGTAAAATCAAAAACTGTCTTGAAATTTTGTTGTAGCTCCTTGCAGTCATTAAGAAGATGCGGATGAGGGAGATACGATTTAAAAATCAAAACAATTGAAAAAGCTGCTTTTGTCCAGGCTCTTGCCAATGATCTGTACAGAAACTAAATAGCCATGAAATAAAAAGTGCTTTCCTATGATTGTCCTATTAAGAACTCAATCCTGTTACTCTGTAATGATTGAAAAAGCAAATGAAATGTTAGGAATTACAGAGCAAGGAAAATATAAAACAGTGATTGTAAACGTAGAAATCTGTAGTGCTTGCACCTCAAATACTGTGGTTTTAGCTTCTTCATAACCTTTTCACAATCAAAATGGATATAAGGAAACTGGTAAAAATGAGAAGGGTAATCCAAACATGTCTAGTAATTTAGTAAGTTAGGATTCTAGAAGAGTCATAACTGGATAAGGAAGGTAAAAGTCCATGGTTTGGTGGTTCACCATCTGTTCCAATGCAAGAACCAGAAATCATCAAATGAAGCTTGCAAATGGCAGGTGCAGAATAGGAGTTGATTTTTCACCCCTGCTTGTTCAGCTGTTGAGTTCCTTGCCACAAGATAGTACCAATGCTCTAAGAGAAGATGAATTTTTTGAAGAAAAGTCCATCAGTAACAGTCATATATGTGAAAATGTCTGGCCCAGGATGCTGCAAATGGTTAGAAGCTGGGACAGTTCTAGAGAGATTATCAATAGCTGCTTCTCCTGTTCTTGAAGGATCTGCTTTTGGGTACTTGATAGAACATGATACTTTGGGTTTACCCAGCATAGCAATAGCATCTTTTATCTTGGCATCCTGTGTGCCTAGCCAGGATAATATGGTGTTTTAGAAGAGCTACATTCACACACTCCTTCCTTGAGTTTTGAATATTTGTGCACTCTTTTGATGCCTTCAGAATCTTCTGATGCTTTGATACCTGTGACCTGCTTAGAAAAGATCTGAATTATAGAGACCTCCCAGGGACAAGAAAACATAAGAACAAATTTGCATTTCAGTTGAAAGTTGTTGGCAACTGGACCTTGGTGAATTTTTAAATACTTAATATATTAAAACAGGATCACATGACAGTTTAAATATAAATTGGCCATCATAGGTCACAAGTTTTGTTCTTCAACACAAAGGTCTCAAATTTGTTTTTCAGGAATAATAACTGATTGCATGAACCTTGTTATTAAATTCCTCTGGTGGCTCAAATTGAGATGATACACTGGTTGCAATAATAATACCTCTGGGTACAGTCTTCAGAGGTATTGAAGGGTGTTCAGAAAAACTTCTGACCCCTTACACTTCAAGATTTGCAGTGTCTTTGGTAAGAGGAATGATATGTGTTGCAGTCAAAGGGTTTTTTAAACCTCCAAAAATCACAAGGTCTTACTGCTCTACTGTAGAAATATGGCCAAACAACCTTTTCAGTTTGGGGACAGGTAACTAATGTGTTTCTGCTTTCGTTCTCAAAGGCTGAGTCATAGCTCTTGTCTTTCAAGGACAGCCTTGTCTGCACTGTAGTTGGTGCAGAATCAACAATTACATCAACAAAGCTCTCATGTACCCATCTTCATAACATAAGCTGTTCAAGTTACAGGAATTGGGATACACATGAAGAGTCCCTCAAGAAGAAAAGTTACTTCTCTGGGAACTGTATGGTTCCTAATGGTGATGTCCCTCTGTATTTCACAGTCAGGCTGCCTTCCCTACAAGTATGAAGTGCCACACAATATGGGTTCAGTTCTAGTGAAGGAAACCAGGGTTGTAGCCTTTAACATCTTTGGACATAAAGTTTGAGTGGGCGTGCAGGACACAGGCATGATCTCTGCAGCACTGGTGTTCATAGTTCTTGTGCCAGGTGGTAGATGCACACCCAGAAGTGGAATGCAAAACACTTAAAAAGTTTCTAACAACTAGTGTTATTGTAAGGTAAGTAATTATTTTTTGACTGAACTACAGGAGAAAGATAAGGAAATGTTCACACTGATGAGCTCCTTCCAAAAATGTCATGCCATAAATGTGGGCTTGCATGCATGACCATAAACGTACAAGTGGTGTGTTCTCTGTTGCTTTGTGGCTTCCTTGTCCATGGTTTTGACCCCATCTATGTTCCTCTTGCTTTTCCAACCCCTATGCTTCATATTTCCCTCCCTTCTTCACATGCTGTATTTTCAGAACAGGAAGTGCTCCTTCAAGCAGTATGCTCCTCTTTCCTCCTATTGAAATAAAGATGGAAGGTACTTTTCCTTCCCTTTCCTGTGATTTCAACTTAACAAAAAGAAAGCTGGACTTCTCTCTGGTTTTGCTTTATTGGCTGAGTCTGGTGCTGCCTCTGCCATTTACAAGTGAACTATTCATAAGTCATTAGGACACACTACAAGAGAAGTGAGTACTGTGCCTGTGCGTAGTGGCATTTTTTTGTGTGTGCACTGTGGCCTCCTGTTTCCTCCTTTGCATCGCAGCTCACAGTTAGGGAGTGGGTAACAGAAGATGAGAGAAGACTTCTCTTTATTTCATCTCATGCACTTGAGATAGGAAGAGTGTCCATTTCTCCTTCTTAACAACTTAATTTCCAAAGAGGCTCACGTGGTTCTGGTGATATATTCCCCACGCCAAGTGTAGAGTGCAACAAGTTTTCGTAATTTTGCGATGCTCATCACATGCAGAGTATACCTCGTTGTCTATCTTTACCAGCAAGACATCAAGCAAATTTAAACGTAGGAAATCTCCTAAACAAGTCAAAAGAGAAGTAGGATGACACTGCAGAAAGTAGAACTGATGGCTTCTGCTTCCAAGAAACAAATAAGGGGAGGGGGAGGGGAGAATGTAAGTTCCTCACTTTTGCTGGAGATCCAGCACATGGAAATGAAGAAAAGCAGAAAAAAATGTTGCTGCTTCTGGGGCTTTTTTTTCCATCCAAACATGAAAAGAAAAATTGCTATTTTTCCTCCTTAAAAATCTGAAACAATAAGGTGGTTTAAAAGATGGTATGCATTTAAAATGTATTAAAGTTCTGATAAATTTTGTCAAGGCTCTGGGATTTATCAATCAGGTCAGTAAATGACAAATAGGTTTTCCTAACCATATTTTGATTGGTATGATACACATTTGAAAGACCAACATCTGAAGTTAGTCTGTATTACATTTTTTCACAGCAGTTCTGCAGAATTTCAGGCAATTTTTACTTCTGTCTTCAAGGGTAAATGTGCTTCATGGCTGTCAGAGGAACTAATTGTTCAGTTCTGATCATTATTGCAAAGCATTGTGTATCCAAACTTCTATATGCTCTGTCCAAAATACTCTGCTTTTTATTAGTAGGGTATTGTATGGGGATATCTGATAAAAAAAGTAGTGGCAGAGTACACAACCAACAGTTGAAAAATGGGTATGGATTTAGAATTGTAGGAAAATTGCTTCAAAGTACTTTCTCTTCCATTAAATTAGTAAGAAGGAACAAGACTGGAGGATCAAATAATACAGTGTGGTTTTATGTTGAATCTTAACCTGTCTTACACATTTTAAAAACCATCTATGTAAACTCTGGAAGGAATACCAAAACCGTAGCCTTGTGTTGACTGAAAAAAAGACAGTTTCAAGAAACATGTACCAAAAAGACTGTCTTCTCTTGTGTTGTAGTATTTCAAAGCATGAAAAAACCAAGGATGTCAAAAGAGGATATCTTTTCTGTATTATAGTCACAACTGTCTTACAGAAAGATTCAGAGTGCTGCTTCTGCCAGACTCTGCATTTGTTCCTTCCCGTATCCTTCTCTTTCCACTTGTGTTATCCAGAATTCATGACTGCCTGCTCCCACTGAAGTGGGTTTGCTTTTACTGTATGAAAGGCACTGAGTTTTCTCTCCCATGACCTGGTTTTGACTGTGTAAGATCCTTACAAGTAAAGCCTTGAGTTATAATTTTTTTTTTTTTTTTTTTTTTTAATGTTGTGCACTAATGTATGTGCAGCTAGGTCTCAAGTAACACTCAGCATTGCTTAACAAATATACTCACTATGGAGAATATATTGCCATGGACACCATTTCAATGAAACCAAAGTAAGAATTATCTTCAGAGGGATGTGCAAGAGCAGAAAAACCTGGGGGAGTTTTATTTAGAGATTTTGTGAAAGACTGGTAAATAATCTTGTGCAATTGGTAACAGTCTTTATGAATTCCTACTTTTCTAGAGAGCTCAAATTGGAAGAGGGATAATTTGATCTGGCTGTCCTATAACTTGTCTAAATATATGTTCTTTTAATGTCTTTAGATGAAAAGAAAGAGAATAGATTTGCAGCTGAGCTGGATGAATATGGATCAGATACAATGAGTGAAATAAATATTGTTGGGCGAATTATCCTAAATATTTGGAGAATGATGAGAAATGAGGTAAGGTTTTTAAAAGGTTAATATATTTGACTTACAGGGTGGGGTTTAATTATTGTAGACTTTATTGAAAATTTCACGTAACTCATGAACTTAATCCGTGCATCTATTTTCAAATAGAGCAGGCTGCCACTTTGTGAGAATGGATTTTGCATATCTCTAAAATGTAAAATACTGAAGCCCATATCTTTCAGTAAGACTTCTTAATGATACTCCTTTTCTTTGTGGGTTTTGAGAACAACTTACCTGTTTGAGCCATTGTGCTTTTATTAAATTAAATATTTGAACTTATTTTAAGCTGTCAGATTTACTCATTGTTTTGCTGTTTATGACCTTACATTTAATCTCAAATGCTTCAGTCTTTACAAATCTTCTTCTGACCAAATTCAGACCTGATCTTTGTGATCTACTTAATTCCACATATTCATTTCAATTATCGAGGGTTATACTTTCTGACTTGTAAATAGTTAGGAACTTCTAAGTATAAATGTTTACCTTTTTAATGACGAATACTAATAAAAAGTTAAAATTTAGTTGTTACAGTTTTTAAAAAGTAGAGATTTCTCTATGAAAGACATCATGCATATTAACATGTCTGCTGTGTTTTTCTAGGTGAATCTCATGAATTACACTTTTGAAAACGTGGGCTTTCATGTTCTTCATCAACGTTTTCCTTTATTTACTTTCCGAGTTCTGTCTGATTGGTTTGATAACAAGGCAGATGTCTACAGGTAATGAATGATCTATTAATCCATTTTGTTTGTTCTTTTTAAGGCCAGATCCTTAACACTGTATAGGTATAAGCTAAATTCAGCATGGGAAGAGATAATCAATTTAGCTCAGGTACTACTAGAACAGTCTATATGCAGCAACATGGGCTTATTTACTCTGCTGCGCTGCTGTTCTGCTGTGGCTGAGTTATACCCTCAATATTTCATCTTGGTGTATTTTTATGTTTAAAGTACACAACACCAAAACATTTTCCATGACAGTTTCAGCTTACTTGAATAGATGTACTATTTTGAAGTTCTGTAAGGTCTTTATTTTGTATACACTATTCATCAGAAGGACTTTTAATGAACTGTCAGGTTTTTGTTTTACATCACAGTGCATGTCAACCAAGCCAGGCTTTAAAATAGGATAAAACAGTGTGCAAGATGTTAAGACAGTAACTGTAGCTGCTTCAATATACCTTTATATAACATTTACCACACTGGGCTTCACTCTCCCTTGGAGTGATTTGGTATTATGTCATATGAACAAATAATAAAACTGAGCACTGATCTGAACATCATTTGTGACATACATATAATTTCTGTAAAAGATAGATACTTTTCAGCTAGATGAAAACTTGGTTTTGTGCTGAAATTACTAATTTATGTTTGTGCTGAAATTACTAATTTGTGTTCAACTGAGATAGGTATTCTTAATACAGAAGGATGCTTCCACAAAAGCTCACACAGTTTAAAAAAAAAAAAAAGTAAACGAGTTTCAGTAATCCTTTCGGGCAGTTAAGAAAACAGAATAGAGCATGTCATTGACACACGCATTAACGTTAGTTTGCTGTAACACATTCTGTGTATATCTTTAGAATACGTAAGTGTATGTTTATGTGCACCACATTTTTGAAAGAGCCATATGAAAATGTCCTAAAGGAAACTTTATTTGCTGGTTTGTAGCAAGGTATCATAAAAATTTGTTTTTCTTAGTCGAAAGAGCAACCTTCTCCTAATTGTTTATAACAAGGTGTTCCCTTTCACAGGTGGAAAATGGTTGATCATTATATCAGCCGGGTCCGTGGGAATCTCCAGTTGTTAGAGAAACTGGATTTGATTGACAGAACGAGTGAAATGGCAAGACTTTTTGGCATTCAGTTCTTACATGTATTAACAAGAGGCTCCCAGGTAAGATTTCGTTTTTCTTATGCTTCACAAAGGCAAAATAGTCTTTACAAAATGTTCTTCAGTATCTTTTCAGTCAGTATATGTATTTTCATAATGTCACAGAAGACTCTTTTGCATATCATGAAATGTAAAGAAGGGCAATTCAAAGGCAGTAATAATGGATTGAATGCTTAGTCTCAGAGATTAAAAATAGCTGTTAAAAATAGAGTGCCCCAAAAGTAATCACACCAGCAAGTCCCTTCTACTGATTTTGAGAGCACTAAGTTTTCCCTTTGAGTTGGTATTTTTCACACTTAGATGAGTCTGGAAGTTAGTGCTTTTTAAAACATTGAGAAGTATAATCGAGCATGTTTTAGAAAGATGAGATTATTTTCTTCCAGAGCAGACAGAGCTGCATTGAATATCTTCTAAGTGACATTTCCTGTGAAGCAGACCTCTGTATGACATTTGATGATAAGACAAGAAGGGCTCTGGGTTTATTAAGTACAGAAGTCATGCAAGATATGTGTGGTTCTGTTACTTTAATACTAGCATGAGAGAGAAAGGGAGCAGGACAGAGTAAGATTTACACTAGTATTTCTTTGAGACCCCAGCAGTCTCCAGTAATATCAAAGGCTTTCCTTGCCCAGGCTCTGAGTGACTTGACTAAGTAGGCTGTTTTTATGGTTTCACATGAGCCCTGAACAGCACTTGAAAGGAGAGACAGCTACTCACTCATATGTGTCTGCTTTCCTGCTGTTGTCTCCTTTCCTACCATAATTATTCTTTCCTACCATCTTTCTGCGTTCTGTTTTAATAGACACATAGCTGAGCTGACCAGGATAGATTATTTTGCAACTTCTGTGGACAAAAAGACAATTTATGTCCTAAGCAGACCAGCATTGTCTTAAGCCAGACAGAAACAGGAGTGTCTGAAGCTGCAGTTGCTTAACAGGGCAACACAATTTAAAAATGGTGCCACCTTTTTTCCTTTGAGTACAGTTGCTTCCGTCATCTCTTGACACAGTGCAGGTTCTTGTCAATCTTGCTGGTACTGACCCTGTATTTTGGAGGTGGGGCAGCACTGGTGGCAGAACCATGGTGGCGTTCAAAAGATATTTGCCAGTTTAGCTCCCTGATCTGGTTTACCATGTTATTGGCTAAGTACCGCTGTTGGAGCAAGGGAAGAGAAATGCACAGTTAGGGACAGGGAGGGTGGGACTGGCATACTGCCAATGTAGATATGCTTAAACTGTCATGACTGCAGCCTGCAAAGACTGTTCTGCCTGTCATTTTCTCAAATGGCTGTTGAGTGGGAGTGAGCAACAGAAACATGCTGCATTTTCTATCCTGACTGTTCTTTTCTCTTCCCTTCTGTGCATATATGTTTTATTTCCATTGAAACTTTCTAGATCACAAAAAAAGCAGTAGCAACAGTTCCCAGTCACCTCAAATATTTTTTTTCACTCAGAAGAAACATCACTACCTTTTATGAGGATATTCCTTTCTCCTTAGCTGAAAAAGATGTTAAAATGGAATAGTACTAAGGTTTCAGATTTTTTTTTCCTTATTTTTGTATCTCTTACTAAGTTTTACAAGACCCTTTTTAAAGGTGATTTTTTCTTTTATTTTATTAAGCTATCTTGAATGTAGACTGAACAAATCTAACAAGATGGTCACAGGCATATCAATTATTAGTCAGATGATTCAAGAACTTGTTGAAAATTATTTAAAAAAAACCTAGTTCTTGACAGACCAGTCCCTAACCACCTCATCAGATATCTGAACTCATCACTGGACACAAATTAGTGTGCAATTAGTGCAAGGCAGCAGCACCTTATGCTGCTGCAAAACTACACTTTAAAGCTCCAACCTTGTAAGGTGGCAGAGTCTCATTAAAGCTGTTGGTTCTGTAACTTCATTTATAACATCAGAGTTAAAGAAACTATACCTAACCCACTCAGTACAGTGATTGAATGTGTAGTGCATCAGGCTTCTGTGTAGTGATTTAGTTGCTTACGAAGCACAGAATTTTAGGATTATATAGGATTGTTCTTTCATGTTTTGGGATTTTCAGTCCTTTGACACCCATGTATGTAATCTTCAGCTATTTTGTTTTTTATTGTGAATGGACACAGGGAATACCTGGCTATTAGTGCTTTTAAAACCTTACTAAAGTATTAAATAATACATAAGTAAACAGGGCTGTTTTTTTCTCATGTTGCTACCTCTACATATGATATTTTGTGATGTCTTCAACAAGGTGAAAGTTTCTTAATCTTTTTGTTATTCTGTGTTTCCTGTACCACTTGTTGGCATCATCAGGGAGAAAGCATGATACCCATGCAAAGCATCAGACTACTGAAACAGGCTGACTTAGATTCTTCCCTTTGCTCTCTTGCTGCCAAGTACATTCTAGTACTTTTCATGGTCAGATGTGTGGAGGCACAATTATCAACCTATACAACTTGAACGTCATTTCTCTGTTTTCCCAGATGTTGAAATAAAATTGTGCAGATTCCTATGAAAAATGGTTATCAACTGCATATTCTACTTTGTAATCAATGTTCTGCAAGTCTAACAAAAATATATTTTAGCAAATGCTCGTGACAATCAGTATATATGGTTGCATCCTGTTGGATGTTTGTTTTTTTAACCTGAGCTGGATGTTTATTTTTTCCATAGATAAATTAGAAGTACTTGATTTTCAATGGTCAGGTCTAAATGATAAGGAAACACATAGAAAATCTCCACTATATGTGATAGAAAATATACATTAAAAAGAAGAGTATGGCTGTTTATTTTGGAAAACTAGTTGCCCATACTTTAAATTTGGGAAATGTAAGTGCATATTTACACAGTTTTAATACACTCATGTTTATTCTGCATTTTTGAAATTATAATGGTTATATCCAAACTGTTTTGCAGTATCGTGTGGAGTCTATGATGCTGCGTATTGCAAAGCCAATGAATTATATTCCTGTGACACCCAGTGTCCAGCAGCGAGCTCAAATGAAAGCCTTGCAATGTGTTCCCTTAATAATGGAGCCAGAATCCCGCTTCTACAGCAATGCTGTTCTTGTATTAGATTTCCAGTCATTATATCCTTCCATTGTGATAGCGTACAACTACTGCTTTTCAACCTGCCTGGGACATGTTGAAAACTTAGGAAAGTAAGTTGTTGGGTTTTTTTTCTCAAACTTTGATTTCTTAGAGACTTTAGCATCTTTTCTAAGGTACTGAGAACCCTTGGTTGTCAGTGGAAACAATGGGCATGTATGAATAGCACCATTTTCTGTTACTCAATAGAGATGATAAAGATCTAAAATGTGGATGTCTGCACATGTGTTTATATACATGCAGACACACACATATACACATCAATATGCATTTTTAATTAAATACAGAATTAGACTCTGTTCTGTTAAAAAAAATTAACTGTGTATGTGCATGTGTGTACACCTGTTCCATTATTGTGGTGATGCTAGTTTTTAATATTGTTTCAGAATGTTAGTGTTACATAAATCCACTACCTATTTTCAAAACTAGACTAGTATTAATCCACTGTATGTATGTTAATAAATTGTTACTGTTCTAACAGCTGTAGTTCACTCTAGTCTTAACTATTCAAAATGAAAAGATACAATGAGTTATTCTGTGTAACATCTCTTGTTAAGCTAAATAGGAATTCTGTTAACTGGAAAAAAAATCTCATTGCTCATTATAATTACCTCTATAAAACAGTATTTGGAAGAATGGGAAGATGCATGTGATAATTGCTAGGTATCACCACCAGGTTTTTAAGTTTCTGATCTGAAATTCTGAATTTGTGGGAAGAAAATATATCCAGTGTGTTCCTTGGTAAATGTGCATGGTTTCCATAGGAGATTAGGGTATGAGTATGTGCCTCCACTAACTCAGCATTTGGAAATAATGCGTTAATGCAGAACAGAATTGATAAATTATATCTGCTGGAATTTAGCCATTTATTACTACTTTATTCTTAGAGCCTTTTGCATGTAGCTAAGAAATTTTAAATGATTGGGTTTTATACCTGTGATCATAATTGTGATTCTATCCTTGCTGGCATTATCAGCATATTAATGTGAGTTGCTTTTTGCTTGATCAGGCTGTAAATGAATGAATTGTCTTCATGTTTAATTTTTCTCTTTATTAGATATGATGCATTCAAATTTGGCTGTACATCTCTCAGAGTACCTCCTGACTTACTTTACCAGATAAGGCATGATATCACAGTGTCACCCAGTGGAGTAGCTTTTGTCAAGGTAATGATATTAGTGCTCTGTGACAGGCATTTTTAGTTCCTGTTGGCTGACTAGCTTAAGATCAAATTGATATTGTAGTTTATATTTTGCTGCATTAAGAGCAGAGAGAAGGGGAGAGGTTCAGTCTCTCATTTCCTGATGGTTTTTGATATTTGTCAGACTGCTGAACTTCTGGCAGTTCAGAAAATAGAATGTCATCTTTATGCTTTCATTTATACCGAAGGCTTATTTCATCTATAATTAAACTGTATTTTACTTGTGCAGTTTAGGAATCAAACAGTAATTATCTGTGTGTAACACTTCATTCTTCTGCCTGTATAGCAGTAATAGTTTCCTAGAAAAGGAGTCGCGGTTTGGGAGACTTGCTTTCTATTGTTCTCATTTCATGTTATGTGTGCTGCTGGCTGATTTGTAATGAATTAATAAATATGGCCTGGAGCTCTTACAAATCATTAGCCAATTGCCGGCTTACGTATATTTAATGTAAAAAACCCGCTTTAAGTAAACAATATTTGCACAATTTTGAAAAGATAATATTCCTTTAGCATTTACCATTTTGCAAATTAACAGTTAAATACTGAAGTCCCATTTTAGTTAATAAGGTTATCTAAACATTGCATTAGCAGGGCTGATGAAAACAAAGAACAAAAAGCTATTTACCCTGCCCTTAAGAGCTTTGCCTGTATTCTAGGTTGCTTATAATATTTGTGGGAAGAGCCAAACCGTTAGTGCCTAGGGCATTGTGCTAATTAATTTGTCCTCTTAACAGAGATTATCTAACAGTTTTGGTTTTGCTTTTACTCTTAACTGTTTAGGTTGGGCTTTTTAACATCATTTTTTTCTTTGTTCTCTTTATGGCAGCCTTCAGTAAGAAAAGGTGTGCTGCCAAGAATGCTAGAAGAAATCTTGAAGACTAGGATAATGGTGAAACAGTCAATGAAGGCTTATAAACATGACAAGGCTATAACTCGAATGCTTGAAGCTCGTCAGTTGGGTCTTAAATTTATAGCTAATTTTACATTTGGTTATACTGCTGCTAATTTTTCTGGAAGAATGCCATGCACTGAGGTAAGAGTTGTGATCCTTTTTTTTAAAAAATAAAAAAGTCTTGGTTTTCTTCCCATAAAAGAACATTTGGAGTTAGCATTTCTGTAGAACTCTCACAAAAGGTAGATTGAATTACAGTTCTAACAGTGGAAATAAAATAAAACATTGGAGCTGTTTAATAGTTTTCAAAAAAGGAGGAATCGACAGAATCCAGAAACTAAAGAAAATTAACCTAAGCAATCTTGTCTTGCTCCTTGCACTTTTAATATGCCTAAAGAAGTTTAAACCAAGTTTTCCTTTATTTTAATTCATAATAATTTTTGATTGCTCTTCCTTTAATTCTTTTGGGGTAATGTAAGCAACCTTTTCATTTATTATATGCATGAAATGACTATATTATTGAGACAATATATTTTATTTTAATAAATAGATGAGGCAAGGTTAGACTATGTTTACCAAGAGCTCGTATTGGGTTTAGCAGTACAATAAAAATTTTCATTTTAACTTGGCAGGTTGGGGATAGCATTGTTCACAAAGCCAGAGAAACTTTGGAGCGTGCTATAAAACTGGTGAACGACACAAAAAAATGGGGTGCTCATGTTGTGTATGGTGATACTGACAGGTAATTAATGGTCTGCTTCTTACAGTGTTTTAAAATCATAGTAGTTCTTTGTAGATACATTTTTCATTTGTCTCAACAAGGGGAATTTTTTATACTGAAAAGAGTATGTGGGCCCTCTTTGGGTTGTTGTTTACTGTCTTGGGAATATGCAAAGTAAAAATTTTTTTGGAGTTTCTTTTAGGACTCTTAGAAAGCACTTTGAAGGTTTCCTTCCTTTTGAAAATTACGTGGAACAGAAAAAAAATAATACTTCTTCACATGTGAAATAATGTCATTTATTGAATGAGTATTTTTGTGCCTGTTTCTGATGCCATTTTTATTTTCAAAAATAAGGTATTTATAATATAGTAGGCATTGAACATTGATACTTAGAAGGGGGCACTATTTTAAGCTTCAAAAGTGGATACAATTCAGAAGCAGCCACCAGAGCATACAAAGATATGATTAGGCTGCCTGAAATACATCATATAAATATCTCCCCTTTCTCAATCTTTCATATAAATAATAGCCATGCTCTGGGTGTATCCATCTCTGGTGCTAGACTTGGATAATTTTTCAGCCATGGGAAACAAAGCTTGTCTGGCTGTCCTTCCTTAATAGCTTGTGAGTCCAATGACTGATTTCAGCCAGATTTGATTAAAGACTTGAAATTTCAAAGATACTAAATTCATAGTAGCTTCACAAAAAAAAAAAAAAAAAAAATTGTAGAAAGGAAATAAAATCCTGTTGCTGCACACAGTGGGGAAAAAAGGGCATGCCCAGAGCTCTTTACAGTTCTTTCCTGGAAACTCAAGTTTTGCAGTGCCTGGGAGCAGTCACGTTCCCTGTCTCACCAGAGTCACAGGGTTCGTCGTGCCTTTGGCACTCCTCATCTCATACTGAACACTGAAGTTTCTCAGGTTTTTAGCCTTTCTAGCTGAAGGAGGGGAACAGAATTGATAACAAAATCTCTGCCTTGCCACCAGGAAACTATAGCTTATAAATTTCAAGAACTACATTGAACAGATCTGTGTTATTTCCTATGTCTGGTTTCTTGTAGCATGTTTGTACTCTTGAAAGGAGCCACGAAGGAGCAGTCTTTTAAGATTGGCCAAGAAATTGCTGAAGCTGTAACAGCAACAAACCCCAAACCTGTTAAAAAAAAAAAAAAAAAGTAAAGATAAAATATTTTTCTGGACACTAACATAGCATAAGGATATACAACAGTTGCGTGCTGTACTGTTTCTGCAGGTATATTGTAAGCTCCTTAATGCCTCAGGGACCTTGTCAGAGGAGCACTGCAGCATGAACAACAAAAAGAAATATTCTTACTTTCACATCAGGATGCCTGCTAGCCTGTTGTGCTGGCAGCACCAGGCAATTTGAGATTCCTGTCTCATCAATTTTTGGAAATGTGTCCCTCAGTTCTGTATTATATACATACAGTCAAACCAATGTGTGCAACTTGGTGGAGAAAATACACAACATGCCTTGAACTGATTGCAGTGCATTAATTACAGGCCTGATATTTATTCTTCAGCTAGCCTTAGCACACTTCAGAATATGTCCATGTGATACATATACATACAAAATTAAAAATCCATTTAGTAGGCTTTTGGAAGGAGTATTAATGACAATAAGCCTTTTATAAAAGAGCAAGGCAATGTGATACTCATTTTGGTAGAAGCTTATCATTGGACAGTCATTAGCAATCAGTTCAGGTGCTATAGATATTTTCTAAGTACATACCTGACTCAATAGGTTCAATCAGACTTTGTAAGCAAATTGCCATTTTTCATAGAAAACAAAGTAGAAAAATACTAGCAAGAAAAGTTAGGACAGCCGTGGAAGGCATGGCAACTTTTCCTCACTGACTAATACACAGGGACCCTTCCCACTTTGAGGCAATTCTGTGTCATTAAACTGAAGGAGTAATTAGCCAGAAAAAAATACTAGATGCAAGGTTATACTTGAGAAGATGTCCAAGTGCTTCACTTCAAGTGCCCTTACTCACCTGTAGGTCAAAATACCAAGTACTCTCCTCGGTACTATTCCTAGCACAGAAAACGGAAAATGCCTCAAAGCTGGAGCATCTGTTCAAGAAGTGGGACATCTGTGTGGGACCTTCTTCAGCCTTAGGCAATCTGAACTCACTGCTCCCTCTTCCATGAGAGCCAGGAAGTTGTGGCATTATCCTAGTAATACTGGGAGGAGATTGTTCCCTGTTCTTTCTTTTAAAACTGGTCAAGGAATATGGACACTATCAAGAATGAAATAAGAGGTTGAAGAAAACAAGCAAAAGAGGCCATGACCCTAAAAATCCATTCATGAGGAAACTGTTCTCCAAGTGTAGGCATTTAACAAGTGTGCTTTCCGCAGATCCAGTTACTAACTGATTTTAGGCACTTCAAAATTAGATGAAGTTTGAAAATAGAAAGTTCAAAGCCACTTCTTTTGGGAAAGTTTTCTCTGCTGTTCAACATGTTACTGTCTTTTTTAAGAGAGATAATAGAGTTACATTAGAAGTGCTCACAGATGCCATCCAGAAAAGTAAGGGTACTTCAAACAAATACTGTACGTCACTTTTCATCTGAACTTCGCATTGCTTAGCCTTTAGAGCTAGATGAAGTATAAAGTGAATTAAGAATGGAGCACTGCTGAATCCCAACTTCCTCAGCCATCCTTTAACAGTTCTTTGATCTAGTTTATTGGTTTTAATGATTAAAAAAACAAAAACAAACAAACAAAAAAAAACAACCAAGCAAACAAAAAAAACCCAACAAAGCAAAGTATTCCTTAGGAAACCCTCTATGTTCAGTGCCACCTTATATTCCCAGCACATGCCAGATTGAGCTATCTTCTTTCTAAACATTCCAGGTCTACTTGCCATGTGTCCTGCAAACTAAGAAGAGGTACGTGGGTTACATGTATGAAACACTGGACCAGAAGGACCCAGTATTTGATGCAAAAGGCATAGAGACAGTCCGAAGGGACTCCTGTCCTGCTGTTTCCAAGGTATAATGCTGTATTTCTTCCTGAATGAAATTCTAGTATTCTGTTATTTCATTTTATATTTGTCCTTTCTCAGAGTTTCTGGTCTTTGAGTTGTGCAAGACATTGTCTGTTTTTCTGCTATAAGCCATTTGAAACATAAATTGAAGATCTTGTACAGCATTACAAGGACTCGCACTTTTCATCTTAACTACTATCTTTCACCCCCAAAAAACTCCATAAAGAGCCCTCAGCTCCATGTAAGTTCTCTAAAAAATCCAGTTCACTTTAACTGGAAATATTACTCAAGATGAGTGAGGTACACTGATGTGTCTGCTAAATACCTCACATAAATCTAGTTTAGCTAAGAATTCATTCAAAATAAACTTCCTTGCCTGTTTATTTTAAGCTGTATATTGGGGAGTTGAAAAGAAAAGGTTGTTCTTAAGACAAAACAAATTTATGCCAGTAAGAAAAGTAACTACTTAGGAGAGTTTACTTCCATTTTTTAATCCCAATTCTTTTGTTTGCTGAGGTGATCAGAAAGTAATGGCAAAAAAATTTAGATGATGTGGAAAAAACATCTTCTCCCATACTCTGGAAAACCTCAGTAGTTGTTGAAATGGTCTAAGTGCCAGAGTATGGATAATGTAATGAAAGATGTGTCAAACTGAAGAAAAAGTTGCCCAGTAATGTGTTTATGAATGTCTTTGAGCAGAATAGAATGCAACCTGTTGTCATATTAACATTCTAGTACACAACTGTTGTTTTTTCTAAGCAATGTATTAATAATTCCTTATAATTTACTGAATTATTTGGAAAGAATTAATTTTTGGTTAAACATACGTGTTTTTCTTACCTTTGCCCTTTGGTTATAAAGATACTTGAGTGTTCTATCAAGCTGCTATTTGAAACACGGGACATAAGTCAGATCAAACAGTACGTTCAGAATCAATGCATGAAGTTACTGGAAGGAAAAGCCAGCATACAAGACTTCATCTTTGCAAAAGAGTACAGAGGGAGCTCAGCTTACAGGCCTGGATCCTGTGTACCAGCCCTGGAAATCACCAGGTAATGAGATTAAGAAGTGCTAATGGCAGATGTTTTTTTTCTTTTGACCTTTGTACTGCCAAGTTATGGGTCGCGATGAGATGTCTCCTTCAGATATTGTTGCAGCAGATGACTTTGACTTTCTTCTGTGTGTGAAGAGAGATCAGGCATCAGATAGTCCTAGAAAGCCATTTGTAGTCCTGGAAAGAGCTGCACATGTTGAGGAGTGAAGTCTCTTGTCAGGATGCTGTAACGGTGTGTTCACTGCTGTTACATCTGCATTGTTTTTCTGTACAAGGGCTTGCTCCAAAATTGTCCATTGCTCACGGATATTAGATATGTTAAAAATGGTAATAGTGATGTGTGTCCTTGCTGTGGAATACATTACCAGGCATAATTTGTCATTTTTCAAAAAGTACCTTAGTTAATATTTCATCCTATTGATACTGTTTATCAGTAATAGATAACGTGACTTGGCACATTTTGCAACCTTGCTTAATATAAAATGTCTTCCAATTAAGCCATGCTTTTAAAATAAATAAAAAATTTAAGTTCTGGATTGATACCTCCTTCAAATTGAATTGTCCTTTGCTTTCTAGGTACTTGAACTCTTTTTAGTACCCCGGCTGCTCTTCATTAAGATATTTCTTTAGGGAAAGGGTAGCTAGAAAACAGCCTGCATGCAAATCCGAGTGACCTGAAACAGAACATATCTTTAGGGCACATGTTCCAAGTTCTAGAATTTGGGTCTGATAATGACACAAATTAAAAATGAAACAACCTGGCTCTGTGCTTCATAATGGGCATTAACTTCCGTTGTCTGGAGAGCTACTAATAAAACCAGATGGGGAAGTTTACAAGCAAATGAAATAACCATGAATTTGTCTCCGGGTGCATTATAAAGGTTATTTTTAAACAGGAAAATGCTCGCCTATGACCGTCGCTCTGAGCCACGAGTTGGAGAGCGAGTGCCCTATGTCATTGTGTACGGTGTGCCCGGCCTGCCCCTGATACAGCTGGTGAGGCGGCCCACCGAAGTCCTGCAGGATCCCAACCTGAGGCTGAATGCTACATACTACATCACCAAGCAGATTCTGCCGCCGCTGGCCAGAGTCTTCTCACTTATTGGCATAGACGTCTTCAGCTGGTACCACGAGTTGCCACGGGTGAGTGCTTGAAGGCAGATTACAAACGCATCTGTACGGCATTTGGTTTCATCATGACTTTTAATGGAACGAGGTTTGTATGAGGCAACAGCAAAGGTTATTTTACAAGGCAGTGTTTGATGCCCAAACATGCAGACCTGATTCTTAGATCTTCTCTGTGTGTTTTTTTGCTTAGTAAATCAATTTTGTCAGCCAGCCTTTCTGTGCAGTGTTGATCACACTGTCCTCTTCTATTTTCTGACCTCATCCGTAGTTTAAAAGAATATTTTGCCATAACTGTATATTTTTAGCAGTGCTTGTATATGTATCTACCACCTTTTAAATCTCTCTCTGGTAGATACTGAAACTCCTGGTTTTGCAAGATGTTCTGAAGAGCTTTTCTCATCATAGAAAAGGTGGTAATGACCCAGCAGCAGGAACACTTTTTAAAAAATGTGCATCACCAGAAATTTTAAACTAGTTTACATCCAAATCTGACTTTACTAAAAAATGAAAGAAATCATTGAGATGGGGGAAGAGAAGTGTTAGATAACTGAATTTTAGTGTGCTCCCCCTGACAAAAGGGCTGGTGACCGTTTATCTGCATAGTTTGGTTACTTTGCTTGGTGTAGGCTTTAGCAGCAGGGTAGGTCATCACATTTCCCACTGCAAACTTTTAATGTAGCCTTGACTTGATTCAGTTCTGCTGCTTTTCTTTACCTTCCTGATGGCACCATGACACTCACCTGCACTGTTTCCAAGCTGCTCTAAAAAGGCACAGAGAGCTTGGCCTCTGCAAGGCCAGGGAGCACTGGGGAGGTGGGAGGGAGCCGGGCAGCTGGGTATTTTAAGCAGGGGAGTGAGGGATAGCACTGAGCTAAGTCATGCAGCACTAGGAGCGAGTGCAGAAAACTAACCTTCCTGGGCAGGGGGCCAGCAATGGGGCTTTATCCAGGGAAATCAGCATGAGCTGGAGCCACAGAGCAAAGGACGGTGTCAGCTCTGTGACTGGGACTGCGCTGGCACGGCAACTCGAGGGGCAGCAGGATCCAGAAGGCGACCACTGGGCACGCTGGGATGTGATGAAGTCAATCAGCACCTGCAAAGGAACAACTGCAGGAGGCAGAGCTTGAAATGAGTTCAGGAATTTACCGGGTGACTGAGGATTTCTTCAGTTACTCTTTCTCTTTTCTGGTGAGATGCCCTGTGAAATAGGTGTGTGTGTGGGTGTGCTCTGTTCAGTGTATCGCTTCAGGGCAAGTACTACACTTTTCAGAGTGATGCAATCCATGTTAATAATTTGTGCGTGAGCCCACGCCCTGCAGGCTGTGTTGTATTTTCATACTCCTTTAAAAAAACAGGCTCTGTAACCTAGGCATAAGGCAAGCTGCTCTCTTGAAAGTTCATTACCTCTCAATTTTTTTTTTTTTTACAGATTCAGAAAGCTGCCTCGACTGCCCGCAGCGAGCTAGAAGGACGCAAAGGCACAATCTCCCAGTATTTCACGACCTTACACTGTCCCGTGTGTGATGAACTGACCCAGTACGGGATCTGTAATAAGTGCAGAAGCCAGCCACAGCATGTGGCAGTGATTCTCAACCAAGAAATCCGAGAGTTGGAGCGTAAGCAAGAACAGCTGGTCAAGGTATGATTAAAGCATTGTCAGATGTCTATCAGCCAAAGACAGGGGCTGAAATTTCAAAGCAGTGTGTTACTGCGTGCCCCCAGCTGAAATGGGAAGTACAATCTGGGTGTTAAATGTGTTACAGCTTGTTTGCTTTTCCCATTGCAGCTGAAGGCAGCACAGCAGCTGTTACTCTCCTTAGCGCTGTGTAAAAATAAAGGTGAAGGCGGGGATCAGAACAGAAGATGCTTTCCTCCTTTTCTTCTTTTTCTAAGAGTATCCTACGTGGTTTGTAGATGCCTTTTTATAATGATAGTGATGAAGAGTTATAAAAGTATGACAGATTCACCTTTTTTTCACTAAAATAACAATTGATATTCTAGTAACAAAAATGTTTGTCCCAGAAAATACATTTATTATCTAAAATGTAATTATAAAACACAGAGGTGTGTGCTAGCTTGGGGGTTTTCTTGTTACCTTTCCTCTCGATAGGAGTTTTCTAAGCTGCTTTTTTCCCTTGAGCTAGAAGTCAATTAAGAGGGTAGCTGACTGTGCTTTGCCAATATATTATAGCAAAGCACAGTGCCTCCCCTTGCAGAAACATATGTATATCTCACCTAATTTTCCTACTGTCATCTTTTACAATTAATAATTTTTTTTTAACATTTATTTTGAGCATTAGCACGTGAACCATTTTAAAGACTTGTCTGAATTATAAATGGGGATATAAAGGTTTCTGCAGTCTGGGCATTGATTTCATAGGTTCCCATGGGGCTGTTGCTAGAAAAACATTATAATTCACTATCATAAATATTGCATTACTAAGGTGTGGACTCATTCCTTGCTCTATTTTGTAATATTTGCTCTGATTGGTGTTGTAAATGCCAGCAAAGGAAGACGGTGCATGTTGTGCAGTTTTTCTGTGGCACTCTACACCTTTCACATTGCTTTTGTCCTGGAATACCTCAGAACTTGGCAGATAGGTCCAGCCCCGCAGCAGGATCAGTGGGTTTGATCAGAACAGTCTTTTGTCTTTGCAGCAGGTCGGCAAGGCCTGGGATCCCATTCTAGTCAGTGTTTGATAACCTCTCTGTAAGAGCATCTGTTGTATTTTACTGTGAAGATGTACATTTCCTGGCAGTGTTCCAGGACAGGATGGTGTTTTGAGCAACCTGGTGTAGTGGCAGGTGGCCCCGCTGGTGGCAGAGGGGTTGGAACTAGATGATCTTTATGGTCCCTTCCAACCCAAACCATTCTATGATGCTGTGATCCTTCACAGCTTAAATTCTTGGCCCTCCTAGGTTATAAACACGCCAGAGACAGCAGAACACTGATAGAACATAGAATCATATGTTATTTTAAAATGCACGTGAGAATTACGTGCCACAGGTTAAGGCCGTAGACTTCTCCGCTCTGCACAAACTGAACTTAAGAAGTGTCTCGAGTACCATTTAGTTTGATCCTTTGTGTTCAAACCAGACAGAGCCTTTTTCCAAAGATCTAGGGTAGGCTTATTTCTGAGGTTCTTTTAGTGGTTACAAAAGGAACAAACCACTTAAATCCTGTTCCTTTTGGTCATGACTGCAGGTCAGAGGACTGCTGTCCTCTGAGGTGCCACATGTGGGACTTGGCCGAGAGGGGCTGCTCCTCCCCAGCTATTGTCAGGGCCTGGCTGTGAGGGTCACAGGGGCCCAAATAGTTTTAGTTTGGAAAGAAGGAAAAGTACTAATTTTCAGAGCAAAGGACATGATTCTGATTTGTTGTTCAAACTGCAAATTCTAGGATAATCTTGTGTCACATTTTGATGTTACAAAACATGAGTGTGGTTGGAAGCAAATTTCTTGAGTTTTTGGAAAAAACACTGGAGGTCGCAGATACTGGAAATGATTAAAAATGAAATGGCAAAGCCAGGGCCCTTTAGTTTTCTGAAGGTAGCTACCTTTGGAAAAACTGCCTGCTGCTATTTTATTCCCTCGTGTATCTCATGTTGGAGTATTTTCAAGCAGCATTAACTACATGAACGAGTAGTTCTGTGACCAAGAAGAGCAGTGGAACCTGTGTGCCCTGTGTATTTCTGTCTTGGGATTGATTGACTTGGAAAGTAAAACTCTAATTGAAGCTTATCTCCAAACAGGAGTAGTTAATTAAGTCCCTTTCCTATGTATTGAATAACTGCAGAACAGTTTTGTCTTTTTTCACTAGGCAACTTCATCATGAATCTAACATGCTGCCCCACTTCAATCCGTTCCATTTATTTACCTTATTTTTTTCCAGTGTCACTAGATATGAGTGGAACTTAACTAGCGGGGTTGAGACCCCGAGCGGCCCTGTGAAGCTGCGGGTCTGTGCCCAGCTCAGGGTGGGCGCTGCTGGCCAGGCACCAGCAGCCGGGTGGGACTGGAGCTGCGCTGGATCCCCCCGTGCTGGAGGAAAGCTCGGGGCTGGCAGGACGGAGCTCATACAGTGCTGAGGACTTGGGAATCCTGGGTGATGTATGTTAAGTTTAAGCTCATGTTAAGTTTAAAATAACGTTTTGGGTTTTTTATGTGTAATCTAGATATGCAAGAACTGTACAGGCTGCTTTGATCGACAGATCCAGTGTGTCTCCCTCAACTGCCCAGTACTTTTCAAGCTCTCCAGAGTAAGCAGAGAACTGTCAAAGGCACCATATCTTCGCCAGCTGCTTGACCAGTTTTAAATGATCTGTGTTACAGGATTCCAGGTGCTATTTTTTTTTCTTCAGTGTTTACCACACTAAGACTATTGTGCATGGTGCTTTTTCAATTCTCATCTAGTCCAGGAATTTCCATTTTAACTGTTGGGTTTATTATCTGAAGAATAATGAACACTTATCCTAACTAAATTTAAAAAAAAAAAAATCACATTTGTTGATCTATGAACAGCTCACTTTTTAAGATGTACAAATTTCTTCTTTCTTTCATGTTTCTAACATACTGTTTTATAATGCTGATGTTGAAATAGCTCTGTGTAACATCTTGTAAATCCATTTCAAAGTAGAAGTCAAGTTTACTTCCTGGAGGAAGGAGCACTGAAAACCTCTTGAAATGATAAAACCATTAGTGTGTGTTCTTGAACTGTCAGTATCAAGACGTGTTACTTATATATTACGCATTCACTTTATAATTTTGTCTGCGAAATATTTTGTAAATACACTTTTTTACTTTTCAAACAACTGAGTAAAATAATGTGCAATGACTTTTATACAGATAATTTTAAAGTTGGTTGGTATATCTCCTCCTAAGTTTTGCTTGATTCCAAGTAGATTGTTATTTTGATCAGACTGTGCAAGCAGTAGTATCATGTGTAGCATTTTGAAACATTATTTTCTAAAAATTGCTGTCTTGCTTTAGCTATTAATGGGGCATTGTGAGGAACTGTGCAAAGACATTTTTGTTACAAACCTGTGGGACTGTTGCAATACTTTAAATATAAAATTTTATTCCATTTTTGCTTGTTTTGTATAGACATTTCTATTGCTTCTAAATATGCTTAAAATATTTTCTTTCCTTATGTACTGTACAGTTAAATCTTATTTGCCACCATCTTGACAAAATGTGTATTTAGAATATTTGTATAACTGTATAAAATGGAAAAGGAATTATGTGGTCAGTGCATTGTTTTCTAAACTGGAAATCATTTTGTTTTAGAAGTTAATAATGGAAACCATATTAAAGTTGAATAAAATGATATGGTAAAAATGACGTGCTTTTTTTCTATTTGCCCTCAATTGCAGGCACCTTTGTTTCCCCGGTTCAGCACACAAGTAGTAAGGCCCTGCTCAGGACTGCTCAAGAGCTAAGAATCCACAGTTCCACTTTCAGCTTAAGCTCTGGGATCCAAACCCTCAGTACCAGTTCTTGGAGGCCTTCCCCAAACCAGACGAGAAACATTTCCAGTTTTCCATTTGTCAAAAGAGGAGTAAGTTTTAAATTTAGAAGTCCAGAGTAGCTTTGAAAAATAGAACAAAACTTTATTTACATCAGGGAACCTGAGTGCCTTCTCCAGTTAAGAATTTATTACATTCAAGATACAAGTCAGTCTATTAAATTTCACATTATACAATACAATGTAAACCAACACCAAGCAGAATGAAAATTATTAAATATACAATAGAACACCCACAGATTGCGATGCGCTTTTATGCAAAGTAACTAAAAAACCCCATCAAGGCACACACCTTTGCCTGCTCTTGCATTTGAGCATTGGTCACGTACAGAACGAAAGTGCAAATGCCAGGACTAAGGTGTTAGTGCTCACGGTACAATCCAGCAGTTGGCAGCACTTTGGGGGTCTAAATGAAACGATTAAATGACATTTAACTGCAAGAGGTTGTTACTTTTAACACCCGAGTCAAGGGGCAAGTGCTCATCTTCAACTCGGTCTCAGCTTTATGGACCAAAATATGAGATTCTCAATAGGTTCAGGTATCTAATGCACAGACCACAGTTCTTGTCCTCAACAGAGATGACTTTTCTGGTATGCAAGGCGATGGTAAAGTACTACGGTTTACTTCAAGTAATTTCAGCCCATAGTATGTAAAGTTAAGTGTTTAAGCTTTCTGGAGGATCTGTAACTTAAAAGGCACTGTGAAGAGATCCTCACTGTAAATTTGCTTGGAAGGAAATTGAAATGTGTAAAAACTAACATTCACTGTCTGAAAACAAGCCTTGAGGAACACCAAAATCCAAGAGCTAGGAAAGCTAGAGCCTTGAACATGAAGGACCTCTAGAAGTGCTGGGAGCTGCACTCAGCACTGGAAATGTTCTAGGTCTGCAGTAACCTTAAACGGCTTCAAACATTTCATTTTCATTAGGGGGCAGCCCCTGCTCTTAAAAGCATGCTTGGAGGGGAGAGGAGAACAAGTTCTGTATGGATATTCCATGTCAAGGTTGAGGCCAGAAATAAGGAGAAGGGGCTGTAAGTGCTTACTAAGATGACTCCAAATGTAGACATCATGCAGACAAAGCCCTCCACCTATTGTGGGGATGGGATTTTAACCAGTATCACTCCCAGGAGCTACCCAGATTCCACCCTGTCTCCCTGCCATAGCTTCTGGGTCCTTCACCTGTGAAAGGCTGCTCTTGCCCAGCAGCCCAGGCTCTTGCTCTGTCCCTACTCCTCAGGCCTCCTGCTTGGAAGGGGGAAAAAGAGGGATGAATTCAAGTTAACACATGCAAGAATTAATACAGCCAGTAAAAATAAAAAATAATCCAATCTTTGTTTTGCACAGTATTTTTACATTTGTTGGGAAGACATTAGTCAAACACAAATAACTGTGTATATAAGCAGGTCAGAGCACATTTCTCAATGCAGCTTTACTTTCATTTTCTGGTTTTTAGTACTTGATTATGCAAGACAGGTTACCTATCCCTGAGAACAATCTTAGGTGCAGGACATTCCATTTGGAATTTCATTCCAAAAATTAGCATATGAATTGGGGATTATTTAAAATCTTCCTGGTTGCCAAATGTGTTTCTTAAACGAATTTTCTCCTGGCAACACAATCTTGGGTCTGGGGAAACTTTTTTCCCTTGTGGGCAGTCCAGGTGGAGCCTGTGGACTGCAGAGGCAGGGGGGAGCTGTAATTTCTGCTCTTTGTCCTGCACCAAACCCCGTGACCTCTCTGGGGGCTGGGAACACCACAAAAGCAGAGCAGAAGCAGTTACCACTTCCCCATCCACCTGCAGGATTTACCCTTTACCACCTACTTCCTCAGCCTCTGCTTCCTACACACCCACAGCAGTTACTGGGGTGCAGGAGGAAAGCTGAGGAAATGCAGGTTTAATCCATGCCCATCTCAGTCACCACCTCTGCCACACCCCATCAGGGCCCTACAGCCCTACTCCTGTTGTCCAAATGCTGTCACCTGTACCTAGAACAGGGTTTGGCCTGATACTCAAAAGCATCTACCATTACTTTAAGCAAAGAGAATCCTTGTGTAGCAAGTGACACAAGGCTGTATTTTAAAGTGCAGGTTCATGCATTGCACTGGAAAAGATGCCACAGAAATGCACATACACACAAGAGAAAACAAGGTATTGGGCAAAACAACACGGCAAGATGCAAAAATGATGCATTTTCACTACAAGTTGATTCCTGCTTCTTACCAACTTCTCAGAAGAAAGGCAAAAAGCCACAAGGTTCGAGGTTGAACACTTGGAGGACAAGAGAGGGAACAAAACCAGTCCTGAAAACACACTGAACATTCAAGGTTCTGTGCTGTGTTACATCTAGAGCTCTTACTAAATCAAACTTCTCAGCAAGAAAAATACTAATAAAAGTGCAAAGTAAAAAAAAACCCCAAACATGGGCACATGCTGATCACACAGCCTTAAAAAAATACTTAACCTACAAATTTGGAGTTTCAAGTAGACAAATTGCAAGTTACTGTTTTAGAGTCAGATTTCTGCCATTAGCTGCTGAGTTTTTTTGCTCTTCCTGGGGAGGCCTCAGTGGCCTGACAGGGCCTTCCAGGGTCTCCTCGCTCAGCAGCAATGAACCTACAAACAGAAACCTCCCACTAGGGAAAAGTCCCCCTGTGAGTCACCACCCAAGGAAACAAAACCCAAACAGCACTAATCCAGCCGGCAAGGGGTGAGCGATGGGACAGTACAACCCAAAAGGATTGTCTCATCGGTAACTCCCCCCCATTCTCCAATTTTCATACATAAAAGTCTTGGCACAGGAAGCCAGAAAAGTTGTTAAAACCTTAACTTGAACAACTGGCTTCAAAATATCAAATCCCTACATCAATAACGATATATTGTCATCTTTTTGTATAAAATTTTATCATCTTCTTCATACATTTGTTAATTTCAGTGGTAGTGCACTAATTAAAATCACAGCTACTTCAGGCTATTTAGATTTGTCACCACTGTTTAACCAGAAAATCAGAGTTAAGCATTCCAGCAGATTGACATGACTCATTTTGTCCTGCTTCCCATACTCCACTCCTTTTAAATGACCCAAAGGCGTGGTTCACTCCTAAAAATTATTTTTTCATTTCTTCTCATCTTAGTGACAGAACCAGGAAATTATATAGTTTGCCAACAGGTTACCTGATTTACAGCCACTGGGCATCACCTGAAATTTAACTTGATTTCCTGGTTTATGTCACACACAAAACGTTCAGCCCAGCAGAAACATTCCTTTTTCATGAGGTAAGAAAGCTCAGTGTCACAGATAACAGATTTCTCTTCCCTCTTGTGAAAACACTTTGTGACCAAGCACCTTGAAACCACACCCTCCAGTCACCCAAAAAAACAAGTGCTCTGAGCAGTCCCATTCTTTCCTAGTCAGTTCTTCTTACAGCATATATTAAAAGCATGCCTCGTATTTAGAAAACGTCTCTTACGGTTTAACATTCTCAGATTCATCTACACGTTTTATCACATTACCCCATTCACACCACAGTGGATTCTCCCACGCCAAGACACGTTGCAGAGGGAAGGGAAGGGCTGGATGAATGCGCTGAGATCTGCGCCACGCTAAAGGGATTCTTGAACCACCTGACAAGACCAGCTACAATTCAATTGCATTTCTGTGTTTGTTTTTTTTTTAAAAAAAAAAAAAAAAAGAGTCAGCTTTTTCTTTAATCATTCTTCTCCCGATCAACATTTGCATTTTTTCTCCCAGGGGAGCCCCCAGCAACCGCTGGAGGGTCGCACAGTGCATCGTCCAGCTGGGGCTGGAGAGGGGCTTTGGCTGATGAGTCCCCTGGTATCTTACGGGAGGTCTCTACCACAGAGCTTTTCAGCGTGTCATTCATTTCTATTACCTCAAAGTCTGCTTCATTCCACTCTCCCGCATCCTCCTCATCCTCTTCATCCTCATTAAGCCCTGAGTTTGACAACAAAGCTTTCCGGTCCTCGCTCTCACTCACTTCTTTCAAGTTGCTCTCCTCAGGAGAGTTGGCCAACTTGTACATCAGAGGGAAGAGTACAACCGTCATCGCGGAGGTCACCAGGGCGGTGTACATAACCACCGGAACGTGCTGGAACCTTCCTTGAAGGTACCCCACCACGGCAGGAATGCACATCTCACCCAGCGCGGCCCCGATCACAAACAGAGAAGCCGATTTTCCTTGCACCACTGTGTACTGCTCTATCCAGGAGATGCCGCTGGGGAATATGGTGGCCATGGAGGCTCCGTACACGGCGGTTCCCACCCACAGCGAGGCTGGGTGCCGCGCCAAGAAGGCCAGGCACGAGGAGGAGGCGGCAGAGCCTACGATACTCAGCAAGATCATGGTGCCAGGGTACATGCAAGCGGCACAGAATATCGCCACTCCTCTGCAAGCGGCAAACGCGCCCCAGAAGACAGAATTCAAAGCGGCCGCTTCGTTTTCTTTCATCTCGGCAAAGACCTTTGCATAAGTAAATATATAAGAACCATAAGTGACCTCCGCTCCCACGTAGCAGAAGAAGAATACGAACAGGAGCATAATAAGAGCATAGTGATATTTGGCAAACGTGCACTTCTGCAGAGACGCCTTTGATTTGTCTCGAGCTGAGCTGCCCTTTGAATACAAAATAAAAAAGAAGAAAGAAACTAACAGCAGATAAGTCCCTATGACAACATAGGACCACAAAAAGTCTGCACCGAGACGGTGTTTCAGTGCTGACGTAGCTGATGCAGCTGATGCTGTCGGCACAGACCTCAGGATGGACTGGTTTGTCTTTTCAGCTCCTGAAAGTTCTTTCAATTCGGAGCCTCCCAAGGCCATTTTAGCCAGGATTGGAGCCACAAATGCACCAACAGCAAAACTGAAGTGCAAGGCCTGCATATGTGGCCCAGCTTCTGCTCCCCAGGTGTTCAGAGCCAGTACATTCCCACCTGCAGATCCGAGAGAGGAGGATTCAGTCATTTTAGTCTGACACCAGATTACCGCTTTAAATAAAAAACAAACCATAACCTATATTACTAATTCCATTGGCAATAATACCAGATTTAGCAAATACAGTGTGCAAAACTGTAGTTAACTGAAATTCTGCCCGTAAGCACCTTAAACCCTTCAAATAACCTTAAACTTTTCAAAACGAAGAGCCACACAGTGGTTTAATCCATCAGCGATAGCCGTACTTCATTGTTGCACCAGGGGAGGTTTAGATTGGATATTCAGAAAAATTTCTCCACCAAAAGGTTTGTCAAGCATTGGAAGAGGTTGCCTATGTAGTTGAGTCGCCATCCCTGGAGGTATTTAAAAGATGTGGAGATGTGGTGCTTAGGGACATGGCTTGGTGGTGGGCTTGGCAGTGTTAGGTTAATGGTTGGACTCGATGATCTTAAAGGTCTTTTCCAACCTAAACCTTTCTATGACTCTAATTACCCTCCTTGACAATTTGCAGCATTTTCCAGCCTTTTTTCAACAGAACAAATGTAACCACTTCTCATTTCTGTATTAACAGCAACAATGCACAATGCTAAGAATCTGAGGCCTCCTTAACATCCCAGAAAACATCAAGGATCACTTGCTTCAGATGGGCTGGGGCTACCCTGCACATTCAAACGACTTTACAGAAGTGGAAACATTTACAATAATACCACTGCAAAACCATACTACAACACCCTCAGATCAACAACAATGCTAGAAAATAAGATCTCAGAGAGACATTTAAAAAATCCCCTGAGATGAATGCAGGAAAATAAGAACAGTAATGAAATTCCTGTGCTACAGTACAGCAACCCTTGTCACTCAGCACTAACACTCTTCCAAACGAATCCAGTTACTCTATTGCCTTGTTCTTAGTTTCTCCTGCTACTCCCGCTCAGGCTGAGAAGTCTCCCTGCCTCAAAGGCCTGAGTTCCAAGCAGCACACACACCCACTGAGGGCATTTTTACAATAAACCAAGAGGATTTTCCCCTACAAAGAATTTTTAAACCAAGCACCATGTGTGATGATCCTACGAGAAGCAGCAAATACACCTTTGCACTCAGGTTATTTAGCAATAACTAACCTGTGCCACGCAAACCCATCTTTTTCACCACTGGATCCTGGATCACACACTTTTGAGTGCCTAACAGAGCTGCCTCAAACACCGCAGAGGGTTCCCACGCGCAGCCATCGTTCCTCTGTGCTGCCTACCGGCCAAGCCGCTGAAACCAAGCCCTGGCTGGTATGTTTCCAGAGCTGTTTGGCTAGCTACGCTAACACATCAGCCAGCTCCTTCTCAGAAATAAGCCTGCCCCGGAGCTGGTCAGCTGGCTCCAGTCGTACCTCACTAGCTCATAAGTAGCCACGGGCTGCCTCAGTGGGCCGGGCAGTCGGCACGCTGCCGGGACATCACTGGGGAGGTGCCAGGTGAGCAGCCACCTCTCGCAGCTTCACCACCAACACTCTGCTGCTGACGTAGTTTTGGTTGTTTCCTGATCCCCAGTTGCAAGTCCACCATCGTCACCCAGTTGTCTCCAAGCGTGCTCAGGTCTCTTGCCGTGGCCTCGCCTCCTGCCCTGAGCTGTCTGCTGCAGCCAGCCAGCACTAACTCATCCTTGCTAAGCCAAGCCCGACAAACTCATTGCTAGGGGGAGTTTCTTTTTCATAGCACTGGTATAACCGACCTTTCCAACCGCACCTGGAGACGTTTGCTCTGCAACTTCACTGGCACGTCTTCTTCCAGTAAGGAGCCTCTACTAGGAAATCAGTTTTGAACTGCTTTCCAGCAAAAGTGGGTTTTTTTCCCCCAAGCCATCTGCAGCATGCACATGCCAAAGACTTACCATGGGGGATAAAATAAATCTATATTCCCAAACACAAAGCGGGGCTGGCCAAGGGCAGCAAATATTCCTTAATTCAGGAAGATGGATGCCATAGTGCTGTGAGCGAGCTGTGGCAGTAAATGGCTGCTGTGAAACCCCAAATGCCACCTAGCCAGCTTTAGGCAGGCAACTCTCCAACACAACTGTGAGAAACTCTCAAACACCAGGGCTTGCTCAGGACTAACTTTAGCTCCAGCTGGCACTAGTGAACCGTAACCCGACCAGCTTCCTGCAGTTGAGTAATTTAAAGAAAACACTGCTTAAAGAGCACATGACACCTTCTTTACGCCTGTAATTGCCCACTGAAATACACGGTGATCTTCTCCAGAAAGCAAGAGATGCCCAGCTTGCCTCGGGAAGGCCTGTTACAGAGACACAAACACTGCAAGTCTCAGGACCAGAATAATCCAAGAATCCCAGCCAGGTAAAACAGCTCCCCTCTTAATTCAAGATGACATACCAGCAACAGTTTCAGTGAGCTTGAAGTTTCTCGTTAGTTTGGTGAAGGAACTCTCGGACCACGTGGTCCCTTACCTGTGTCTAGAATTCCCATGGAAGCTCCAATAACTGACATCAAGACAGTTAACAGCAGGGATTTCTTACACCAGGGTATCCCATAAAGACCAACAGTTGTTCCAAACATGGATAATGCTGGAAAGGTTAAAAAAACAAAACAAAACCCCCACATACTACAGTTTCCATTTAAACTACAAAAGCATTACAGAAGAACACGAAACACAAACACATTCATAATTATTAAAGTTACAGATAATCCTAATAGGTGATGTAACCTGACAACCTCAATTCATGATTAACAGAAGCAGCTAGGAAGTTCAACAGAATCATTTTTCACTTGGAAAAACAGAATTTCATCAGAATATAAACACTACAAGAAAAATCTGTTTTGCTAAAGTTTTCTTTGCAAAGGGAGTAGCATCTGCTGCTAGAACAGTGAAGAAGTCTTCTGCAAACCTTTGCTTTACAAGTGCTATTTCAGCATCTTCTGCAAATTTCTGAGCTAGAAATGTTACTTTACCCTGGAAGAAGCAAAATGTGGGTTTGAACAGTATCAAGTTTTCTTTCCCTCTGAGAACTACAGAGCTTTACAACTGGCTCAATTTTAAAACAGCCCAAACCACTTAAACTCTCAGAATCCCATGAAGTGATTGCACCTTGGCCAACGAGCAACCGCCATATAAAAACGCTTTCATTTATATTCTGTTCTCACACGAGGGATGTATTCCAAGGGATTTCTGGAGTTTTAAGAGACAAAACTACAAAATTTCTCATGACAAATTTAGCAGCAACTCGTTAACTGTATTACTTTTGCTATTATTAACTGCCCTTACAACATGCCATTTCAAAAAATATTATTTAGCAGATGGAAATTATTTTTATTACAATTTGGGAGGAAGTTCAGCAGTTAAATCCTATGCTTATCATCACCATAATAAAATAATCTACAATTAATATCTTAAATATACAGTATTGGGATTTTAGAAAGCTTGTACCAGTTTAGATGTTTCTATTTTTCAAATCAATGCTTGATCATAGGTGGGGCAGATACTTAAAGATCAATGGGGATAGATGTAATTAAGAACTTTGTTTTTTTCCAAACAAAACCCCACAACAAACAAACGAAAAAAATCAGTATCCATAGTGAGATACTTGAAATGCAGGCCTCTAAACACTTTTGAAGCTGGGCATGCTAAGCTGCACAGAGGAAAAGCTAAAGATGGGGTGTATTAAGTACAGCTGCTCAGATGCCCCTCTCAGAGCCGAAAAGTAACTTCTCAGCAAGTTCTCAGTGGTCCACTTCAGCTCTATGCCTGAAGACTTGTACTTAAAAAGTTTCCTTGACAAAGACAGATGATGTATTCAATTTTTTCTCTGTGCAGTAGCAGTTTCAGCAGTTGAAAGATGGGAGGTGAAACTACACGAGCCAAAATCCCTTACAGGTAGCCCTCGGATGATAAAAACGAGACAAGATTCAAAGTTCAAATTGTGGTTTTGCCATAAGCACTACCAAGTTGGGAAGGATTAGGAGATGAATCGTTTTCCAAGCATTATTGAAGCAGCTATTCTGTGTGATACCTCAAGAAAATAAGCAAATACTAAGTTAACACCAACTTACACAGGTGTATTAATTCCATTGTGGAAGGTAAAGTCTCAAATGCCAGACACATGACCTTGTCAGATATACAAGAAGGCTAAAGGAAACACACTTTACAGGTGTTCTGGAGGAAAGGAATAACAAACAGGAAGGAAACCAAATAAAGGCATTTTAGAACAAGAGCAAATAAAAACTGATTCAGGGAGATGGGTATCTTATCCAGGGATAAGAGACTTATTTCAAACGCTAGCAATGGCAAATGGATTTCTCATATTCTCTCAACTGCCCTGTGATTACAACACAGTCCTGAGAGGATGAAGCACAGTTCTGTTTGAACCTCCCAAGTACAGGGATAGGAAGAAGCAGCAGCACAGGCCCTGCTATCTGGTTTAGTCCCTAATTAACAACACAAGGACACAGACGGCCATTACTGCACATGAAAGAAAAAAAGGATAGGGCTTCTGCTTTTTAGCTGTGCTCCAAGAATCTACCTGAACGAGACGCAAATGACTCAAAGAGGAGCACTTCAACTCTGTAAGCTGTGTGGCTCTTGGTGACCTGATGGGTGAGCAGCCCTGCTCTGCAAGGACAAAGCCAGTCCTGCACTCCTACGGGAGACAGCTTGCACCTGTCCAGAAAACTGTAAGATCATGAACCGTGGCTCCTACAGAGCTTAAGCATTTTCATAGCTAGGCAGCAACTGAGCAAGTTTCTACCGTCACAGGTGGTATCTAATGTTTTTTCCATTTTAATTAAGTTATAATTCAGTTAAGGCCCTCCAGTCAAAATCTCAGTACTTTTGTCCAGCACAGAAAGACGATTATTTCTGATAAGCTTTAAGGAAGGGAAGGATTTTACAAAGCTCTCCGCACAGAAGTGTGCCTCAGCATGCCTGCTGGAGGTTGCCAATGTGTGCGCATGAGAACCAAAACACAGTTTATGAATTTCATAGAATGACATTATAGAAGTCTGTATGTTCCAATAGGATCTATATTAAGTATATTTACTTGATACAAAGGAAAAAAAAAAAAAAAAAAGTACTTTTTCTGACTATACCAAAGGCATCTTTTGGTCAACCGGTTCAAAACGCTACGCCTGCGCCCAGCGAGCCCAACCACTAGTGAACGGCGCCGCGGGGGGACACACGCTGCCAGAAAACCAAACCGAAGGGGATATCGCGATAGCGAGCGGTGGGCGAGGGCCGGCACCCCGTGCCTCAGCGCCC
>NW_020799097.1:51061022-51091791 GCF_003259725.1 Athene cunicularia | reverse complement strand
GACTGCAGCTCCCGGCGTGCTCCGCGCCGGCGGGGGCGGGGCTGAGCGCGCGCGGAAGATGGCCGCCGCCAGCGGGGCTTCTGCTTCCTGGTGAGGTTGCCCAGCGCCTGCCGGCGCCGGCCGAGGGGTTCAGGCTGGGGTTACTGGGGCAGCTGACGCCTGAACTTGCACCCTGCAAGTAGCGACAGGCTTAGGCTGTACTGCTTTCAGCAGAGCGAGGAGCCGATTAATTAAAAGTGCCCTTATAAACCAGAGCCTTTAAAAAAAAAACCCAAACACAAACCTGTGTTTTCCCATAACTCAACCTGTACCGGACCCTTCAGACAACTTAGCATAAACAGTCTTTGCCCTCGCCCCTGTCTGTGTCTTGGAAAGCTTTATAAGCGTGCCAAGACACAGAGTTGTTGGGTCTCCTCTGGGCTTAACACACTTACATAAATCTCTACTACTTGCCAAGAGTAGCTCACAGCCTTTTCCAAACGTCTCGTTTCATGAGTGCTGTGCAGTACAGAGGTGCTACTCCCTGTAAGAAAGGCTTTAACTTTCTGCATAATTATTATTTTTAAACCTCACGAACAACTCTAAGATAATTCCCAAGGGGATTTTTGGTTTTGTTTTCCAAGTTGTTCTGAACAGAAAGATATGCTAGAACGTAACAGACAGGGCATGGAGACTGCAGCAGCCTCATCCTATTTCTCTGGCACTGGTTAACAGCATGTTGCAAGTATGGCTTCAGTTCAGGAAAACCTGAAAGAATGGATGCATGCATTTAAAAAAAAAAATCAAAAATCAAAAATCTAGCTACAACAAATAACGAAGCAAGAGAACATCTAATGGTGATTAGCCATAGCCACGTTAATACCTTTGCAAGAAGTGCAAAGTCTTACTATCAGATATCTACAGAACACTGTTGTTCATAGGTCTATCAGTAAGGAGTATTCTAAATAAAGTATAAAATAAGTTTCTTTTTTGAGAATTATGCACACACCAAACTGCATTTCTATATGTTTGTATTTTGCCCTGTTAATTAGCTTTCATGATGAATGCTGTTATAAAAATAGCTCCCTGAAAAAGGTAAAAAAGTATTTGAAAATTATTCCATAAGCTTCTCCTCATTTTTGTTTTACATACTTACAACGAGGTTTCCTACCTTGAGAGTGTACAAATGGCAACAGCACTCAGGCTCTTATAAAGGTTTCAGGCATATTTTTTCAAATTTTAGTTTGAAATACAAATAGTCTAGAGAATAACCCCAGGTGGAATGAGAATATTTCCCCCTTAACATTAGATATGTTTATTAAAGAAAATGAAATATTTGGCTCTACTACAAAGAAAAGGTGAATGAACTCCTGCGATTTACTGAAGCTGTCAATAAGGAAACACTTCATACTGCCAAGGTAAGCCAAGGTGAAACTGGCAGCAGGCCAGTAAATGATCAAAGGTCCACTGAATTACACTGGCAGTTCATGAAGCAAAAAATACGGTTTTCTCAAAGTGCCACTCAAGTTTATTCTACCAGTTTCCCTCCCTCAATTTTACTTTTGCCTGTTCCATAAGTTTGATATTAAACCCCAGAATGAAAAATAGAATAGACAATAAAATTTTCATAAGCCTGTAGCTCTGGAAGTCAGTAGTTGAGGTTTATAAACCACTGGTCTTAAAATGGATTATCAGTGCAATCAGAATGAAATAGGTTGCGTCATATATTAATTTAGAAGCAAATGTAATGGGGACATTCCAGTCAGAACAAAGTGGTAATAAAAGCTGTAAAGACTTTTGTACAAAAGTCTGCACATGAAATTCAATAATTACCAGAACACAAAATTACTTTATAAAAATGACAAGTTTTACAGGTGAACAAGACTCAAAATGATGCATGCAATAACAAATGGGGCACTTAAGAACTACCATCTTTATTCTGAATAATTTGAGACCGATCACAGTTACTTTAGCACCATGAAAAACATTAGACATTCATTTCTTACCCTTCTAACAAAGCAGAACTTTAAAAGAATGGAGTTAAGGCTAGCAAAATGTGTATCCTTTAATATCAAAACCAACATACAAAATATGTCTATAAAGATACTTAAACATGTCAGTGTTATCAATATTAGACCACATTTTTAGTATAAAATCACTCTAATCTTAGCCCACACAGTTCTGAAACATTAAAAATGTTGACACAGTGTATATATATATAAAAGACTAAAAGGCATAATGAAAATATGCCAAAGTTTACATGACTAGAAACTCACTGGCTGTCTGGAACTGTAATGGTGTTGTGCTTGTCAACAGCGAAACACACAAATGAAAGTACTTTTTCTGCAGCTGTCTCCCACATTCCAGTGCTACAGCTCCTGTAGTTAAATGCAGAATGTTTGTATATGCCCTGCTGAAAACACATTGCATTTATATATACATACATACACACTTTCTTAATATCAGAGGGTCACTTCTGACAGAAGAATTAAGATGCCTAACAGTCAGCTTCCATAACACTTCCAGCTCCCCAGAGGGGAACTGGGGCCCCAAACAAGGCAGCACCTCTGCTCCCTGCTCAGCAAGCAGCGAAGCACGGAGGTGCCCCATGAGAACTCGGCTGCTTAAGCTAACCCTTAAGGATGATCCTAAGGACAGCAGCGTTGATTCCTACCCTTATACTTCCTTCGGGGCTGCAAGGAAGCATCTCCTGTCCCTTGGGTATGTACTACCTGATGCAAAGAATCGAGATGGGCATTTTTGCTTTAAAATGGCAGTGTACATTTTTTACACATTAAGAGTGCGATCAAAGCATTCAACTAGTATGTGTGAGAACTGCCTTCAGCACTCTTGGGAGCCAATTCAACCTCACATCTCCCACTTCACAAAAACTTGCCTAGTCTTATCAGGCCATAGCTATTCAGAAGTTTAATGCAGGGAAGAAGTTTGAGAACAGAAGGTCAAGAAGTACTATCCATATCCAGTATGGTGTGTATCAGCTTTGACAATCCAGTGTCTCCAAAGGGAAGGGGGGAATATATATACCTAGACATTGTGCATGAAGAAGCAAAGGAGAAAAGTATAAGTTGTCTACTTCATCTGATACTGAATATATCCTGAAGGATGGCCACAGAATGGCTATGTCATCTTTGACTTGAGCAATTTAGGAAAGATTCCAAATGATTGCTGGAAATACTTTTTTAAAAAATTAAAAATGTTAATGCTGAACAGACAAAGATCTGGATGCAATAATTTCTAAGAGTATGTTAATTTGAAGTCTTGGTTTGAGACTTGTACAGGTCTTCTATCATGTAGCCAGAATAAATCCAACAATACTTTTTAAATTAAGTATACATTGTATATTGTTGCATAGCTTAGATGTAAATAGGAACCTGAAGGGTTTTCATTATTTCAAACTCTTTGCTGAACAGCTATATTAAGATTTACAAGGATCTCATACCTACTGAAAAGATGTGTCAGCCATACATAAAACCAATTCCTTGCTCAAAATTAATCTTGCTTTCAAGATCTGGTGTATTAAGGAACAGCTTCAAGTAGCACCAGAAATTTCACACTGCCGTTTTAAGTGAACCTCTTTCTACCCACTTCTGAAGCTTACCCTGAGAACATCTAATGAAAAAAAGACAGTAACTTTGTTTATAGGATGGGAGAGCAATGCCTATGAAAAGTAAGTAGTCTAAGAATGGTTCTCAAGGGAGGGATACATCTGAATCATCGAAGGGTTTTCTTCAACTAAACTAGTATTGTCATTTTACAATCTACCCCCAACAAGATTAAATCTAGCATGAATTAGGTCATCAAAATATGAGTTCAGCAGGTTTCCCATGAAGATTTTCACACCTAAAAGTAAATTTTGTTACAAAAAATTTACATTTATTCAGTCAAAATAAAATTTAATATTTGGTGCTCTTTTCATCTGGTTTTCAGAATAGCAACCATCTCTATATTATTCAATCATTTTTTCATAAATGTAATAAATAGTTGCTATTTGTGTTGGGTTTTCTGGGTTTTGGGTTGGGTTTTGTTGGTTTGGGGTTTTTTTAAGGGAGACAGCTAACCTAATTTTTAAAACCTCAGGGCATGCAGAATCCAGTATATCTCTAAGTAAGTTTCTCAATGTTTAGTTAGCCTCACCGCTAACAATCTGAATTTTAATTTCATTTGAACTGCACCTTATATAGCTTTAGGACACAATCTTCTTTTGCTTATGTCCAATAAAGAACATTTTCCATTGGATATTTTCCCCATAGATGCAAGCTAACAGTAAAGATGCCAACAGAATTCTCATGCATTCATTTACTTTTCTGAAAGGTATTAAAAAAAAAAATCATTTTTTTCTGAAGCCTTCCAGTTTCAGCACTGTTGTAAAACAAGCACCAACATCGGAAATAGGTTCATTATTCCAACATCATCACACCAGCATAGCTTCTTTACCCCTGACTCTGCTTCCCTCTTGTCTGACATCCCATTCACAAGCTGTTTTTAATATAGTAATTACTCCTAAACAATTATTCACTCATACTCTCTTCCTGGAGACTCTGGGTTGTTTGTTTGTTTGTTTTTTAAAAAAAAGCTGTCCTTCATATTTGTGAGCATAATTTACATTTCTAGTAACTCAAATACAAGAGTTTGAATTTTTATATAGATATATTTTTAAAGGGTATGGCATAATTAATCCATATTACTGTTATACTATTTCTGTATCATTTCTAAAACTTAGCAACAATTATTTTATATTCTCTCACAGATAATTAAATAGATACAGAGCAGCAAGTCAGGATGATGCCACATTTACATCACAATATCAAATTGCATCAGTGCTAAAAAGCAGCCTTGCTTTTGGTTAAAAACTCAACACTAAAAACACACAAAACAAGATCCATGATGAATACTAATTTTTCATAACAAGGGGCTTTTGCCACACTTACTCAACACCTTTTACATTGCAAATAAAAGTTAATACTGAATAACATGTTCTACAGAGTACTCCAGACCCTAACAGCAGAGGCTGTTAACATTTTTATAATGAAGGCAGCATTTTGTAGACATTTTAATTAACAATACTATGAATATTTTAATGACATTTTTAGGAGTACTCATGAGGTGCAGAAGCACAAGTTCCAGTGAATCTAAAGGGACCTCTGATTTGCAGATTGGTTTGGGTTTTTTCCACCTCCAAGTTCCTCCCATACACCTCTAACATTTTAAGATCAGATTCTTTTAAACTTCACTCGTGTAAAGCAGGATTGAAATTCTGCAATATAAAAAAAGGTATGAGCTTTGGTCTCCGATAATTAGGATACTTTGCATTATTATATTTAAAGGACTTCTGTAAGTTGATAGATGTAAACATTTCCACGCAATAGTATTGCTAATATAATGTTTTATACCACAAATGTATCTAGGCTTTCTGAGCAATTTACTACAACTCTGGAGAAAAAAAATAATAAAAATAGAAAAGGCAACAAAGGTTATAACTTTAAAACACTATGCCTCCATGGTTTATGTAAAGAACAGGTATTGTTGCTAATTAAGAAAATGCACATAAAATCTGCATTTTTTTCTTCAGATCACATTTAGTTTACTCTTTGCTATGGCATTTCTAAACAAGAAAATTATTGGTATTAAATGGACTTGAAATAATGACTGATTAAGTATTCCATTGCATTGCTGATCCATATCCACAAATAAACAATGTATTTGGAAGTGGTTTAGGATAAACTGAAAAGCAGTGTTTTCACCTCAAAGTATTATGCTTTCAAATATTTTTCAGAGAAAGATTTTCAGAAATACCTGCTTGACAAACAGTGCATAATACTTAACAATACCAACAGGGTCATATGTCTAGTACATGAAGCAAGAAATAGGGCATGCAAAGACATTTCTTTATATTTGAAAAAAATATGGAGCTATATCCTACGTGCAATTGAACACAGCTATAAAGACCTACAATAAACCTGCATGTTCACTTAGTGCAAAAATCTTTAATTGTTGAATGTCATTTTAATAGCTCGTGTATATTTCCATGGTAAAACCAACTTATTATTGCACTTAGAATGTATCCTTTAAAGCTGTCTTGTTTTTTAAGAATAAAGAACCTAACAAGTACAACAGAATAATTTGAAATTTAGTCCAATTCACAATACTGCTCCAAAGTATCACTGTCAGTACAACTTCAAAACTGTCAGCTATTCTGAGGTTGAGCTGAAAAAAAGAGATATACACATATGCATTAACAGTATTGCCTTCACCAAATAAAAAAAGAATCTATCATTCATCAGCTTCACTTCTGAATGTGTTTGCACTCAGAGCTTATTTTGCACACACTCAAAACCTGTGCCCATCAAAAATTTTATCCTTTAACGTTCTTCACTTGGGCTACTGTGAAAAGGAGAATGCAAAAACAGGCGAGTGTTTAAAGCAAACTGAAGAGGCTGGGGTATTTAGAGAAAATAAAGCAGATGTTTAATAATTTAGCTTTCTAATGCAAAATTATTTCAGCAAGAGTTAAGGGAAACAAAAATATGCATATGGATTTTCATGATATAGAATTGTAGAAGACTGTAAAACAGCATGAGAAACTTCAAAAGACCAAAAATCTTAAGAGCTACTACATTTTCCAGTACAAACACCCATGGGTGTGCCTGCATTGGATGAACTATAGAAGTTATTGAAGAATCCTGGTTCAGTGAACCAAAACCAGCTTTCACTCTTGCAGAAATAGGTTCTGCTGAATTAGAAAAATATTCTCTTCACACGCAGAATCACTACGCACGTACACACTAATGCTACAAAACTTCAAATACCTTGAAAATGTGGCTTGAAATCAAACTCAACAGCTCATCAAAAAAAGTTCAATGGTAGAAAAGATTCTTATAGCAGTTTTGAAATTTCAGCGATAGTTCAAGACTTCTTCAGTATCATATAGTATCTTCAGCCAAAAAAGTACAAATCTAGCTTTGGTAGAAGAAGGTTGGGTTGGTACAGGAAAAGAAAGCATCAAACCCCAGATTCCATTTCTTTGACTGGCTTTTCTGTAGTGTCCGACACCAAAGTGCTTTCATTTTCCAACATCTTCTCAGTAGTTTCTCCATCAACACGTTTTGGTCTTCCTTTTAAGTTCTGCCGTTCGTGAACCCAGGGGATGAAACATAATATAGCTCCACCAATAATGGGAGGGACTCCAGCCAGGTAGAATGCTACATCATAGGTGCCAAGGTGATCATATAGCAAACCTGTAAAGACAGAAAGTTACCACTGATAAATAATGGGGCCTCGGGAATCAACAAAAACACGGTCTTTTCTTTGGATTTAGAAACTTGAATGCTGGCACAGACTATTATAACCACTAATCTGACCGATGGCCAAATATAGGTGCGTATATATAGGTAGAAAGGTATTCCAGAGTTGATTTAAAGACTCCAGGTAACAAATAACTCAATATGTCACCACTCAACTGCTTAGTTACCACCCATCATTAAAAACATGCACCACATTTCCTATCTGAAAGTTGCTCATTTCAGGTTCTCCAGTACCTGAATCCTGCAATGGACTCGGAGAAATCCCCCTTCTTTTGGTAACAGTTGCCTTTGATCAAGGTACCTCTTAATCTTATTCTAGGTATACTGCATATATTGCGTTCCTGGTAGCCTCTTATTAAAAAGTGTTTTCCAACAATTCACTCTAACTGCTCTCTCAAAACTCCTCCCATTAATCAAATTCTATTTAAGAATTAATAGCTGTGATAGTGTATCCAGATCAAAAAGTGCCTAATCTATGCTGTTCTAGCTTTAAAATGTTGTTCTTTATAATGCTGCATGGTTCAGTTATGTCTTACTGAGCTTACTATCTTTCAGTAGCACTCACAAGACCTTTGGGTAAATTACGATTGAAAATCATCAGTGGTAAGCATTATAGCTTACGCTATTTCCACCTCCCAGAGAACTTCCGATTTTAATCTTCAAAATCTCTACTTTGTCTAACAGTCTCCCATCAAGAAATGCAAAAAGCCAGTGTTCCTACTTAAAAGAAGAAATTAAAGTGACTGGACCTTTTATCCTCACAATTGTTTTTGTATGATCAAATTTTGGAGTCCAATTAATTTTCAGATTTTAATTTTTGAGTCCTCCTGTAAAAATCAACATATAGGCTGTCACCTCAACAGCCTGGAAAATGTCAGGTCCTCAATCCAGCTGGAAACCTATCTTTCTTCTGAGGAATGTTTCACATTTGAGTAACTTAATAAAAAAGACTTAAGCAAACTTTAAAGAGTACAGTAAATTAATAACCCATGAGCAGCAGTTATGTGCACCATATATTCTGGAGCACATACCAAGAAAGCTTCCAATGTAAGTGCACTCCATACGATGTAAGAACAGAAAATATGGCCAAAAGGTCATTCAACCACAGAAGCATATTTGCAGCTACAGACCATATCTATACTTACCTGCAATGGGTGGACCAACTGTCATAGGTATTGACATGAGTCCTAGGAGAAATCCTATGGCCTGGGAGACATCCTGAGCCCCAACAAGCTCAAAGGCAATAGGAGCCATAATGCAAATGAAGCACCCATCAAACAAGCCCATGAAGAGACAGACAGCAATGAGACCTCCAAAGACGTGGCACAGTGGAATCATCATAGACATCAGGCCAATAAAGAAGAATGAGGCCACCTAAAGATGACCAAAGAAAAAAATATAAGAACATGGTGCATCAAATAAGCAAAGATTAAGGGAACAAATGAGCTTTCTTGAATTTGTAGTGAATTGTCTATCTCTACTTTAAAATAAATATAAGCAGTCTCCATGGATTGACACCATCAGAAGTTACATACCAAGATAAAAACAAACACATATAACTGTCATGACATGGAATCAAAGAAATTCCACTACCCATTTCACAAAATGCATCTGTAATCAACTATCCTGCAGTGATTATGTAAGGTCATTTCTCATGCACCAACATTTTTTGAAAAGTTACTATCTGCTCTTTTCACAAATGAAAGTCACAAAAATATCAAAAGTTTAATATAGCTGAAACACTACAGTTTGACTCCTCACTGTTGTAATTTAAGTAAAAATATCACTGTTATGAGTGATTATGTCAGGGTGCTTATATACAGAGATGGTATTTGAAAGCCTCATTTCAGTTTTTTCCACATAAAGCTATCTTGCTGTATTCCTGTAGGCATCCATAAGATTACAATATTTTTGTAAGTAATCTAAAATTATTATTTGTTTGCTGTCAATTAAAGGAATAATACTCTGTCTTCCAGCAAGACAAAACAGAATTAAAAAGAAAATTAAAAAGGTAAGAGTTTTGCTTGTGCATCATCCATATGTCAGCATAGGAAACCAATGTCCACCTAACTGCACAAACATTTTCCAAACAAGACATATGCATTATGCATTTGTCACTTGTAGACCATTAAAGAAAAACAAGGTCACTTAAAAACTACTAGACATCACATTTTTTTGACAGGTAAGTGACATCAAATCAGTTACTTCATTAGGGAAAGTCTTTAAGCAGACAGCTACATGAAACAGTTTTCAGGACAGCATAACAATTCTTTTAGGTAATGTACTTTATTTAGCATACTAATGAAAAACTGTTGTGAAGCATCTTAAGTATGGTATAGAAATACAAACACTGAAAAACTGGGCTTCTTACAGGAACTTAAGGATAGAAGTGAAGAAATTACCAGTTCTGTGTATTCCAATACAAAAGATACAAATATTGAGATGAGTTTCTAAGTAGTAATGTGGTTATCTGTAGACAGACTCTAAACAAAATATTGTTGACCAGATTTTTTGTATTATCATACCATGGTAAAAGCGGCACTAAAACCTGAATCACTAAAATTTATATCTAGATTAGACAAAATGCATCATTCTGTTCCTAAAGAGAATTTATAAAGCAAAATCCATCAAAACAGGTCTGTAAGAAAGAATGCAAAACCAGAAAGATGAACTGGCTGAGTAGAACTCTTGTAAGCTGTTCAATTACAAGACAGTAAAGTTCTAAGAGAAAAGAGATTTCATTTGCATTAGTCAAAATTAATTTTAAAATATTTTTTTGCATGAGATAGGATGATAGTATGAACTGTTTGGCAATCTAGAATAATACTCGAGGTGAATATTCACTTTTCATCAAAAACGCTCCTTTGAAACAGGAGAGCTGAAGGTGGCTGGGGCATGGCTTAGCAAAAGTTAATGTTTTTCCTTCTTAAAATTAAGTGAAGCCAAAGTACTCAGAAGCATCCTAGTTCATGCCCTAAACAAGTCCATCATTTTCAGTTCTAGCTATTCAAGGAAAAGAATAAAAATGTTTGTAGCTTTACTGCAAGTTTGGTATTTCTGCTTTGTAAATCATGTGTAACATCTCAATGCTGCCTTTTCATTTTTTAATCTTAATATTCATACTTCCTTAAAGTGTAACAATAGGTATCAATGCAAACGAATGAGATACAGTCCCAGTCTCTATCATCAGGGAACCTAAATGTATATAACTATGGCAACAAATACTCCCCATCTTCAGAAAGGTGGTGTTTTCCTAAGAATTGTTCTTTTCAGTAATGTAGTACAGATAATGGCCATTAGATGTCTCCCTTGTTACTAATTTTAAAACAATAAAACAAGAACAGCCAGTGGTTGATAACATTGCTACTGTCTCAAAAAAAAAAAATGTTTGTAAGTGTGGAGGGAGTATCATCCTCCTTCATCCCCAAGCTACAGCATTTCTGGAAGCTGTGACCCTTCAATTCAGCAAAATCTCCTCAACTAAGCACTACTTATATTACCATGGCTTTACCAGTGTGCACTATGAACAGAATACATGTGACACCAAATTATCACACATCAAAGTTAAAGAGAACCGAAATCCTTAATGGAGGACATAGGGAAAAAAAAATAATTTTTCTGCAACCATCATGAAATCATGGGATAAAACAAGAAAAGTAGAATCTAGAGAATCCCCAAGGGTTTTCTCACTCACATGCTAATGACTAGTAATTTCTTTCATTCCCAGCTGAAAACAGCCAGCAGATAGTAGACATGTTTCCTTAGCATTAAAAGAGAAAAAAACAATCAGACATTTGTGAACTTTGCACCAAAGGCTCCTAGTATCAAAAATCATAAAGTTTTCTAGAGGTTCGAAATTTCTCAAATTTGAATCTCAAATCAGTTAATTCTGCTTAATAGTACTTCAACCAAAACCTTCAGAATATCATTTGTATATTCCTTCAGCATGACGTGAAGACATACCTGTAAATAAACTTTTCTTGCACCGGGAATATAATCTGCAACTCTGCCAAAAATCAATCTGCCAACTCCTGAAGTAATGCCCAGACACAGCAGAAGCACTTCTTCTGGCACGCTGTCACCAAATCTGTCTTTTACATGGTTCATCTGTTTAAAAAGAGGACGGAGAAAATAAACTGGCTTTAGTGAAAAGGAAGATAAAGTTTAGGAAACCTGAGTTAAATAGAAATGATCTGTGAATCTCAAACTTACAAATATGGCTACAAATGGTCAACTAACTTACTCAGCTTTTACAGATTTTAGAATAAATTTTGCACTGGCTTACCAGTATTAAATGCAATACAATAAAACCAATCTGAAACATGTTGTTCCTTTATTCACAATTAAGGAACTTAAGAAAACAAGAGTTCGTCTAATACCAAGAAATTTGAAGAGAATCTAGAAATGCTCTCCCCAGCCACATTTAATTTACTAGTTATAGATTTAACATAGCACAGAATTCGCCTGAGCTGTGCAGAACTGGTCGATTCACCAGCTGGGGCATGCTTTCAGGTCCGAAGGTTGATTAATGAGTGTCACTGTAGCACTGTGCTGTGCATTAAGACAGATACATGCTCTCAAACTTGTAACATAGCTCAAGGACAGGAGCGAGAAGCAGAGGGGCAGAGAGTTGGAGGCCAGACAATGCAAGTAGGAGGGGCCCTCCAGACTGCCCCATCCCGACATCCACAATCACCATCACATCCAGAGGCAAGGAGGAAGAGAAGCAGGAACCACCTGCGGTGCCAAACACAACAGCAAGCACTTCTAGGAGAGGGTGCAGCTACAGCACAGCAATCAAAGGGGCAGACTCAAAGAATGATTTATCAGCCACTTCAATCTAAAGGAGTAAAGCAACTGACAGTCCTCACAGTAGGTCATCAACTACAATGGGATGAACGGCCACTAGCAGTAATTTTAACCTTTCAAGTCACATTAAAAAAAAAAAATTAAAAATAATTTAAAAAAAAAAATCACAACTGGCTTGATGAATTTAGAGATTTTTTTAAATATTCTTCCTTGTTCCACAGTTTTATTGGTTTGTAGGGTTTTTTTTTTTAATGGACCATGAAGACCATAAATTACCCATAAGAATGGATTTTGCACAATAACTTTATTGAAACACACTTGGCAATACCACTTATACTAAAGTGGGCATAAGAAGATGTACAAATCATTTACATAGACCTGCAATCCCTTGTGCTCATAACTAGTTCCAGACAAGAAACTCTGAAGACTCAGGTGTGAAGAAGCAAACAGAATAAACCGATTTAAGTAAATGTGTAGTGAAAGAGAAATATTTGAGAGACAAGGTGACCACAGGCTGACAGGCCTGGATAGCAAAAGCTGCACACCAACTTTTGTTATTAATTCTGATACCAAACTAAAGAACCCTTAATTTCCTATCTATAAAATGGGAAAGTTCTGTTTTAGTAACTACTCCTAGAGCAAAATAACCAAGATTCTTTCCTGGCCAGAGTGTTAATACACAAGCAGAGCCTCTTTTTCCAACATAAACAGGATTTGCTGAGTGATGGTAATTTTCTTAAGTATAAAATCAGTTGGGTTTTGTTTTCATGTGATGGAAAGTCTACTAAATTTAATATTAATTTGTCCAATATGATTTATTTTGTCAGAAATGAAAAAATAAAGGTTAGTGGTTTTGTTTTGTTTTTAAAGAATCACTTTTAACTTCAATTGAAAACAGATGCTTGTTCTTTCCATTTCTTGAGTTTATTTTGTTCTTTGCTTTTTAAGATACATTTGGGAACAGAATCTGATGAAATTTTTCAACTGTAATGATATTTAAACATGAAAGATAAGTTGTTCTATTTATTCCCTTTCTGTCAAAGGTGAGAAGAAGAAAAGCTGACAGTTTTCCTACCCCTACGTGCCTGTCAACACCTGCTGGCCTAGCTGAGGAGAGAAGCCAAGGTATTTTCTGCCATTCTTGCCACCTGTTCCACTTCCATGTTTCTGCAGCCTCCAGCTTGTTTAATTAGCAGACCTGTTTCATACACTCCCCAGAGGCTTTTCAAGAGGTAAGATAAAGCTCTACATCTAGATAACTATTAACCCTGCCATCTGCAACTGAGTAACTGGATTTCTCAAAGCTGCACTCTGAGGGCAAAATGCCGTCCTCTTTAATTTATGGGGGGAAATATTGGATTCAAACAACTCCTTAAGTAGGAAAATAACTGCTACTCATCTCAATCTTAAAATATCTAAAGTAGGGTTTTTTTTTTAAAGCTTTCACTCCTCTTAAGCACATCATAACCTCAAAGAGAGCTGCTAACTAGATGCAAGGGGAAACTTTTTCCCCAGGAGGGCAGAAGGCAGTGGCACAAGCTGCCCAGAGAGCTTGTTTGGTCTCCTTCCTTGGAGGTTTTTTCCAGACCCAGGTGCACAAAGCCCTGAGCAACCCCATCTGATCTCAGAGCTGACCCTCTGATCCTTAACAGCATATTCAATCTTCAGTGATACAGTCACTAAGTAAGCTGTAGCAGCAGTATTAACTGAATATCTAAAAATACAGTGATTCAGGATTAATTCAGTACTGTAAGTGCTAACTCATTATGGACTTAGAGACATTCATTGTAACTATAGGTTAAATATATTTATTTATGATGAACAAAAAAGAGAATCAGATTTCCACAGATTTTTAGCTGATAGAACTACTCAAAAATCTCATGATAGGCAATTACTTGTGAACCTTCTCAGGCAGCATCTCAAGCATTAACGCTCTTGTCATTGCAGAACTATACAGGCTGTAATTATGTGACTCTGACCCAGGCACATCAAAATCATTTCCCTATGGGTTTTACCTGTTCTCAGTAACGTAGCTAGCTCCTCACTCTGTGCATGCTGAATTGCAGGTCTGATTTTTTTCCAATCAGAGAAAAGGCCTATAATTTTGCCTGAGCCAACCAATACAAAATTTCCTAACTAGAATGGCTGCTTTACTATTTCAAGATAAATTATCTTTGAAAATTGGATTATACAAAGTCAAGACATAGACAGTGAACAATATAACTGAATGCATACCTGGCACCAGCATTCTACCTTATATCCTTGCTCTCTATTATTATGGTAATGCATACAAACACAGATCTTACTGTCCGAATTCTCATTACCGCTAGGATAAAAGAAAGATTAGCCACTTGGTAGTGGCTGGAATGCTTTCAGATACACTGTTTTAGCTAACCTCTCTCTATCCCAGACTTTGCCAAGACCTTCCATTCAATGCACACGTATTTCAGCTATATTCATGCACTGAATCAAAGACAGAACAATCTAAGCATAGCTTTTTCCAAACACAGAGAACCTGAATCTGAAAGAAGTGGTAATGAACTAGTAAGAAACAATTCTCTGTCAACTGCTTTCTCCCTGCCTATATTCCATTTTGGGAATTCCCAAAGTAGTAAAGCTTTAGCAGGCTAAATTCAGTGCAATCTCTTTCTCACTGAAAGAGGTGGCCAACAGCAACATACAACATAGAAAAGTTCGAACACATGAAAATCAGCATTGTCTACAGTTCTGATGCAATTCCCGATGTCTAACACTTTCATTCAGAACCAGTGTAAGGATAAACCGAGACATATACAGAGCAATGCTAGTACCCTTCATAAATTGGAGATATTATTCATAACTGCTCCAATTTAACAGTTTTCTGAAAGAGCTGACAGGGGGGGTCTTTTGGTTTAGATTTTTCTTTCCCTGACAGGAAAAAAAATAGGATAGCCTGTACAAACTTACTCCTCATGCCTTCCAGAAATGTACAAGTCTTATAGAAATCCAGGCAAAACTGTGATTCCTGGAAACACAAAGTGGTGAGCCATGTCTGTAAGTAACAAAGATGAAGTTTTGCATGAGGTGTCAGATGAATCTAAAACATAACCTTACAGGCGATAACTATGATCACAGACTGAATCTATCATAGAGCTCATGGTATGGAATCTGCCCTGAGGTATAAGCATTTGTAATATCCAGAAATGTTTTAATAATACTGGGTTTTTTTCAGTGCTAATTAGCCACCTTAGTCATACAGCAATTTTATATATCAAGACACCCAAAATATTTCTAGACTTGTATAATCTAAGAGATTTAGCCATCAATCTAGGTATGGCAATACATCCATAATCTATTGATTTGACTATTACTACCATGGCCTTCAAAAACCCATTCAGTATTATTTGTAGTATTATGACCTTGTCATTCCATCATTCAAGGTTTGGGTTTTTTTCTAAGCTGCAAGTGCAAAAAAGGGGAAAGACAAAAATAAATGAAGTGTATGTCCAAGTAAGGGTATTAGCAACTGAAGGGACACAACTGGAGTGGATATATGTAGAAAGATTATGCTGGTGCTCATCAAGACTACAATTAGATCCTCAGAAAAAGCTTAGGTTTATTTCACACACATGTCCTGAGAAAAGAACAACAGCCTTACTGTCTATGTACAGATCTTTCTGGGCTGTTGGTGCCATCACACAGCAGCCTTCCTTCGATGAACAAGTCAACCACATGCCTAACAAGCTGATTCCTTCAAGGGCCTAGAGAGAAATACTAACTGGTTCTTCGACACAGATCTGTCAAGAACTTTGCAGTGAACTGTTCTGGAAGATTTAAAGTTTCAGGACGTTCTGAAAAACAGAGCATAAAGTAACTCTGGACAAGTCACTGTTTATTCTCTAATATAAGAACTTACCACAAAATGGGGGGATGGGGGAGGAGGGGTGTGGAGAATCAGAAAAAGAAACTTGGTTGTCAGAGAACTGTATGACACTAGGAACGGGGAAGATCATTTAATGCAAATAGTTTTCTGGTTCAGACTCCAAAGAAACTTTTACTGAGTCCAAAACTAGTGAAATAAGCAGCAGCTCGAAATGATGATGATCAGTCATCATGTTAGGAGACACAAAGTAGCATCACTAATACCTAACACAGTCCCATTTTTAAGGGAGTGTCATCATCCTGAGATGGCTACGATAGCATTTTTTGGAAATGTCTTCACATGACAAAAATATGCATATATACATCTTCAAGATAATTCCAGTTTACAAACTTGCCACAAAAATAATACCTCTCTTTCTATTCCTGTTCAATTTAATCTACATAATGAACAAGGAGAGAATCAAAGAAACAAGGTGATTATTACATGACAGTCAGGAAATTTTCTATTATTTCATTAAGCATATTAAACAGAATACTCCATACATCATAAGAATTCAGAACAAGTGTAATCTGAATTTTTTAAGTAAAACTGAACATAACAGTTAACAGGTTAACTGTTAAGCCCAACATAAAAAGGTTAAGAATTAAAATTAGATTAAGTAAAACTCGGGTTGACAATTACATAGTTAAAATTGTTTAGTTGGTTTTCTCCCCTAAAATAACTAGTCCTGAAGAAATTTGCCTTAAATGATAAAAAAAAATAAAATCTTAAAGCTGTTAGCATTATCTTTAAAAGCATGTGAAAGAGTATGATCCCAGAGGTCAAAACAGGCAACTGATGGCATAAAACTTAAATTGGAGAAACCAAGACAACAGTTGTTATCCAATAAACAGTTTTCCTACTTAAGAGTCACAAATACTAATCATTTTTAAAGCAATTTAACCTGTTCTCTGGTCTTGAAAGAGTGAATGCCAGTTGGCAGGCCTGAGAGATATTCAAGGAATAGTGCAAGAAATCATGCTGGGGACTGAGAAAGACCTGAAGCATGGGGCACAATCTCTACCCTCCAGCACAAGAGTCCATGACTTCTGCTCTTTCCCTCTTCCACTCCACTTCATCTCTCAGGGTATTCTCAGGTCCTATCCTCCACTAATAGCTCCTGGAAGTGAAAACAGAAACTGGATCCCACTGGAGCCACAAGAGACAGCATTAAAAAGCGGGCACAAGGATACTGGTAGGTTGATGTGGCTTGGGCAGCAGCAGCAAGACAGATAAGGCACACATGTATCTAGGGAAACTCACAGTCACTGAGAACGGATGAAGAATAAAGCCAGGGGTGTGTAAGAACTGAAGTGTTACATACACATGAGGACTGAGAGTTAAAGTGTCAAATAACTTACTCTTTTTAAGCATTTTTAAAATTGATTCTCATTTGTGACTACAATCCACAACTTAGCCTTAGTTCTCTCCATTCCTTGTGGCCTTAAAGCAGTTTCCTGTGCCTGTCTTACTCTCAAGACTCAACTAGACACTATGTCCAAAATTAGCTACTGTCAGCAAGTCCTAGAGAGTTCCAGGTCAATTGCAATAAATTTAATTTCCAGAATAACTGCAGAAGAGGAAACAAAACCAGAACTATTCATAAACATCTAACAGGTAACATCATAAGCTAAGGATCAATATAGATTTGTGAGGAAAATCAACCCTAATTTCTCTCTATTACATGGTAGGTAGCAAACCTGGACAACAGACAGAAGGACAGATGTAACAAATCTTGACCTTGCCCAGCGTTTTGAAATTCTCTCAAACATAACAATTCTTATGAGCCAGTTTGGAATATATTACTTAAATGGAACAACTGTAAAGATGGATGTTCAAATGATTGAAAAAGCTATTATTTAGTGATTCATTGCAAAATTGAATAGGCAAAAAAAGGCTCCATGAAAACCTGCCCAAACCTACCACTATTTAACATTTTCATTAATGATGTGAACAGTGAAATAGAGAATATACTTATTAAATATGCAAATTACATCAAATTGAGTATTGCAGGCACTGTAAAGAAAGACTCGAATTCAAAATTATCTTGGCAACCTGGCATCTCAGTCAATAGCGTGGAATAAATATATTTCCATAAAAGTATTATGAGGTAAATAGTATTTTAAAAACACTACATGCGGTAAAAATCAGATGCATTAACACAAGGTGGAATAATGATCTGTCAACAGCTCTTTAGAAAGGGAACTGAAAATTTAGCAGATTAAACTTCAGCATGTTCTAATAACGTCATCGTATTGCAAAAGCAATAGAACATATAAATTCATGACAGAATGTGACATTCACATACTGCTCAGTACCAGTAAGACCTCAGCTTTATTATTATGTCCTATTTTGGTCATTCCTCATTATTAAAGACATGGACCATCTGTACAAAATCCAAAAGAAAGATCTGGCAATAAGCAGAAATTTGATAAGCATGACTTATGAAAAAAGATTTTAAAAAATAAATATTTTAAAAGGTCCTTTACCAAAGTCAGTCTGTACTCAAAAACCTGGGTAAATTGAATGAAGTACTGGGATATCTCTAGTCTTATTTTCTATGATTCATGAAGTGATTTGATGGATGTCGTAGTACAGTCACAAATACATACTTATTGAGTGTTATAACTGGAAAAGGTTTTTTTAGCTCTAGCTTGGTAAAACTCTGCTGCACATTTGATTAAAAGTAACCTTATGATTGAAGGAAGTAATTTCCTGACATCACCACTTACATTTTAAAAGCACAATGTAAGCAGTTCTTTTCAAATCATTGTGGCATTTAGTAATGTGACAAAATGTTATCAGGTTATAATTTATGTAATTAAAACCAAGCATATTATATGATATGCTATGATTAAGACATTATGAAATATCAAAACAACGGATTAAGATATCCTGTACAAATACCCAAAGTAACAGGAAAATACTTCACTAACCACTGATGATCATCAACATTGTATGCACTGAACTTATTAAAAATCACTTTGGCTAATTGTTGTAAACACAATTTAAGACAGATTTTCAAAGCAGCTCATAGAAGTGAAGCAACTAGAACCTCATATAGCGAGTTTATCCTCTTTATAATATTAAACTAAAACTCACAGTATGGATTAGTTTTATTTGGCATACATAAGAAAAATTTTAATACGTCTGCTGCTACACAGCCAGTTTAGTCCTCCTCAACTTTAAAAAATAAAAATACATCCACTGTACTATTCTGTCTAGTGATGATGCTGCCTTGGCCTTGACTTCCAAACAAATAAGGTCAAACTTCATTAGCCTATCTTAAAATTAAAAATAATAAAAAACTGAGAAGAGGAATATAACAGCATATGCTATTTGTTCAGAAATAAGTGCAAAGATATGATAATGAAAGTGGGTATTTTTTAAACTAAGAACTGTTAGTAGTTATAGTTACTTAAGTTAAATACATAATTTCCTTCCTTATTTTTGCCTAAATTAGACATTGCTGGAAATATTTCATGAATTTCATAGAAAGCATATATTTAGCTTTTGATAATTCAGTTCAGCAAAGCTGAAGGTAAGCTTAGTTGACTATATGGGAGAACAAGTGGGACTGTGTATTAGCCAATTAAAATGAAGTTTTAAGTGGAAAAAGGGAAGTGCTAACACCATTATAATACAACAAGCAAGACCTTTATTAGAATATTGTGTCAGCTACAGCACTTATATGTCACAAAATCGTATCTTCTAACCGCTGAACTTAAGGTGTCTGCCTTAGCCAGCTAGTCTTCCTAACTGATACCAAAAAAAAAAAAAAAATTCTTTGAGAGGCAGTTCACAAGCCTGACCCTGATGCTCCAAATCTCTCTCTGGAAAAGCTTCTTTTTTTTGAACCGTTAAGGACTAGGTCAGTCAAACTAAAGGTCTTCATTCAAGTCAAGTGAGGTGAGTACCCCTCAGCTTGAAAAACATTTTAAAAGACAGCTATAAGACTGATTCAAGGTCTCTGGAATCTGCCATACTAAAAAATTTATCAGGAGAAAGTTCATGTTCTGTAACTACTCAGACAGGAAGATGGCAAAGGCAAAGAGAAATGCTGGAAGCTGGACTAAGATCAAAATGAAAATGTTTATTTGCATCAAAGTAATAAGCCAGGAACCAAAAGCTTTTACAAAAGGACAGGTTACCATTTTATAAAACAGTACTGTTAGCTCAAGTAGATTTTTCACCTCACCACTAAAATTAGCAGTAAGATTACCAGACAAGATTGTGTGACTCATTTGTATGAAAAGAAAGCAGCTTATTACAGTAGCCCCTTCTAAAATTCACAAACATAAAGATTGTATTTCTTACCTATCTTGAAGAACAACACAATAAGCAACTAACGATGAAGTTAAACTGGTTAGTAAAATAGGGATTCATTCATCTACCTACATGTTACAATGCTACTGTCATCTAAGAGAGGTTGTTTACTTCCTTACTCCAGAATTTGTGCTACTTTCATCAAGTCTCTCAGGCCTAGACTCATTAAGCCATAGGACTTAGGTAACATCAAAACAGATTCTCAAACCTTATTCAGTTGCCACAGAATTCTGAGGGCATCCATAGTACTTTGATATGGAAATCTACTTGTGGACATGGCCATAACCACATCAACTTTCACAGAGCTTGAAGTGCCTATCTCATTCTGCTGGGAAACACAGAAGAAAGCTCTCACAAGTCTGTTCTAGATGAAAGTCCCAAATACACTGCCATGTATATACCAGATCAGGACCCCAAGAAATTGAATTAAGTAGTCATATTTTCATTTAAAACATAATAAAAATATTATAATGGTCATCTCTCCTCCTCATACAGAGATATAGCCCATAATCAGGATACAGACATTTATGTTCAGTTTTCTTTACTGCCTGGAGCAATCCAAAACCACCTCTCCCTTTTCCTAGGAAATATTTTGCTCAGTAGTACTGACAAATTTTAACTAAATCATCAGAAAAGAACCTGAAAAATAGCTCAGAGCTTGACAATTACTGGCAATCAAATGGAAACAACTAGGTTCCAGGATTTCCTCAGAGGAAAATTCAGAATACGTGGAAAGAAATTTACCAGTCTGAACAAGATTTAAAAACCAAACAGGGTTTCTATGCAGCTCTTCTTGGAGCAGAAACTGGACAGAAAACCTGTCTGTATATGAGTGAAAACAGGTTCTTAACTTTGGTGATTAGTTTTCTTTACTCTGCATGAGGATAGCAGGAAAAAAAACATCAACTGTGATCTCAAACTTCTGGGCACTTGTGGAGCTTGAAGAGTTTAGTTCAGGTCAAGATGCTTCAGGCATCCAAAGACAGGATGCTGAGTTGACCATCAAAATAGCATTTAAAAAAAAAAAAAGAATATTTTTAAGACTATTTTTCAGTTTAATCTGAATTTGAACTATATGCTTTGTTTGCTATTAGAATAGTCTGTATTACGCAATAGTACATTTACTAGTGTTCTGTTAGAGACAGATACAAAGGAAATCATAACATAACTCAGACCTTTCAATCTCCTAGTATTGCACAGACCTGAGTAAGACTGCTTTGTTTTTATCCTTCAACATCATCTTATTGTTTCTATCTGGGTACACCTGCTACCTAAAATATTTTTTGGTAAACTTTCATTTACATTCACTTCTAAAAAAACAGAAAGCATTTGTTTTCTTCTTTTCAGTTTCTATTCTTTGTGTAGTTAGGATTTTTATTCTTCTCCAGTACTTATTTGGAAAACAATTTATACTTTTAATTGTTATGAAAGCATATTTAAAGTAAGAAATACTTTATTTTTTTCCCACCACCACCCCCAATGTCAAAAGTGGACAATTTAGCCAAGAATAAATACTGCCAGATCAACATTGAGGAATATTGGGAAAGAAATAGGTGCACAGGATAATTACAGAAGTGGATAAAGGGGGAAAATTTCACTAACCTGGGCAGTCAAACTGCAGCAGATGTTGAGATCTGAAGGGAGATAAATGCAAAGATTAGAAAAGCAAGTAAAGCATGGGGAGCCACTGAAGATTTGGGGTCTCAGAGATATTTGCTTAATAATTACATTGGACCTTCACAAAACCAGTGTCTTGTTAGTCTTTCATTAGAGAGAGAAATATGGTAGATTAAGTGGATGAGAAAGGTAGTAGTGCTAAAATTGACAGCTATACCTACAGGTGGGGGTTCTGTTAGATTATCTACAGTATAGAGAAATATCTGACACAGTTATCTGTTAGTACTAGACATAAAGGATACTATTCTATCATTACAAAACAGACTAACAGCAGATTCTGGAAAATAAAAGACGTAGTAGACTTCAGACAAATGACTGATATAGAAGATCTGAAGTAGTGAACAGGTTTCTTGAACAGCGGCCCATAAAAGCAAGTGAGTGTAGTGATGGAGGCTGATTTTTTTTCCAGTTTGAGTAAAAAAAAATCCAGGCATACCAATTACATATTAAACGTTATTTTACACAACATTTTAAAAGTAGCAAATTTATGACATAATACAAGTGATTCACAAAAGAGAGACAGTACTTACCTTACAAGAACTAAATTTGTTCAAGATATGCTATGTGTACACACTTTACTGTGGATATATTATACATGTGGTTTATATGCTTAAGTTTAGAGATTTTTGGTTATTAGAGTCCATGCAGTATACACCATACTTTTCATTGTGCTTTGTACTCAGACATAAAGGACAGCATTTATATCTCTGCTTCTATTTGCCTCCACTGTGGAATCCAGGGACACAGGACTTAAAGGGAGGAAAGGTGCAGGACTGTACACACAGAATACACAACCTGAAGAGCTTCACTTATTACAAGGTATGTAACACCCTTCCTCCTTGAGCATATGCATGTTCCACTGCAGAGAACACAAAACAACTTCCACTGTCTGTGCAGAGATGACCACTCTAGCAAGGACAGCAACCAAAACACTGGTTTCTCAAATAAGGAGTCTAATCTAGATATGTCACACATGACAATATCTAGGAAATGCAACATCAGCAGGGGAGGCTTGAAAAGTTACAAAAATATTTGTAAGCAATGTTATGGATGATGACTAGGGTCTTGTTGGGCAGACCATCAACTACTGCAGTAAGATTCATCCTGACTATCCTATAGCTTGTCCCAATACGGCAGCTTAGACCTGCTTGGAGACTCTTTGTATTTTCCAGCATAATTCTTCTTAATGACCTAAAGTTTTTGCTTGGGGAGGGTGCAGTTTACAAGTGGAAAATGGCTATTTTCCTGAATGGGCAGAATAGACTGTTTTGTTCTGAATAAATAAGGCCTTTCAGAAACTGAGTATATGGAAGTGAACACACTTTTCAAAATACACAGCAAGAATTTCAGATAAGTTCCTAGAAAAACTGTGGCTACAGAGGATCTCATGAGAGCTTGGCTCACAGTTTCTCCAAGTTGATTGCACAGGAAGATAGTTTTTATTGGCACATGTTCTAGGGTGTAAAGGTTCAAACATTGAATTTGTACAGCAGAATCTGATCTCTTATTTAAGAGCAACAAGGCACATCACTGATACTGTGAGAAATGGGTAGAGACAAGTCATAACAGCTGGCTGGTAAAGAGTAGGGCTGAAGGACAAATCACCCTGGTTCAATATAAGGTGGCAGTCCAAGGTGATAAAACACTTGTAGAATAGTTAAATCATATGAAGGCAAGTATCTTACACTACAGAGGAGAAAAGGGGGGTGGGGGTTCAAATCTGGCAACAAAAATCTGCATCCTCTATAATCCAAATCAGCAAGTCCTCCTGTTCATTATGTTGTTTCTGAAGTGAAAAAGACAACTTTACTTAACTAAAGAACAGGAACAAAATGGATGTTCCAGCAAAAGATAGGAAGTATAGACCAGTAGACAGCACTATCTTTTTGCCTGAGGACAGACTGTGTGGACACACAGCACTAGACCCAGAAACTTCAAAGTAACAAACACTGAAGATCTGCAGACAGACTAAGCCACACAGAAGACAGACTAATATTCATCTGAGCTGTCTGATTTTGTGATGCAGCCTAGAAAATTAGTTTGTTTATATGCACTAAGAAGTTCTTATGACTAACAAGTACTTTAGAGATTCCAACCACCTCCATGCCACTCACAGGAATAAAAATATTTGTCTTGTTAGGATGGTGAAGATTTTGGACACAATTTACCTGGCATCTGAGAAGGAGAACGTCTAAATGATTTAACCTTTAAGTGCCCATCATATGTTCTGACAAGATATATCTGAAACACATTGCTTTAAAGCTTCTATATAGAGCAGAAGGACCATGACATTTCTCTCTGATAACAGAAAATTGCAGTACTGCCCATAGCTATCTTTAAGCCCAGAGATTGTCTAGGGAAAAGATTCATGAGTTTTAAAAAGGCAGTTTCAGATACAGTGCTCTCAAGTTAAACCAAAACCAGCAAGCTTCCCTCAGTGAACTAGTTGCCCTGGATGTCAAAAGGATGTCCCCCACAGATGCTAACTAAATTCTTCTAGAATCTCAAGAAGACAGAAACATATATATAAAAAATAACTGACCGTAGAACAGACCAACCTTCAACAGCCCATAAGCGATCACAGATGTAGCCTGGCATGTAGCACAACGTACATTTTCACTCTTGTGTTTTGATCTGCAAGCCTGAACAGGCTCTAGAACTTATCACAAAGAAGTAAGCCCTTGCAAATGTGGAAACCAAAGAGGCCACTATAACCTTCATTATGCCAAGGGAAAAGGTTTGACTTCCAAGGGTTTAAAAACCCTATTGAGCTCTTTGATCAGGTCTACAATTATTTCACCACTAAATATTTTCTGTAGAGAAGATCTGTCTATATTAGTCAGCTACCTCAAAAGACCTCAGTTAAAATCCTCAAAGCTGTCAGTAATTTACATGACAAGGGCCCTGGTATTGTTAATGGTTTTGACCTAACACAAACTAAGGAACTTCACACATGTGGTAATGTAATGAATACGTTGAATTCTGAAAGTTAAGACATAAGAGCCAGTCTCTCAATTACATTTAACTTCAGTTTGCAGATGAACAGGTTACCCCATACCTATTCTTTCTTGGAGACAGAAGTGAGTAATTTTCTATTTCCCAGGAAAGTTCCTGATGAGATGTAAGAGATATCATTGGAAGGACAGCTGAAAGATCATGGGAAGTAATGAATAGGAAACCAACTGAACTGAAAGTATGCTGTGCAATGCCCACCCAAATGCTCAAAAGGGGCCAAATGGTTTCCAAAGGAAACAGAGCAAGGTACTCAAATCTGTCACAGTTTGTAGACTGAGCAGAGCGGGGGATTAGTGACCTGGTACGAATACTTATCACTGGTGCTTCTTCCCAGTCATTCTTAAGATCTGTAAGAAGAGAAGGCAGCTAAACTGATTTCCTTCATGCAATATGTAATACCATAGTGAAACAAGGAATCTCCTCTGAATTCTTCCAAACATAGCATATTCCTAGTTTTTATATAGCAAAGCACAGCACCATGGAGGACATAAACACTATGGTACATTTTCACTTCCCAGTGAAAAACAGCTACACAGTATTCACTGCTGGTAGGCAGACTTATTTAGAGGCTAAACCTTCACTTGATTGTTAAAAAGTTTCCCCAAGAATCTGAAAAGGCAATTTACCAGCTGAGCCATCAAATCTCATGTTTTCAAATAAAATGCCCTCAGAGACTGAGAGTCTGTACCTAACTTGAGGCTGCTATAACTTTCTGGAATACCTTTTAGCTGGCCAGCTGCTTTGAAGCCTCTTTACTCCTCATATGAGATATATTTTCTTTTCCAACATAGTTGATGAAAATCTAGAACAGAGTCCATGATGATGTCTGTTTCTCAGTGGCAGTTTCTAGACTAGTTCCAGTTGAACCTATTCCTGGCACATGCAGATTCAGATAAGCAAGGAGACACTGAATTTTCAGTATCCATCTATGGAGGAGAATAAATCCAGTATTTAAATCTGTCTCCCAAGACAGATTCTCCCAAGTAAGTTGTTGGAAAAAATGGACAGGCACACACCATTTTTTCATATCTTAAACATGAAGCACACAGACACAGAATATATGCACTCTACATAGCTACTGCTAACCAAAAATCTCTACATACAAGTATGAACCCATCATGAAATATGAACATGGATAAGCATCAAAAGGAAAAGTCAGATTTACACAGTAAATGAAGAAATAGGAAGCAAAGCAGGGTGAGAAATATTGAAATCTATTTTTCCTGAGCTGTTCCGAAGTTAAGAGTACAGTCAGTGTTATGGTAACTTTCACATTGTCAATTAATTAGTATCTTCATATACAAGCCTATAACCATAATCAAACAGTAAGCATGATTTTCAGATAGAACTAGCCATTCTTTAAGAGTATGTATTTTCATTTTGAAAAAAGAGATTTCATCAATACACATTTTTATTGCATTGTCTACCATCTAGTTGCTTTTTTTAAAAGTAAAACATGTAATAAATATTTGCACTATTTTGTTAAACTACTCAGTTGTTCAGTTTTTCATCCTGCAAGATGGTAAGCACTATAAATAAGACAGGAGCTATCATTAGCAAGAGGCATTTAATAAAAGTAAATGCTAAACCAAACCATGTCTTTGCTTGAAACTGAGTTAATGGAGACACTGTAAACGTCCCAAGACAAACTACTCTGGGACTCAAACATGGCACTGGAAGTGTTACGATAATATTCTCAGTCCTGCCAGTATTCCTCACAGTGGCTGAATACTGCTATACCAAAACATAACACAATACTGGGCCCCTTTTTTTGTAAATGTGTCATAATTAATATAGTCCTAAACTCATACTGAACCTTAGTAGTGACCTTAGTCACTGCTTAGAAAAAGACTAAACATTCATTTTAAGCAGTATTTCATTGTGCTAAATAAAGCCCAAAAAGAAACAGTATATATTTTAAACTACCCAACATGTGACCTTATATCAAATTTTAACAGAATTGACCTAACAAGCTCATAAGAATTAAGGATGTATGATCCTGATTAAGTACATACATTTTTAAAGGGAAAGAGACAATAGCACTGAACACTTAACATTAGACTTGTGATTCCTGAAAAACAGAAGCTCTCTGTGTATTAGCAGAGCAAGCACAGGACAAGTGGCACAGAGGCTAGGTATACTTTTTTCAAACATATTTAATCATTTCCTTGTGAGACAGTCCTTATTAAAAGCAATTTGGAAAGAGTGTTTTGCATTAATCTGACTGATTTCTGTTGTGAACTCATAATTTAAACCTGAATAGACTAAACTAGGGTTTTTATTTGGCTATTTGCTTATTTTAGGGAAACATCAAAGGTTAAAACATTCAATCACTGCAATTTAGACTGGTGTTAAAATTGAGAGGAATAACAACCATTTGATTTAATAATCATAAGAATTATCAGTTTGTTCTTCAATCTGAATTAATGCTAAATGTATATAAAAATTAAGTCAAAACCTATTTATAGTATTTCTTCCAACCCAATTCCCCAAAATCACATGGAATGGAACACCTACTAATGGAATCTGACACCAATTAAACCCCTGCAAGAGCCAAAAGGAATACGATACTTCTTTCGCATGAAGCTGATATTTACCAGTCAGGGAATGGTAATTCTTGCTAGCTCCTTGATATGAATCCTATCTAACATGCCATATAATTAATTTGTTGATTTGTTTATTTTTAGTTAGAGCCTACTTCATGAGCAGATTATTTTCTCTGGTTTTAACAGCTTTTACTCTTATCTAGCAAATACAGTGCAGATGGTTAAAATTGCAAAGACCTGGACAATTCCATTATTCCAAAGCCCAAAATGAGCTTTATTTCTTTCTTGCGACAAGTTTCACAACACGCATCCTCCTTTTCAGTATGTTTTAGAAAACACAGGAGACACAAACAGAAATCAGGGCTGGCCTCAAAAGCACTCAAGAGACCTTGCCTGGGACATTAGGAGCTTCTCTGCTGTGCCAAGCCGGCAGACAACAGCTGATGTGAAGTGACTAGACCACACCAAATCTGCAACCACCCGTTACCACGGACCTGAGCAATGAGACACAATGACCCTAACCAGTAGGGCCTGTGGCACCTGTGTTGCACCCAACACTCTGGCAGAAAATGCCCTTCCAGGTGCGAAAAATAAGACTTGCTAAGGACAGGAACCAGGTCTGAGGGCTAAGGGAAGAAGAGCTGTAGGGATGAGGCTCCCTGTATAAGTGTTTTTTCTTAGGGCACTTGCAACCAGCACCACACTCTAGCAGTCTGACTATTGTCAGCCAGCCATAATGGTGTGAAAATTTCAAGAGTTTTAGCATAACAAAAGCTGTCACTTATCCAAGTATCATATCCATTTTAAAAATGCATTAAACAATCAAATTTTCAAAAGCTGAGGAAAGTAATCACTGGTTTGGTAGATATACCAGCAAAAAATTGTTTGGTCTTACAGCCTTTGACTTATCTGGAAGTACATAAAATGTGGATTTCTATCAAAAGCAGACAAAACTGGGATAAAGAAAAGTCCAGAGCTATCTACTGGAGTTGAAGTATCTGTGTTAAAGAGCAGAATCCACACTGCTCCTTCATAAACACTGATAAACAAAGATATTCACTTTCTCAAATACAGATTCAGAGATTTTCTAAGGTTTTAAATAGTCCCCCTCATTGCCCACCAGCAATAAGTGCTATGGTTCTTCACTTATTCATGTTTTCATAAAAATAAATACCTCTTTCAATTCCCTCCTTTTTGAATTATTACATTTGAGTTAGAGATGAGTGTTTACTTAGTTCTAAATTCTAAGTTCTAGTTCTTAGTTGTAAACACTTAGACCTAAATTCTTGAATGAGCTTAGGCTTATATAGAAATAGTTACAGAAACGGTGGGTTTAGCTGCGAGAACACATCATTCTTTAAGCCCCAAGCAACAAGTTTACTGTTAGTCCTACAACTGCATCCTCCAACCCAGCAATTGGAATGTCTGCTTTCTGTTACAAAGATTTCTGCTACTGAGGATACATCCATCCTTGGCAATCACATACAAAATAATTCTAAAATAATCTTAAATACATGACCTGCAGGTATTAAACTCTTTTCATCCTGATCACTTATCCAAGACTGAAGGTTAGAAAAATCTTATTACATTCTGAAAGTGGAAATACTGTCATTTATGAAATTCAAGTTTTAATTTTCCATTTCAACATCGGTAAAGATAGGGATTATTTTATCAAAATAATTGTATGTCAAGTTTTCTGAAAGATTAGTGAGCATTTACATAGTACTTAATGGACCATGTACATAAGAAAACAGAAATCTGACACTGATGGTAGATACGTAACTTTATCATATCAGTAACAGACACATGAAATTCTATTCCAATTCATACTGTATCTTACCATCCCTATCATACTCACTGATCAAAGTTTAGTTTCAGCTTTAAATATTTCAGAGTATGGTCAAGATGAAGATCTGATCTTATAAATAGTTAAGCTTCATGGTTCCTCTGAAATTCAGGGGGGGAAAAAAGCTGGAATTTAAATCTCTTCGTATAATTTTGAGGTAATCTTTAAAATATTGGATTCTAACTATACTTTGGAATAGTTTTATAGTGTTATCAAACAATATATTAGAAACAGCCATGATCAAGTTGTTTTCCTCTACTGGAGCTGTATTTCGCAATCAGAATTTGTGCCAATCGGGGGGGGGTCTACATATATCATATGTAGGAAGAAACATGCACTTACCAAGTGAACGTAAGGCACAAAGTATCCAAAAAGCGCAGCTGGGATCCCAAAAGCCCAGATTCGGTAACTGACAACTTTGAAAACGGAGAAATTGCAAATCTTTTTTTCAGAAGGAAATCTGAACTTTCCCTTCTTTCCTCCCTCCTTGTCTTTGTCGTTGGAAACAAGGGGTTTGTATGTAAAGCCAGCCAGGAACAGAATAAACATAAGGATGCACAGGACCCGCAAGGTGTTGCATAGTCCAACAGAATCAATCAAAACTCTCAAGAGGAAGGGCAGTGACACTGTGAACAAGCTGCTGCCTGCAGTGACAATGCCATTTACTAGTCCAAGACGTTTCTTGAAATAGTGCCCAAGAATGACCAAGGATGGCTGGTATGCAAATGAGCAGCCACAAGCAAATAAGATTCCGTAGGTGAAATATAGAGGTTCAATGGTGCTATATCAAAAGAAAAGAGGAAAAAAAATATATCATTAGCGTTTTGTACATCACCGTATGCTCACATTCACCTACTGCATGCAAAAGACAGCTTTTCAATGAATTGACATACTTTACAGAAGTGAGTTAAGAGTCTGTATCTACTTGTAGTTGAAACACTGTGTCACTTTACTTCAGCAGTTAGTCTATTTTCTTCCCCTGAAAATTTCATAAAATTCACTGAACAGGTAAAAAAGCAAAATTATATGAGTATAATGACACCAAATAGTCTGAATAAAAGAAAGTTTTAAAAATCATTGTGAGGATTAATTAGTTAAATGTAAGTTCAACCATTGTTGGGGTTTTTGTTTTCTCTTTTCCAAAGAAAATTATATTGTTTTGATTTACACATTTCTTCACTGTGCTAGCAGTTCAAACATAATACTGGACAGTCCTTATGAACCCAGAAAAATCAAGTATTTACATAGCTATTATGAAAACATAATAGCAAAAGTAGTAAGCATCATTAATAATGAAAAGTAAAACAAAAATACTGTCATGTTTTGGTAATATATTATTAGAAAAAGC
>NW_020799097.1:51037423-51060972 GCF_003259725.1 Athene cunicularia | reverse complement strand
GGGGGGAAGGAGGGGAAGCACTTAACAGGAGTGGAAGCTCAGTATGAAAAGAAAAATTATAAAATATAAAAAAAGGGGGTTGTTCTCTACAAGTCAGTCAGCAGCTTTAGTCCAACCTAAAACCAAGAAGCATCATACAGGCATCTTGGTAGAAAATTAAAAGCTTTTTGTTAAATAAATGTTTGTTAGAGGTTCTATGTGACTGCTTGTATAGCTTTGTTCTTCAGTTCTCTGCAAGCGTTAACAGTTGTTTACCATCCACCCAATAGCTTTCTCTACAACACTTCCCTTCTACTCCTCTGAACACTTATTTCAAAACATCTCTACAAAACTTACAGGAAAATAGCATAAGATGTCATAATAGCTTAGTCATGCGATTACACAGTCCTTTGAAACAGTCTAATTCCAAGTGTTAATGGAATAAGATCAACATGATTAAAATCTAAGAGATCTAGCCATGAATAAAAGTCAGTTTACAACTGCTCAAAAAAACCCCAAGCCCCCAGCCTAAGGTAATTTTAAAAATAAACATCTGATGCAGAGTCAGCAATCTAACAAATGTATTACCAGAAAGCAGCAACACCACTAACTATATTACATACAAACCCATCAGCTTTTAAGGAATTGAAGATTTCTGACAGAATTCAAGACACTGAAAAATGCAAGTATTTTGCTTTCAGTAAACCTGGAAAATGGTCAATAAAATATACCCTAAAAATGCACGTTGTAAATGTAACTCAAAGGATCAAAAATTAAAAGTTTTCCCCATTTTCTGTTATTTATTCATTCCATTATTCCTCTGAAATGCACAAATATCATTGGCGATGTATGCAGCTGAGCACCAGAATAAAGAATTCTCTTTGCAATACTACAGAATATTTTTCAAATGTCTCTTTTCATGGTTAAAGTATTTTAAATCTTAGACTGAGAACAAGGAACTAAAATTTTAACTGGTTCAACTAACAGTTCCGATTAGAGCCCTCTCAATCACAAGCAACATCAAAACGAATTTTGTGTTTCTCCCCAACACAACTTGAACTTTAAATTTTGCTTCCTATCACCGATCATTTTCTTACTCCATAACACAAAGGGAAGTAGCTGTATCTCTACATATATCATATGTAGGAAGAAACATGCACTTACCAAGTGAACGTAAGGCACAAAGTATCCAAAAAGCGCAGCTGGGATCCCAAAAGCCCAGATTCGGTAACTGACAACTTTGAAAACGGAGAAATTGCAAATCTTTTTTTCAGAAGGAAATCTGAACTTTCCCTTCTTTCCTCCCTCCTTGTCTTTGTCGTTGGAAACAAGGGGTTTGTATGTAAAGCCAGCCAGGAACAGAATAAACATAAGGATGCACAGGACCCGCAAGGTGTTGCATAGTCCAACAGAATCAATCAAAACTCTCAAGAGGAAGGGCAGTGACACTGTGAACAAGCTGCTGCCTGCAGTGACAATGCCATTTACTAGTCCAAGACGTTTCTTGAAATAGTGCCCAAGAATGACCAAGGATGGCTGGTATGCAAATGAGCAGCCACAAGCAAATAAGATTCCGTAGGTGAAATATAGAGGTTCAATGGTGCTATATCAAAAGAAAAGAGGAAAAAAAATATATCATTAGCGTTTTGTACATCACCGTATGCTCACATTCACCTACTGCATGCAAAAGACAGCTTTTCAATGAATTGACATACTTTACAGAAGTGAGTTAAGAGTCTGTATCTACTTGTAGTTGAAACACTGTGTCACTTTACTTCAGCAGTTAGTCTATTTTCTTCCCCTGAAAATTTCATAAAATTCACTGAACAGGTAAAAAAGCAAAATTATATGAGTATAATGACACCAAATAGTCTGAATAAAAGAAAGTTTTAAAAATCATTGTGAGGATTAATTAGTTAAATGTAAGTTCAACCATTGCTGGGGTTTTTGTTTTCTCTTTTCCAAAGAAAATTATATTGTTTTGATTTACACATTTCTTCACTGTGCTAGCAGTTCAAACATAATACTGGACAGTCCTTATGAACCCAGAAAAATCAAGTATTTACATAGCTATTATGAAAACATAATAGCAAAAGTAGTAAGCATCATTAATAATGAAAAGTAAAACAAAAATACTGTCATGTTTTGGTAATATATTATTAGAAAAAGCTAGAAATTTAGGTATTAATTTAGACAAATAATCCCCTTTTTATTAAGTATTCTAAATTCAGTGTTTTGATCTAGGTATTGGATATGCCAAGAAAGAAATAGGAAAAAGCCTTAATAAGGAATGAAACATTTCAGCTCATATTAAGGAGAATCTTCATCACAAGGTTCTCTCTCACATCTACTATACAACTGAAATTAAGCAGAGCCATTGTATGATGTCATGGGAAGAACTGTGACATTAAAAGGTACTTGTAAAAGAAACCTTAACAGTAAGAAGTAACCATGTTAGTATAATTAATTAGTATTATAGGAGTAATAAGTCAAATGAGATATATTTTTTTTACATTTAAATGGAGTCAATGTGTGAGAAATATTTTTATACAAGATTTCTGAGGTGGCACACGGTGTTGGTTTTTTTTAATACAGTGTTTTCAGTGAACCATGGGCTCTTTTATATCACCTAACAGCTGCTTTTAAAGCACTTAGAGAAAACTGTTCAACCTGTTAGCCAATATATTAACTTTTTTAAGGAGGATGAATGCTTTATGTACTGCTTTTCATCATAGAATTTTACCTGCCAGCATCCTTGTATAACAAAATACATTCCACAAGTTTCGCATGCAATTACAGAAATTCTTAAGAAATAGTATTTGACTAACAAAGATCTGACACCAGGAAGCCTAGTTTTGTGTATTATTGTGAAGAAGAATATTTGTGTAACAATATTGTTGTTTCCTACATTAAACTATTTCTAAAACTGATTATACACAAGGTAAGCCAGCAGAAACAACAAAAGGGGGAAAGATCGATTACCTTCGTCAACTGAAAATAACCAGAAAAAATTAAAAGAGAAGTTATAAAATGAGAGGAGGAACATAGTACAGTAAGGACAGAGAACTTTAGCTTCCATCTGTAGGTTCAAAGAGTTTGCAGCATGACATATAGTAAAATACCTTCCTGCATTACAAATATCCTTACATCTCAGCTACTTAAGAGATAGAATTTATAGTACTAAATCAGTATGTAACAAAAGCAATAAAACATATTTACATTTATCTACTGTATAATATTTTACTTTTAGAACATTGAATTCTGAAAAGTCAGTTTCTGAAATATACTCCCTCAATTAACTGATAACATCACAGACATAAATCGTTTTAGTTCAAGTAACATAATGAAACACCAAGAATACACATTCACATGGCATGTACTCTTAACAAGAATTCACCCTTCCCCTCAAAGTGGTCGTCACATTCTAAAACAAAATTAGAATCAGCGAAAATATTTTTAAGACCTTTACAGACTAACTTCCTTTTGCATGCCTCTTCTGTGCGCTTGTTCCACTGGATATCAGGGAAACACAAGGATGATAGCATTTTGTTCAAAGGACGAAAACGTCTTTCCTTTAACAAGAAGTTTAATTTATAACAAGACTGGTTTATTATTCATCACTTAACACACTACTGAGAAGGAAGACAGACTTTTCCAAGATGAATTCTTCTAGTTTTTACCTCATCTGTGGTAACAAGCCTCTTAAAACATATCAGGAAGTGGGGGTTTTGTTTGTTTGCTTTAATAAAATGAATTAAGGAAAATATTTGCATTTGGATTAACCAAAAACAAAATAAAAATTGGAAACTTGCTAAAGTAACAAGAAAACAAAGCTTTCTTTTTCCCATAAATATGTTATTCCAAGAATAAATATAACCATTAGTCTCCATACCTAAGACAGAACTATTTGTCTTCTCTTCCTGTAAATCTGTGGATGTGTTTTCACATTAGGACATATGCCCAGACTAGACATATTAGCTCAGGCACACACAGTGTGGGTATTTATCCATCCAGATCACAAACAGCTCACATCTACTTGGTTCAGAGTACAGGCAGAGAAGGCACATTTTCACAAGCCTATCTGTACGAATACATTTTCACCCATGTAGTAAAGTCTTCTGAATTTTACTTTTGATTGTTCCTGTACTTAGACTGCTAAGGGTGGGAAAAAAGCTGAATAAGAATTAGAGGGTAGCTGTGGCTTATTTTACCCTATATTCACTAACCAATTTCTGCTGATGACTACAATAAATGAGTAAGTTTCCTGTTTCCTCATCTTCTAATGGGCATATCCAACAAATCAGCTGCTCTTGAGCTTCTTAATATTTATTCTGCAGAAGTTACGGGAATGTAAAAAATGCAGTGTAATCTGGAGGAAGAAAAACACTTAACTACTGTTCAAGTTTTTTCAACAAAGGAAAGAACTGATATTTTCTTAATAAAGCCAAGAAGCCCTAAGTATATGTCATTACACCAACGTTTTCACTATCTCTGCTGTGTTTGACAATTGGAAAAAACAGTTTTAAAAGCAGGGGGAGAAACAATGTTTCTATAACTACTAAAAACCAGCATACATCAAGCAAACATACAACAGGTTTATCCAGCTGTTGATCTTATAGCATTACTCCTGCTTTTGATGTATTTGTAAGGAGCACTGCTTACTGCTTCATATTCTGTTGATAGGATCAGCATTACCTCTGCACTGTAAAACTGATAAAATAATTCAAATGTAAAGAAAACCATTTTTTTACCTTACAAAAGAACTTGAAAGGAGTCCAGCGAACCCTACTGCAGCTCCAACAACAGCTACTTTTCGGCAACCAAACAGGTCTGTGAATATGCTTACTATTGGAGAACAGAAGAAGACCATCCCCATAGAAAGAGAACTCACCCATGCTGCAAAATAGAAGAAGACAGCATTTTAGAAGACCAAGTGATTTAAGCTTTCAGCTTGTGTTTTAGCTCAGCAACATAAAATTTTAGATAGAAGTTGGGTAACAATTTGATAACCATTCTAAAAATATTTAAATATCTTTTAAAATATATTTACATGACATGGTAGAAAAGCCTGCCCAATTTACATAATCAACTAATTTAGACTTCATCAGCTCAAGGAATGCAATTAGCTACAGAATTTATTATTACTTTGGCTTTTTTTAAGGAAAAAAAAAATCATCCAGTAATTAACCTAGTATTCAAACTGGTGACTAGGCCATTAAAAGATACCTTTGAGGCTCCATATCCATTCTGACATCAATTAGCACATTTCACTTGATTTAATTCTAAACTTTAGTGACATTAAACTGTTAAGTTTGCTTTAAAAAAATTAACAAAGTTTTAACTTAATTACATAGAACTAGATCATATTGAACATTAATAATCAGTAAACAATAATAGGCTTTTATACTGTAATATACACATTAGGAATATTATTTTACTTTAATGAACTTGAGCTAGTACAACCATTTCCATGTATAATGGGAAAATGTTACTACATCTGATACTGCTCCAGCTTTACAGATATTGTTAAAACTGTACTTTGTTTATAAATGAGTCTTTAGATCATTAAGATTCAGTCCAGGTGAGTGAACTAAGTTTTCAGCCGCAAGTGTGTTTTTTATTTCAAGTGTACCAAACATATCTTTAAATAACCTAGGTAAAAGAGAATTTGATTAATTTTAAATTAAAAGTCAACTTTCTGCTTCACTTCACACAGGTGTTCAGAACCACATAATTTTCCTGCTATCATCTAATCGTTCTTTCAAACGGGTATGACTGATGTTACACCCAACAGTTCTCCCAGGGCATAACGGTAGATCAAGCTGCTGTAGCACAACAGTTACAAATATATTCAGGTGGGTAAAGGTCACCATCTATTTGGGGGGGTGAGGGGGTGGGAAAAAGGCCTAAACAGGTAGTCGAAAGAGCTGCTGATGTAAGATGCATTGGAAAAAAAAATATTTTAACTTTTTTGAATTATACAGAAGATGAAAGGATTCTCTCAACCTGGAATAGATTTCGGTATTTGTAACTGGAATTATGTTTAGAATACCTTTCCTAAAGAGACAGATAAACAATTGTGATTGTAATAAGGGCAAATAAAATAACCCAGAAAAAAAAATATAACCAAGAGACCAAATAAGAACTATTTGCAAGTATATCTATCATACCAAGACTCAGAAGTAGTGTTGTTAAAGCGCCAATGAGCCCTACACACTGATGAAGACCCCATTGTGGAAGGCACTAAAGAAGACAGAGCAAAACAAACAAGCAAACAAAAAAATATTGTTTCTTCAAAGAGTTTACAATGTAAATGAAAGAAAAGAGAACAGATGTCTAGAGAAAAACAGAAATGAGAGCACAAGAAATAAGACCTTTCTTTTAGGGCAAACAATCTCAATAAACCATGACCTAACTGTTTGGGGCAGGGGGCCTGTTACTGGGGCTTTTTGAGCATGTGATAAATATAATGGAGTTTCAAGGTGCAATCTCAAGAAGAATGAGGTAGTTTTATGGGTATTTCCTGCATTTCCTTGGTATGACTAACCCAAACAAGATAGCCCCTTCCAGCCCTGCACATCTGCAGCAGAAACATGAGCTGTATGAAGGAAGAGCACAAAAAAATAGGAAGAACAAGGCCCCTGTGACACTGACTGAAAGACAAAGACCAAATCTATGAAAGATCTGTCCTTTCTCTTCTTCTGCAGTTAAGGAAGGCTCAAATGCACCCTGACCAGCCATAACTTAGAGATTTGCCCCATTTTACAGTCTAGATGGTTCCTGATGTTGCAAGACATTATACCAACTACAACTTATAAGCAGGAGTCAGAGGGAGCACATGCTCTCTTATAGTCTGGAGATCTGTCAGTTGCAAAGCTTTTAAGTAGTCCAAATTGTACAAGACTCCTCATCTCTTTATCTTTCCCAGAGCGAGCTGTATAAAACCTGCAGTTCTACTGTCCAAAGGAAAGTACAAACACTAAGAGGTAGACTGTCCATGACCTCCTGTCACATCCCCCACACCTCCCCTAAATAATTGGTAGTTCCACCACCATGAACAATCCTCAGCATCTCTGCATGACTTGAAGGGTAGCACTAGGAATCACAGAGTACCTATGACAGCTGGGGTATCTGCAAGGCCAAGAGAAAAGGCAGCTAAATCTTGAGAAGTGGGCATTACAAGAATCAATGTTATCAGATTCACAGTGGTATGAAGGTATCAAGGAATGGTTGAACCTCCTGCCAACCTTCCTGCCAAGGTATGAGAAGACAAAGCAACTGTGGCACTAGACAAGCCCACCAGAGGTTACTGGTTATGAGAATCCAATCTCACATGGACAGATACATGCACCCCATTCATGGAGACAAACAGGTAGAGAAACTGGGCAACAGACAACTGAAATAGTTTAAATAGGTTGCCCAGAGTCAAAGACTGAATCACTTCAGAGCCACAGATACGAGTCCAGCAGTCCTAATTTCCAGTTAGCACAGGCTGTGATTCAATTAGCATTCTCCTTAGTGAAATCAAACAGTTTACAGTAGGGTTTAATGGCTTATACAGCTAATAAAATAATTGGAATATAAAAGCCTGAAGTAAAAACATTCAGCTCAAATTACATTGTTAAAACATGCTGACTTTGTCTCTTCATACTTCCAGGTACTAATGAAAGAAATATGCCTTTCTTATTACTTGATTCTCTCTTCATTGTTACAGCAATAATAGGCAAAGCCTAGAATAGAAGAAAGTTTCCCCACTGATTTTCAACACAACAGGCAGTTAAGAGGAAGGACAATGTCCTTATCTGAAGCATTTCAGAACAGCACTGCAATTAAACTGCAGAAGTGGGAGCCCATCCTTTACCATTATCTACCTAATGGAAACTGAAGCCCTTTAAATTACAACTTTAAGTTAATATGAGGCTCTTGTGTCCTACTGAAATGCAACGTAAAGAGATGTTGTTGGCTTATCTTGTTTGAACAGCTTTATTTGTTCTTTCTTCTTGAAAAGAATGTTTTTCAAGTCTAACTCCACATGTATGCACAGTTCAAGAAAATTTACTGTATTCATCCTTCATGAAGAAATGTAGCACCAAAAAGAATTAAAATATAAACAGAAGAGCACATGTGTAATTATTAATTTCCTTAAGGCAAATAATTCTTGCTGCAATATCTTGATCCTATAAAGAAATTGATGGCCACAAAATATATTCAATAGAGCTAAATAATTTTCAATTTTGCTTTGCTCCAGTAAGTTTTCAAGCATTCTTACTCTTTTTCAGTCAGTATGAAAAAGGTACAATTAATTGTGTTCCACATTTTTTAAATAGAAATTACAAGAACTGTCCCAAATAAGTAATATGAAAAGTTACAATTGCAGCTTGCCAGAATAATGAGAGCTCTCTAAAGCAGTTATTACATATTAATTAAAACATTTCTCCTCCAGGCTATTGGCCGCTTTCCTGGCCACAAACTGGCTATATTCCAGAGCTTCTAATTCAGATACTAGTACTAATTGCTACATATAACTGCATTCATATTCATACACAAAGAATTCTGATTGCCATAGAAGAAAAGCTATTCCTACTTTAAGGACTTAAACCTTAAGGCACAGGAAGTTAAGAATTAGCTCCTCAAAACATGTAATTGCAGAATAATCAATACCCAAGCTTCCCTAGAAGATGGAACAGAAGGTATCCTTAAGATAAAAATATGAGACCAGAGAGCCTATTGGTAGCATCTATACTGAAAAGTCTTTCTGTGCCACTGAAACATAGCATAGATTACAAAAAAACCAAACTTTATTATAACTAAAATTATTCCAAAATGAAAAGTCACAGCTACATGTTTTCTTACCAGTTCACTATAAATTTATGTACTTCAGCTATCATCTATCTTCTCATATTTCATTTTCCTATTCAAAAGTCTATAGCAATGAAACTATGCCATAGAAATATGCTGCTGTTTTACCATGAGTTTTTAAAAATCAGCCTTATTTTAAATAGTCATTTGACTTCAGCTATAAATACAGTATTTAATATCTGAGCCTTTACAATCATTCCCATCCTCACAGCTAGATTATGTAATACACATTTATCTACGAAACTATGAACCAAGTTGCTAAATGTTTTGGTTCATTCTTTAGACTCAAGCACTAGGAGTTACAAGACCACAGAAAATAAAGCATTAATACCACATCACATTTGAATGCTTTATAGTGCATAAATTTAAATAAAGGCTACTCATCCATTGCATTCTTCTTTACAATCAAAACTTTTCTATGCATTACAGTAAGAATCTTATCAATTTTATCTTCACAAGTGTCTTTCAAGTGCTTGGCTTAACACAGTAATAACACTCTTCATACTTCAATGAACTACAAGAATTTTTCTAATATCTTCCCCCAAGATTTTTCTGGTTGAAACACAGAACAAAAAGCTACTGTCTGGAATACAAGTGGTATGAGGCAAGTGAAGAAAATATTTAAATTGAGGAGTCAAAATCAACTCAAAAATATTTTGTTTCCCCACATTAAAAAAAAAAAAAAAATCAGATGTGTGTTTGTGTTGCTCATGCAGCAAACCAAGACAGCAGTAAAATTACAGTTCACTGAATAGCTTGCCAAATAATCTGTTTGGCACTATACATACTAAGACAGATGCACAGCCTGTGGAAAGTGAGAGCAAGCTTTCTACATTTAATACAACAAATTCTCACATGCAAAGATCTATAGCTACACTGGTTTTAAGCACTTGCAACATAGACGGGTCAACCAAGCCCTAAACCAGTACCTCTGCTCACTGTCAGACATTCTTCCTAAAAATCAGTTCTCCCACCATCTCAATATGTAACCAGTACAGTAGTAGTTCAGGCCATACACACTGCTACTACTTTTAAGTACAAGCTACAATGATGCTGGATAATGAGAAATTCTTGTGTTAACTCATAATGAACAGGAAGTACAGAATCAGAGAGAAACCACTTGAGAGTCAATCTCTTGATTTATGAGATAGAAATAATACTTCTCTCATACTGAAAGTATGTGAAATTCTTGTTGCTTTGTGGAAAGTACTCCACACGGCAGATTTCCAAGAAATAAATTATTTTTAAATGATTGCGTAAAATAAAAAAAATATAGGACAAGTTATATGAATGGCAGATGTTTAAAAGTGTTTCACTGTCTCACACTGAAAAGGTTGATGCAGAAGTAGCCTGTTGTAATAAAATTATAATGAGAGTTAATATATCTGCTTAAATAATAGCACTTAGTAACTTTTGAAAGCTCAACTTTAGTATTTAGGAGGGTTTTCCTTGCATTTTATAAAAATACGTGGAGACAATATTTACAATATTAAAATCTTCATGCTTCCATTAAGTTATTGATGCAAGAACAAGGAAGCCTGTGTGTACTCTCCCAGCTTCAAACTACTAGCAGCTGAGGGACTTCCTAAAATAGGGGTATTTTTTGGTTTTTCCTACTAAACATATTTGGACATTACTTTTTTTCCAGTATATTTATCAATATTCTAGCAATTTCTCCTCTATGAACTGCCATACTCTCATGGAACATTTATACATTTTCAGCATCTGCAACATCTTACAGCAAACTACTCCATAACTCAGGTGTGGACTGTGCGAAGGACCTCCAATTCTGTTATGGCCATTTACATACAAGAATATTCTCTTCAGCAAAGCAGAAGATTGGCTTCCATAAGACTTGTTATGAATGTAGCTCAGGAATTTGAGAGATCCTGTTCTGAAGAAAACAAAGTAGTTATTCAAAGTTATTTCTGGAGATAATTTGCTCGTCTCCAGCTAGTATTAATAATCCCTTGCCTGCATAATCACATTTATATGGCATTTATTTTTAAGAACAAAAGAATTGTAATACTCTGTAGATCAAAGACTTTAGTCCAGTATCCTGTTTCTGACCACCACAAAATACTTAGACAAAGAACATCTGAAAAGGGGCTAGCATCCTGCAGTACTTTCTCCTTGGCTATGTCCTCCCAACAGCCAGCAATAAGCAGCTTAGAAACCTCCTAAGCAGAAAGTTGCATCTAACCATTCTTCAAGAACATTTAGTTCTATCAATATTACTTTAGCTTCACTGCATTTTATTGTAATCAGTTACAGAACATGTTCAGGCACCACATAAAAAAAGTAAATTCCCCTTTGTTTTCCACCTGCTCATACTTTAATTCCTCTGCTCTAAAATGAACTAATCATCCCTGGATTTTATATGCCTTTATCTTCTCATACTAGTTTCTTCTCCAAAATGAAACATCTTTCTGACTTCGTCTGTCTTTGTATAGAAGATACACTTTTCCCTCTTCACCCTTTATATTGAGTCTAATTGCATCATGTTTGAGACAGGGTACAGCCTGCTTACAGTATTTAATATGGGACAAACAATAAGCTTCTGTGCTAACAAAACTTCTTTTTCATTCTCTACCTCCTAAGTACCCTTCCTGGCCCTCCCCCCCCCTTTTTTTTTTCTTTTTAAGTATTGTAACTGCTTCATAGTAAAGATGTTTAGAAAACTACCCATGGCCTTATTTTCCTGCTAAAGGTAGTGAGTGATGTAGAGGCACTTTTTTCAGCATGTGTTTGGATTATATTTCTTCCCATGAGACAATGAATTTAATCTGTCATATTAATTACTCAGCAATAACAACACAAGAACTCAGCAAATCTAACAGTTAAACACCAACATGCCCATGTTTTGGATTTGTTCAGACTGCAGATGAGAAGACTAATAGCTCAAAAGAAATCTAATTAGTGCCTCCAGATATCTAATGGGTGATTACTACAGAATACAGAGCTAGCCTCTTTTCAGTGGTGCACAGTGACAGGACAAAAATCAACTGAAACTGCAACAAAGGATATTACAGCTAGATGTTACGAAATAATTTTTCATCATGAAGGTAGTCAAGCACCAGAAAGCGTGGTCCAGAAAAGCTGTGAAATTTGCATCCTTGGCTATATTGAAAACTGATTGGACAAGGCTGTGAACAGCCTGATCTAACTCAGAAGTTCAATGTATTTTTTAACTTGGCCCTGCTTTGAGTGAGGGGTGTCAGACCAGATAACTTGCGTTGGAAGAGACTCTGGTTATTTTAAGCCACTATAATTCATAGAATCAGAGAATGGTTGGCTTCCTGGGCTGCGATCACACATTGCTGGCTCAGAGTCAATTTTCCATCCACTAACACCCCCAAGTCCTTCTCCTCAGGGCTGCTCTCAATCCATTCATTGCCCAGCCTGTATTTGTGCTTAGGACTGCCCCAACCCATGTGCAGGACCTTGCACTTGGCCTTGTAGAACTTCATGAGGTTTACACAGGCCCACCTCTCCAGCCTGTAAAGGTTCTTATGGATGGCATCTCCCTTCTCTCCGGCATGTTAACAGCACCTCACAGCTTGGTGTTGTTGGCAAACTCACTGAGGGTGCACTCAATCCTACTGTCCATGTCTCCAACCAGTCCCAATACTTATCTCTGAGAAACACCACTTGTCTGGAAGAATACGGTTTTAAACTCCTGCTTCATGAAAAAATGGATTCTGAAGATCATGTTAAATTTAGCAGTTCTTCAGAAAATAATTTTAGGTTGGCAATATTAGGCCGACCACCAACTGAGAGAGAGAGTGTCTTGGATGTAAAAACTCCTTCAGGTAAGAAAAAAACCCACCAAGAGGAAAAAAAAAAAAAAGCAAGCCATAAGATTAAAAAAACTTTTTTTTTTCCCCCTCAGGAAATGGGAAGGAGCTGAGAATATCCTTGAATTCTAAGCCAAATGGATCCTTACAAGTAGATCTCAGAAACCTACTGCTAGCATTACAGGTGCAAGCTTCATTGCTTAGAACTACTATATCTCCATCCTACCGATGCACTTTTTCCATCAATATTGTTTTATTCTTGTTATCTGTGCCCAGCAGCACAGGGTCACCCTTTGGCTAAATCAGTCCAGATACATCCTCTTTTATTCATTATCTATTTTTCTTTCTCCAGGGAAAAATCTAGTCCTTTCTAAAAGAGGGAATTGCTGAACAGAGGTTAGGTAACAAACAGAGCAACAGAACCATTAGACCCAGCAAGTATCAGAATATCCTCCCATGTCCACAGAGGGCCTCCTGGAAATTGCCTACCCTATTTTTAACCAACCTATCACTACCGAAAGACAACATCAAATGACCTGTGCTGCATGCCTTGCTTACACACACCTGTGAAAATTTTTGCAGAGACCACTCAGTAGCTTCTCATGAATTCTGAGGAATTTCATTAGTTCTGGGTGCAAAACAGAGAGCAACTGAATTTCCACATAGCTGTTCCCATTACTGAGCAATCCAGAGATCACAGAACAGTATGTCAGTAAGAAAGGAAAGCAGATGTTGAAACCCATGTATTGACACATTTCATATTCCTACTGTCAAAAAAGTGCACTGCTTGTTCTATTAAAGAGATCTGCTGATCCCATTAGAGAAAGTATGTGTTTAAGGACTAAAAATAAATTTATGACATAATGCTGCTACAGGAAGTATCCTATACTCTCAACTCAGATTACATGACTACAGCTTTCAGTTTGCTTACTTTCAAGTGTATAGTTTGCAGATGTCTGAGCAAGGCTCTCCCTTAAAGCAATACTGTTCAAAAAACAGAAAATTAAATCCCAATTTAAACAAGAATTCTAAAATATTTGGGGCAAAGAGAATTTAACACAAGGAAATACCATCTCTTTTGGACACTCAAGCTATCCTTGAACAGGCTTTAAGCATGAGAATTATCTATAAAGGATCTAATCAGATTTCTACAACATACTCAAAAGATCATGACCAATACACAAAGATTTATGAATCAGGGACTAGTGGAAGTATCAGACAGGAATACAAGACACTGTTTTTAGCCCACTTTTTTCTTGTCCCTGAAGAGCAAGTCTTTTATTGAATAACCTTATTACTGGAAGATACTGGTAGTTATGATGAGTCAGAAACCAAGAACTATATATGATCCACTGGATCCCAATAAAGATATCTTTGAACCCCATTTGTGTATCACAAGCACGAAAGCATAACCTCTGTTTTCAGCTGCCATTAAGTCATTATCAGACAGTCTGAAGGATTAATTCTGAATAAAAGAGACAGAACTCAAAGATTTTACAAATAGATGTAAGCTTCTCTGTGCTTAGGCATAGCACCTCTTCAGTATATGTCTTGTGACAGTCCAAAATACTACCTCAGGTTTGTATGTCCCATTCCAATCTTGATGCAACAAGGTGGAGGAAAGCATAAACTTGCCAATGTGTTGTAAAATTAGCAAAGTAAGCTCATAGTAGGAGTAGGAAACAAAAATTATATCAAGTCAGAACATACACTGATTTCTTCCAAGGCTTTATACATTGTAAGTGTTCTGACATGATGTGTGACAGTGATGAAAGATCAGGTGTCAGAAGAGATTCACATATATCCTTAATACAGTGCCTCCCCCCAGCTTGCTACTTACAAAAATAGGACTAAACTAGTTTCATCTTCTGCCTTCATAACTAATGACAACACAAGATTAGAATTTCTACTGAGATCAAGTCTGCGTGAGCGTAAGGAGCAGGAAAACAGAAAAGTCAGAAAAATGGGTATTCATGCACTGGCAAAATATCCTGTATCCTTCAACTGATAACTACCATCTAATTTATACTCTCTATAACAACACAAGTTTAGGCAGTGTTTTGGGGGCTTTTTTACTTGTTGGTTCCCCCTTTAACAAATCAACAAAACAGATAGTAACAATGAATTCAAAACAAGTATAATGGGAAAATGATCGTGACTTTTTCAAACTATAAGGCACAAAATAGGAACCCAAAACTGTTAAAGAAAAAGATGTTCTCATAAGCAAACAACTTTCACTACAGAGACTGCAGATCTTCTGTGTAGTTTAAAAAGTTAGAGGAAAATAAACAAATGCTTACGTTAGTAAAAGCTAAAATAAAAGCTCAAAAGTGCACTGTTAGGCAAAATATTGCTGGTAGAGATTATGAGTATTAAGCCTTCAGGAACCTTTAAAGGAAGGCTGAAGTTAATCATTAACAGAAAAACACATGCATTTGGATTTCATGGCAAACTGAGCTTGACCTTTGACACTTAATAAAGTCTGAAAATGCTGTGGTAGGAAGAATAAACAAGGAACAAATCGATAAGAAATGTCTGTAACCACTTGTTTTTCCTTTTAGAAGTCATACAACAATGTTTTCTGCTGACTGTCCGAGACAGTTTTCAAAGCACTGTGTAATCACATTTTTAACTAATGGCCTAAAAAAAATGGATTCCAGAACCAATTTCCAGGCACATTTTTAATCTTTCCTTCCCTCTGCCTGCACCCAAATTATCACTGGTTTTTGTTTTTTGGTTTTGTTTTTTTTTTTAATACCAAACAGTTGAACACCAAGGATTACGTTCTGTTTTGATTTAGGATCAGTAACATTCTATGTAAGTATTGGCTATTAACTTCAGAGACAGTGGCCTAATTTGCTAGAAAGGTTTAATCCTAACTGCTCTCACAACCAACAATTACACACATATTCTGAACATACCTGCAACTAAACACGTCATAGAATGGTCTCATGATTTAGAACTATAGCATACATTAGACCAAGACCCAAATTTCTAAATTCTTAATGGAACTACTCGTCGTCTTCCTTTTCCCCACCTCACGTGCACTGCGGCAAGACCTGCAAATCAAGGTTGCCTTTTAAATGGCACAAGCATACATTTCACTTCTTCAGCATCAGAAGTCCTTGTGAGACCATGAGGAAGATAAAAGCAGACAAAGTAAGGAAATCCTACCTCACAAGTAAGCTTGGTAAACTATTCAAAGGTCAGGAGCACAGTTTGCCATCAAGCAGCTCACAACCTTAACTGTTCACATGAAAAGATCCTTCTGAATCCATCAGAACTAAGAAATCTCATCACATTTCAATAACTTCAAGAGCATCCTCAGGATGGATTATAACAGCATGCATGCTCTGATTCAATCAGCATATATTCCCCTTATGCTCTGTAAATCCCTACAAAATAAATCAAACCTAATTTAGGTCTTAAAACCATATCTTCAAGGCTCAAACTGTTACCTAAAAGATTTCCTAGTGTTACAAACCACCATTCCCTACTATCCACCTCAAAATAGTCAATAAAGGCATCACATTTAGGGCTTTATAGACAAACAAGTCCCCATTTTCAGCAAGGGACAGACTATTTACCATAAAGAAAAAACCCCAAAACACTATTACACAGAGCAAATAGACAGAAGAACAAGTGATATGAGGACAAATCATTTAAATGTTGTAACAGATTAGTATTTTTCAAGGTAAGATCATATTGCTGAACTAGTATCTGCTTCAGAGGGAAAGAATCTACATTTATATAGAAACAAAAGTGTCTATTTTTAAACAAGACATTTCAATCCAAAAAACAAACTGAGGCCCGTGCCTGCATTTATTATTACAAGTATAAACATTGAACTACACAGCAAAATACTGTCTTTGCAACTGTAACATTATTTTCTGCTCTGTTATGTGGAATAAGTTAATTGGAAAGCTATATTTTACTTTAAAGAAAGCAAACTTAAGGTAAAGTGAGATGACTATTAAGAAGCTCAATATGCCTATCTTTCATATAGAATGCTTACTTTTTTTCCCAATATTTATATATAAATTTATCAGCCTCATCACAAATGTACTGCCAAATGGAAATGCAAAACTAAACTATTTTTAAGTGACACTAAGAATTAAATGTTGTTTTCACAGGCTGAAGAAAAAAGGGGATTTACATGCATCATTTTCTTTCAACCGTATCTCTCATTCTCTTACCTTCAAATACAGAAAACTTAATAACAGGGGTACCATAAATTTTTGCACAGCAAACAAATGGATTAAAGTGTCGTCCCTTTCAGAGGATTAATAGGAAGAGCAAATATAAGGAAAAGCATATATGACAGGGTAATTCTCTATGTCAGCAAGTACCCTTTTATATCACTTACACACATGCATGGCTCAGCTTATGCACTCTAACCCTTGTAACCAAGTGAACCAGCCACTGTAACTCTTGACCTTGTTCTACCTCATCTCCATCCAAAATTTTTAAGTATGCCAATATCACTCACTGGAGTAATAAACTATTTCTCAATAATTTAGTGCCCAGCTACTCAGGCATCTTATCTGTTTTCCAGCAATCCAAATGCCTGGGTTGCCATACATCTAGAAAACCTGACCCAATTGCTACCTTGCACACACAAAGTCATTTTCATCTTAGTTACACAGCTGATAAACACTCATGAATGTGATTTGCTGTATATTTCACATATGCAACTGAGACAAATCAGTGTGACAGATACAGGACTTATGAACTACAGCCTGTTGAAGTACTTAACAGATTTGAGTTCTCATCTGTCCCATCTAGTCTAATATCCAGTTTGCAAAAAGTCAAAAGCAAGAGGATATACATATTTTTATTTATTCAGAATACCAACAAGGTTTTGACTAGAGTTCTCTATACACTGCAAATACTTACCACTGGTAACAGGTATCATTTACACGATATTTACAGTTGGTAGAGTACAAAAGAATTTTAAACAAAAAGCTTGCTGTTAAGCAGTTGAAGCACAGTCCCCCTCTCCCAAACATTAAAATATTTTTTTCTTAGGAAACATGACTAAGTCAAACATGAAAGCAAAACACTTCCTCAAAACTATTTTAAAGGAGTACCATATTTATTTTAAGTTCATATTCTACAGCTGTGAACTTAAATTTGTGGTGGGTTGACCCTGGATGGACAGCAGGTGCCCATCAAAGCCACTCTATCACTCCCACCCCTCAGCTGGACAGGGGAGAGAAAATATAATAAAAGGCTTACCAGTCAAGGTAAGGACAGGGAGAGATCACTCACCAATTACTGTCACAGGTGAAACAGATTTGACTTGGGGAAATTAATTTAATTTATTACCAATCAAATCAGAGTAATGAGAAAGCAAATCTTAAAATACCTTCCCCCCACCCCTCCCTTCTTCCTGTGCTCAACTGACTCCCGATTTCTCTACACCTCCTCCCCCCAGGCAGCACAGGGGGACTGGGGCTTGTGATCAGTTCATCACACACAGTCTCTGCCACTCCTTACTCCTCAGGTGGAGGATTCCTCACACTCTTCTCCTGCTCCAGCTGGGATCCCTCCCACAGGAGTCAGTGCTCCACACACTTCTCCAACGTGAATCCTTCCCACAGGCTGTTCTTCATGATCTCCTCCAGCATGGGTCCCCCATGGGGTCACAAGTCCTGCCTGCAAACCTGCTCCAGAATGGGCTCCTCTCTCCCCACAGGGTCACGTGCTTATCCAGGTCACCAAGTTTATAAAAAAAATAATTTTAACTCAGTTTTTCATAGCCATTTTCACACAACTTCCATAAGTCACACATAGCACCAGGAATTTCCACAGCAGAACATACCAATTTCATTTGAAAAACAACTAAATGGGCAATTGAGCTACATGAGCACCGTTTTATAATTTTAAAATGACAGTATTTCTTTTGAGCTAAAATTCTCTACTTGAGATAGGGCACACATTTTATTCTGTAGCATGTCATATATATATAGGTACTCTTTAGCATCACAAGTGGTCTCCTTTATCATACTGTATTACTCTACAAAAATTATTTTGTTACGCTTAAGACATCCAATCAGTTCTCAAAATACTGAGTATACTTCCAAAGGAATTACTTCCGTTTTAAGGTTTATATAGGTAAAATCTAGTTAAAAAATAAGGGAGTAGTAAAGCATATATAAAGAATGATATCTGAAATAAATTTGTTGTTTAACTCAAGAAACACATCTTTCTATTCCAATAATATTCCTATTACTTGTTCTTTTACTTTGGATGCACCTATTAGCAACCCCTTACCAGAACTATGATATCTGCTCCCAAAAAACCCCAAACATCAAAGTTCAGTCAGCAGATACAACTTTCTATAAAAGAATCTTCAGAAAGAACAGTTTTGCTTTATAAGATCCCACTATCTTAAAAAGAAAACCAATACTTTGATGGAATATTTTGCTGTATTCTGAAAAATACCAGAAGTCCAAAGCTCTTACTTATAAAGTAAGTAGGTACAACAGCACAAAACTGAGCCAATCATATTGCAATCATACTGAAAAACTCCCCTGTTTTTCAACCAATGCCTTTAGCTCTCCAAGCTTCTGGGTGGCTGTATAAAAAAAGACTCTTTGTACCCACCATGAGCAAACAGAGACAGGCACACACTGTCTAGTATAAATTTTTTTCTCTGAAGTCCTGGATTAAAACATTATTACTTCCTTAAGGTATGAAAGTCTTTTTCTTTTAAGAGAAACTGTAAAATTTAGTCAAGAAAACTGCTGGAATCAGTCATCTCTTTCAAATATCTGATGAGGATCAGAAGACCTTAGGAAGTTTCAGTGCCTTACTCCTTAATCGTCCATTAGAGAATCTCTACATTTGTTGAAAAGAAGCCTAAATCCACCACTCTGCCTAATAATTACAATAGTCTTGCTTAAGCTGCACAAATCTGAAACATTATTTCTTGCAGTGGCTCAGCCTTTTTTGTTGTGTCAATGGCAAGAACTGGCATATAATCAGTATAGAGATTTTTTTTTTCCAGTTATATTACATACTAGCACATTATAGAGTAGTAAAACAGCTGTCATCAAAAAAGAAAAGCACTCAAGTCCTCCTGCTGCAAGATCAATCTCCACCTATTAACATTTCACTCTCATTTCTTAGAAGAGTCTGAGCATTTTAAATGTGGTTTTATCTTATCAACTTGCAATCTAAGCACCAAGTAGCTTGACTACTAGCATTTGTACAACCGTGTTTACTTTAATGCTATTCCCAGAACACTAACCCCACTCGATCAACTAAGAAATTACACCAACAATTTGCAGTCTTCACTAGCAGATCTTAACTCCAAATGAGTAACTGAGCTATTTCCCCTATTACTAATTTTAAGGGAAAGGAAAGAAAAAGACTAAAAATATTAAAGCCTAACAAAAATGCTCTTACATCGTAAACAGTAACCGTCACTAGATAACATGAATAATGATAATAATAATAATAGTGTGCATATAATACATATCCACACTTCACAGAAAACAGCTGTATTACATATACAGAGATTTTTAGTCTTATAGAACATAGAAAAAGAAAGCTTCTAGCTCTTATAATGATCTGAAAAGCATTAAGACACAGGGCTATTTCCACTGACAAATAAATTAGAGCTTCCAAGAGAAGAAAATGCAGAAAAAGCAACAGAGCAAGGAAAATTGCTGTTACACCTATTACATGTAAATTCCTGAACAAAGTCTTTGAGTTCTGTTGCTCATGGAGTACAACTCTGTTGAGCTTGGTCAAAGGCCTGCTGCAGGCATCACTACTGACCTGAACAGATATCAGACTGTCTTCCATCAAGCTCCATTTGCACAGTGTTGGGTTATGCAATAAAAGATCATCTGCACGCCCACAAAGAGGCACAGAACAGCAGTGGCAGAAGAGGGGCCCAAATAACAGCCTGCCCTGGCTCCTCCCAAGCCCACAGCAGAAGCCTTCAGCCCTGACAGCACCAGCCCACTCTGTATGCCCAGAGGAACACAGGGACAAAGTCACAGAATCATCTAGTTTGGAAAGGACCTTGAAGATCATCCAGTCCAACCGTTCACCTAGCACTGACAGTTCCCAACTACACCAGATCCCTCAGCGCTATGTCGACCCAACTCTTAAACACCTCCAGGGATGGGGACTCCACCACCTCCCTGGGCAGCCCATTCCAATGTCTAACAACCCCTTCTGTAAAGAAATGCTTCCCAATATCGAGTCTAAACCTTCCCTGGAGCAACTTGAGACCATTCCCTCTTGTCCTATTGCTTGTTACTTGGTTAAAGAGACTCATCCCCAGCTCTCTGCACCCTCCTTTCAGGGAGCTGTAGAGGGCGATGAGGTCTCCCCTCAGCCTCCTCTTCTCCAGACTAAACACCCCCAGTTCCCTCAGCCGCTCCCCGTACGACCTGTGCTCCAGGCCCTGCACCAGCTTCGTTGCCCTTCTCTGGACACGCTCGAGTCATTCAATGTCCTTTTTGGAGTGAGGGGCCCAAAACTGAACACAGCAATCGAGGGGCGGCCTCACCAGTGCCGAGTACAGGGGTCAGATCCCTTCCGGCCATGCTATTGCCGACACAAGCCAGGATGCCATTGGCCTTCTTGGCCACACTGCTGGCTCCTGTTCAGCTGGCTGTCAATCAACACCCCCAGATCCCTCCCTGACTGGCAGGTGGGAACCCAAGCTGCAGGCTCAGAGGAGGGGACACCCTGTCCAGTCCCCACCCCGAGCTGTCCCAGGAGACTCAGCTTCGTGTGACAGTCATCAGCATGAATCAATGTCAGGGCACTTTCAGAACTGAGGGATTACTGTCTTGGGGAATGGGACACATTGGGGCATGCCATGGAAGAACATTTCTGGACTGAACAGAATTTATTATGGGACCTTTAGGGGAGGAACCAGGGAGGGATTTAAGTGATCTGGAGAAGAGCAAGTGTGGGGAAAAAGAGGGATAAGAGGTTAAAAAGGATTGGTCATAAACAGTTTGCTGGTCAGTACACTTGTCTGGCCATGCCCTGTGCATGATCAGCAGGGCCTGTGTGGTCTTCCTGATAAATTACTTTCTAACCTTTTCATGGGCAAAGACCTCTCCAGCTGTGGGCATATCCGAGTGACTGAACCCAGCACAGGGAGCGAGCCACATTGCAGACATTTATACATATATTATAAAAATACACACACACACATATATATTGCCACTAGCAGACCTGCATTCTGTTCAGTCAGAGGAGAGTAGGATGAGGCTGCTAGTGCTGTGTTCATGTGAATGTTATTGAGTGTCTGTTCATGTGTGTGGCCAGCCATGTGTCCATGTGTATATGTGGTGCACATGCACACTCTGTACAAGTGTGCCTACCTAAAATATATTTTTAGCCTCACTACTGGCTAGACCAGGGACACAAAGCTGCAGCAGCCTCACTTCTCTCAAACCATCCCAAACATTTAGAACTAACACAAGAAAGCTATAGTCCTATTTAAAATACAATAGCCCTTCCCTTCTGGTCCAAGCTTGTATTTTCAGAAAGTTGCACATGTCGTACAAGAACAATTAGTTCTTTCTTCCACCAGGTCTAGTGAAACAGTCAATGAAAAGCCACTGACAGAGTAAAGCTTAGTAAGAACTGTCTAGACAAGACAGTTACAATTCTGAAAGTTCAGTTTTAATTCCACCGTTTTAACAAAGGAGTTTTCATGTATCATATCCCTTCAGAAAGAAGCTTGTCCTCCTGAAGAGCTGCTGTAGCACTTATTCCCAGATACTACATGAGCTAATTGACATGGCATCAGAAAAGCTAAGTTGTACTGAGAGGGGAAAGAGGGCATCTCAGCTAGACTAAAATAACTACCCCCCCCCCCCCCCGAGGATTTGATAGAAGGAATCTCTCATCACTCACTTCATTGGAAGATTTCTAGCAAGACCACTTTGACACATTCATCTGTGTGGTCCAGTTGGTCAGACTGCTTTGATAGGTGTGTCTCAAGTATGTGGGTATGACTGTGTGAGTGTATGGGGGGAGAGCTTGGTTGGTTTTTTGTGTGAGTTTTTGGTTTGTTTTAATTAAAAAAAAAATCACCTCCCCTCTAAGGGCTCACAATGAGCTTTGCTACAACATTATCATGCAAATGGAGGGGGATGAACGAAGCAAGAGGAAAAATATACTATAACAACAAAGTACACAGTCCATAATATCCATCTGCATATAATCCAGGCATTGAGGAATCACACATACTAGCTTTAGTACGGACCATTTTACATCTGACTCAACATTTCCCACTATATGACTGGGGGAAAGATTTGGTTGCGGGAGAAATTCCTGCTTTCCTAAATAGCATACAACACTAGTTTATTGTGCAGAAAACCGATGCAGCAATTTAAATACCAAACCACTCCAAATTCAACATTCTTTTAAAGCTCCAATTTAATTAATTCCCTCCCTGGGTATTTCTGACTTATACACCTTGCAATTTAAAGGCCAATTGAGACTCTATACACCAATAAAATTATGTTGCATTTTAATACATTCATAGACAGTAACTTACATGTAGTGCCTTCCATTTAAGCTAGACAACGCAACATCGTCACTTGCATCCTTCAGCTATTTCTTACCATTACCTACTCAACCCAACGAATTTGGCAAAAAGGCTTGTTAAGAAAACAAATTAAAACAATAACAAAGTAAAGCTTGTTAAAAAAACAAAAGGAAACTAATTAGGACAGGAATCTGATCTAATAAATTATTCTGCATGAATAATGATCAGCTTGTCAAAATTCATAGTGTTTGTTCATGAAGCTCACAGCTGGAAACAGCAGGGATATTTAAGGTCAAGAAAGAGGTTCTTTGGCAAAAACTACATAAAGAAGTTTGCATAGCTCCAGCCAACACCATGCTTAGCCTGAGGCAATGCTTTTA
>NW_020799097.1:51012893-51037373 GCF_003259725.1 Athene cunicularia | reverse complement strand
CCCCCCGTCAATTAATTCACAACTAGGTTTTCTACTGATAGAAAGTATACTTACTGGTATTATTCTGTCATAAAGAAAACTTCTGGGAAGCTCTGCACTTCCTCCCACAGACTCTCACAGTATAAGAAGAGCTGTAAGACAGAACACTCTCCTTGCAGCAACTGGAATACAAGTTCGGGAACTCAGCAGCTGTTCTAAACTACACCAGTGAAAGCATCCAAGAAACAAAATCCAAAGCATCCAAAGGATAGCAAGGTGGCTGCTCTGCAGAGAGGTTCTTTGAGGAAAACAGAAGGTTTATTGTGTAAGGAATGCATACTCTGCCCATGACAGGAAATTGATCAGGAATCTAAAATACAAATTGCAGCAGTATTGAGCAGGTTAACAGGATTTGAGAATGGGCAAATCTGCAAGTGTGAGCAAGACCAGAGACTGCAGTACCAAGAACAAGAAAAGTATTAAGCTGACAAGCCTCAACAGCTGAAGATGATGTGACAGCAGAGTCCTGTGTTTCTTCTGACATCAGCAAGTTAGAAAAGCAAGAAAAGGGGAAGAAGGAAGACTAGAGAGATTTCTTGGATGTCAGGATAGAAACAAATATTCTAGCAAACAAACTGGAGCCCCATACAAGAAAGGGTAGCTGAAGTTATGTCAATACAAAGTGAGTAATGTTATAATTCAGACAGTAGGTCTGACAAACATTATTTTGGTAGTTTAAGGAGTAGTAACAGATTAAGAGCTGCTAGAGTGAAACAGAGGCAGAGGCTCCCTGACTTCTTGTACAAATGTAGAGACATTTTGTAATGCAAACGTTAAGACTGATATGATTGGACAATTAATGGGAATGCCTGGTTGTGGAAACACCAGAAAGTGGCAGAAGAAAGGCCTTTGAGAACAGCATGTGTTGATGACTCCTAGATAAGATGATCAAAGGTCACAGTACAACTACATATCAGCTTCTCCAAATACCTAAGTGTGTATAACAAGGACTACCATTTACCCAGAACAAGGGACAAATTATAGACTTAAGTTCTTAAGAGATAATGGTGGGAAGATGAATAACAGGATTGAAGCTGTGGAATAGCCAAAATAAAGAGACAAAAGGACTGAATAAATCCTAACTACTCAGAGGTGGAGCAGGATGAAGAGATCCCCACCACTGTCAGCCCCTACAGGGTACAAAAGAGTCACATCCAAATTCAGCACACAGCTGCTGACCCAAGAACCAACCAGAAGACTTGAGGATTTGATAGAAGGAATCTCTCATCACTCACTTCATTGGAAGATTTCTAGCAAGACCACTTTGACACATTCATCTGTGTGGTCCAGTTGGTCAGACTGCTTTGATAGGTGTGTCTCAAGTATGTGGGTATGACTGTGTGAGTGTATGGGGGGAGAGCTTGGTTGGTTTTTTGTGTGAGTTTTTGGTTTGTTTTAATTAAAAAAAAAATCACCTCCCCTCTAAGGGCTCACAATGAGCTTTGCTACAACATTATCATGCAAATGGAGGGGGATGAACGAAGCAAGAGGAAAAATATACTATAACAACAAAGTACACAGTCCATAATATCCATCTGCATATAATCCAGGCATTGAGGAATCACACATACTAGCTTTAGTACGGACCATTTTACATCTGACTCAACATTTCCCACTATATGACTGGGGGAAAGATTTGGTTGCGGGAGAAATTCCTGCTTTCCTAAATAGCATACAACACTAGTTTATTGTGCAGAAAACCGATGCAGCAATTTAAATACCAAACCACTCCAAATTCAACATTCTTTTAAAGCTCCAATTTAATTAATTCCCTCCCTGGGTATTTCTGACTTATACACCTTGCAATTTAAAGGCCAATTGAGACTCTATACACCAATAAAATTATGTTGCATTTTAATACATTCATAGACAGTAACTTACATGTAGTGCCTTCCATTTAAGCTAGACAACGCAACATCGTCACTTGCATCCTTCAGCTATTTCTTACCATTACCTACTCAACCCAACGAATTTGGCAAAAAGGCTTGTTAAGAAAACAAATTAAAACAATAACAAAGTAAAGCTTGTTAAAAAAACAAAAGGAAACTAATTAGGACAGGAATCTGATCTAATAAATTATTCTGCATGAATAATGATCAGCTTGTCAAAATTCATAGTGTTTGTTCATGAAGCTCACAGCTGGAAACAGCAGGGATATTTAAGGTCAAGAAAGAGGTTCTTTGGCAAAAACTACATAAAGAAGTTTGCATAGCTCCAGCCAACACCATGCTTAGCCTGAGGCAATGCTTTTACTTTCAGGAGCTCTGAAGTGACTCAAAAAAAACCCCAAAAAACCTTAATAACATATCCAATAATGAAAACAAAGGATTCTGGTAGTTTTACAATCAGTTTATTCTTAAGAATATTACAAAATTCACACAAGAAATTACAGAAGCTTGAAAATAATAGACTCAAACCAGCAATGTTATTTTTATCTTCCTTTGGTATATGCAACTAGGGACAGCCCCTTAGGGGACAGAGAACAAATTCACTAAAGTTTCTCATACTCAAGATGGCTACTGTCAAAAAGAGTCATTCCTGCTCTTAAAAAGCATGCAAGAAAAACGACATGAGAGTATCTTTCTCCCTTTGCCCCTCACCCCCAGTCAAAGAACATTGTCACATAATCCTGCCAAGGCAAACAGATGATGCCATACCCTTCAATATTGGTGACCATAAATAATAGTTTTTCTACCATTCAGAACTAAATATCCTTTAGGTCAAGGTTGGTAGATGCTTCATGAAGAACACTTGCCCTTTTCATAGCTTTAATATAGCCAGATGCAGTAAAAGTATTATCAAAAAAAACAAAATGTGGGAATAGGAAAACACCTTTTTAATTCTTGTTTGAGGAAAAAAAAAAAACAAAAAAACACACAACTCTCCAGCATTTCCACATAGCAGAGATACAACCACGGAATTGTTTTAAAAACTAATCCTCTAGAAGAACAAAGGTACTTCAGTAAATTGAGAAATTATAAAGTATGTTTTCCTGCATTTTCTTAAGAAACTAGATTAGAATTTACAAGAAAGAGTGAAAGTTACATTATTCTTTTACAAGGTTTGGCTTTTCTTTTTCAAGGATTCTCTTCCTCCTCAACTAAGTTTTATTCTAGAAAGCACTAAAACAAACCAGAAGTATTTCTTCATCATAATAAGGAGGCCACCTCCTCTAGGCAAGGCCTCTTCAAAGTGGCTGGATATCACGAGCTTTTGCACATCTAAAAACAGCTTTAAATACCTACCATTCATCAAGCAATTATGAATCATGTTTAAACATCTTTTGAATAAAGAGATTTAAAAAAAACAGTGTTTAGATATAATCACTTATTGAGAATTATCAGGCTATGCTAAAGTAACTTGCCATTCAAAATAAGTTTAATGTTAACTACTTAGAACTTCTCACAGCTGGAACAAAAGGTTCATCCATCACAAAAGATTCTTAGAAAAACAAAGTTTCCATTGGATGGGAGGAAAAGCCCTCAGAGGTATGAATGAACTGGCTAAAAAAAAAACCCAAAAGAGGTCAAATTAGCATACAGATAGCAGTTACCAGCAACATCCAGAAAGAATCCATGTTGAGAGCCCTTGCTATTTGTTAATATTAACAAATCACCTGGAAAGGGGAGAATGGATGAAAGGACAAAACACTTCATTTTAAAACAGAACTCTGACGACTGTAGCTGAAGGGATTTTTTTGTTTGGCTTTTTTGTGAGTCAGTTTGGGGTGGGGTGGTGGTGGTGTTTATTTTTGGAGGGAGACTATATATGGATGGTATAAGAAGGTGATTTTTTTTTTTTTCCCCCTCAAAAAATAAAACTGGGATGGGACTCACAAAGTTATCAGAAAAGCACATTTAGACCACAAGGAAGTTTGAATTATGTTAAGAAAATAAACTCAACTGTCCATCCTCTACAACAGAGTGTTCTCAAGTCCACAGGTATTGACTTCGAAAAAAGCAATTGATGTAGGATGGGCTTCTCTGTCACTCCAAGTCCAAAAGGCACTGACTGGACAAAGGGAAGAAGGTATATAGCAGGAAGGACTAGTTTTTAAAGCTTTGTAAGCATCAGATACTAGTACTGGATACAGAATATTGGCTTAGATCAATTTGAAGTGTGACCTATTATTTTTATGTAATTCTGTTTGTTCATGCACAATCCAGAGTCATACAATATGTAGCCTTAGAGTCTCTTTTATTAAACATTAAATCCATACAGCTTGTTTTACAGTAGATAATATGAATGAAAAGACTTCACGTGCACCAGATCTTGATAATACCACACTGGAAGAAGTGACTGATATGCTCAAGGATAGGGATACTATATTCAGGGACCTCAGTGTGCTCTGAAAGGAGCCCACAGCAACCAGAAGGAATTCAAAAGCAGATGTAAAGTCTTGTGCCTGAGATGAAAACAAGAGCCAGTACAGGCTGCAGGTTGACTGCTTAGAAAAATCTGCAGAGACACATGGAGGACCTCACGGACACAAGTTGCATCTGCGTCAGCAGTGTGCCCTTCAGCAACAAAACCTGACTAAATTCCAGGTTGCATTAGCAGAAGCACTGCCAACAGTCTGGCAGACATGGGCACTCCACTGTCATAAGCTTGCATCTGGAGTTGCACTGAGTTTTCTGCTCCTCAGAATAGGAGACAGACATATTGGAGTGAGTGAAGGAGGCCACTGATGAGGTGGGCAGGGACACCTGCCACTAGACCAGGCTGCTCAGAAGCCCATCTAATCTGGCCTTGAACACTGCCATAGAGGGGCCATCCACAACCTCTCTGGGCAACCTGTTCCAGTGTCTCACCACCCTCCCAGTAGAGAATTTCTTGCTTATGTCTAAACTAAATCTACCCTCTTTTGGTTTAAAACGTTAACCTTTGTCCTATCCCTACACTCCCTGATAAAAACTACCTCCCCATCTTTCCTCTAGGCCCCCTTGAAGTACTGGAAGGCTGCTATTCCAGGTCTTCCTGGAGCCTGCTCTTCTCCAGGTTGAGCAACCCCAACTCTCTCAGCCTGTCCTCATAGGAGAGGTGCTTCAGCTCCCCTGCTCATCTTTGTTGCCCTACTCTGGGCCTGCTTGAGCAGGTCCATGTCCTTCTTATGTTGGGGGTCCCAGAGCCAGACATAGGACTCCAGGTGGGGTCTCACAAGGGTGAAGTAGAAGGGGAGAATCACCCCTCCTGACCTGCTGGCCACACTTCTCTTGATGCAACCCAGTATACAGTTGGCTTTCTGGGCCATGAATGCACTTACTGGCTCACAGCCAGTTTTCCATCCACTGATACCCCCAAGTCATTCTCCCCAGGGCTGCTCTCAATCCACTTATCGCCCAGACTGTATTTGTGCTTGGGAATGCCCTTGCACTTGGCCTTGCTGAACTTCATAAGGTTTGCACAGGCCACCTCTCCAGCCTGTCAAGGTCCCTCTGGATAGCATCTCCCTTCCCTCCAGCATGTTGACTGCACCACACAGCTTGGTGTCAAACTTGCTGAGGGTGCACTCAATCCCACTGTCCATGTCTCCAGAGATGTTAAATAGCTCTGGTCCCAACACTGACCCCTGAGAAATGCCAGTTGTCACTGTTCTCTGCTTAGACATTGAGCTGTTCACCACAACTCTTGAGTGCAACCATCCAGCCCATTCCTTAACCATCAAGTGGTGCATCCATCCATCAAATCCATGTCTCTCCAGTTGCAAGACAATGATGTTGTGCAGAACAATGCCAAATGCTTTGCACAAGTCCAGGTAGACATCATTTGCTCTTCCACCAGCACTGTAACCCTGTCATAGAAGGCCAAATTCATCAGGCATGATTTGCCCTTAGTGAAGCCATGCTGGCTGTCACCAATCACCTCCTTATTTTCCACATGCCCTAGCATAGTTTCGAGGTGGATCTAATCCATGATCTTGCCAGTCACAGAGGTGAGACTGACTGGTCTATTGTTCCCCTGGTCTTCCTTTTTTCCCTTTTTCAAAATGGGGGTTATGTTTCCCCTTCTCCAGTCAGCAGGAACTGTACTTTCATTTGTTCAAAATGCAGCTACCACTTCTTCTTATGATGCTGTGTTCTAAGTTTGCATTCAAAAGTTAAAGCCTGAATGAGAACAAGTTTTGAGACTCAACCATTTTAACAGCTAAGGACTGGGAAGCCTGACAGCATGTGAATAGAAATTCTAAGAAATCCAACTTCTGTCTTGCACAGTAATCCAAAACAGTTATGGAATTAGCAATGGTTTATTAATAACATTAACAGCAATGTATACAAAGTTCTTGTGTTTTTAAATTTAATGGAATTCCTTATCCCTAAAGTTATGCAGAAAAATCTAGGACATGTTAATAGTAAAGACAAAATTTTTGTCAGATACACCACTGGAAAGTTAAGAAAAGTATTGTAAAAGGCAAACCAAAAATTAACTGCACAAAGAGCAGTGGACCAAATAAAACTTTACCTTACTAGCTATAAGAACTTGGAAAGCGAAGCGCAGCATCAGCAAGAATAACAGTCATTTATACTGCATGACATGTTTGCAGTCTCATTCGGAAACTTTTGTGCAATCTAACAAAGTAGCTGTTTTATAGCAAAGTTTCCAATTTCAGGACCTATATCTATATTTATTCTACAGTGATTAACAAATGCTCTCTATATATGCTATATATATGTATAGATTCTTTTGCACACACTACCTTCTTTGTAAAATTCAGAAGATGAGTCATCTGGATTTAGATCCAACTTTCAAGTGTTCAAGAAAAGTATAAACCAATTCTAATTAACTTCAAATTAGCAATAAAAAGGCATAAGGAAATACCAAATCAAGTAAATCTGTTAGCAGTAGTCCAGGAAAGCTAAACACTAAAGTACTTAAACTCAAGGAAAATGCTGGGAAAGTAGTAACAGTTCTATTTGCTCTGTTTCTGATAAGCTGCGTACAGTGCACCACTCCTACCTACTGAAAAACACCAACAAGCCATCTTCTAGTCTGCAGATGACTACTGCATGTGCCTGGTACAGGAGACCCATAAATTTGAAATCACATACCTCCACATTTTTTAATAAGTCTATTCAAGTAAGTTTTCAATAAATCTAATTTTTATCACTCCAATAGTAATACCAAAATTCAGATCTGTAATGACAAATACATATATTTATTAAGGGAAAGAAGTCAATATTATATTTCCACTGTAATATAAGTTTTATGAACAAAACACTGGAGATGCGTCATGGCAGAAACAAATGTGAAAACAGCAGGTTGCGTTTGAGTCTGCTTTTACACTTTTCTACAAATGTGTACGTGTGCATTCAGGACCAGAAGTTCCTGTGTGCAAAAAGAAATTGTATTTTGTTTCTGTGTTAAGAATTAAACATTATGCATTTGCAGCAAATACCTGTGACGCTACATACCTTTTACACTCCTACTGTTACCAACCCGCGGATGTCTGAACATTGGCTATTGAGGGGTGCTCCGAAGACGCCTCCCAGCCCACTCTCCTCCTGCTCCCTACAAGCATTCTCAATAGCCTTTGGGAGTTTCGCAGAGCCGTTAGCACCCTTTCCTCTCGCGGTGGGGGGAGTACAAGTGTTTGCTATAATCTGTCTCTGGAGAGGAAAACATGCATAAACACACACACACACTCTTCTTCGTGTGCTAAGAACAGTTGTAAAACCCAACTGCTCAACTAAGAATCTGACCATGGCTAGGTCTAAGGAAAAGTGGTTTCAAAGCATAGCTAGACCTACCTCCAACACTAAGGGTGTAGCTGTAAGCAGAATGTATTTTAAGATTGTGGAGGATATTGCTTTAGCCCTTAAGGGTATGGAAGCATTTGACTTCTTGATGCACAAACAAATTTAACCAGATGAAGTCTGTTAAGATTCAATGTTTTTTTCCCTATTATTTAAAATGGCACTCTGAAGAAATTTACAACAGTATTAGCATGAAATTGTGACAACTCTACATATAAATCAAGCATGACTTACTGAGATTACTTTGTCCTTAAAGAATATTAATAATCGTGTACTTATATGGCAAGTCTGCTATATCCTGATATTTTGACAGTAGTGAAAATAAATGGAAGAAGATTAAATAAAGTCTACTTCTTTTTAAACTGAGGAAGTTTCAAGCAGAGATTCAACAATGAAAAGGCTGTCTACAGGAAAGAAGTCCAGTTCTCATTGACAGGCAGAAATATACTGCATGGAACAATTATTTCAAAGCACAGCATTTAACGTGAGTTAACCAAAGTATTGCTACCCTTTTGCCAGAATCCCTGTGGAATTTTGATCAAAAATGTAATGTAATAAACATTATAATATATAGTATAAGAGAAACAGAAGGAATATATCCTGTTATTTGTAAAGAGCAGCTGCAGAACAGGAATTTTAGAGGCATATACAGATTTTTATAGCCTCAAAAAATGCATAAGCTGCCTATTGCAACGATCTAGAAAGTACCCATCAAGTCAGAACGATCCAGGAACCACTTAAATTACTCCTTAGTTATCCTGAAAATACAAGATGTTGAACATAAATTAACAGTCATTCTATTCTGGTAGATTAGATTATTAGGTTTGCTTATCTAATTATTTTGGGGCCCTGAATGTTTCCAGATGTAAGTGGGGGGGAAGGAAGCCTGCTCCTAGTCAAAGTAAAAAAATTCCAGTGAGCTCAAAGCAGTAAGGGTGGCCTAGGGCTACTGAGTAGGAGCTATGACTCATGACTCCTAACGTCCTCTTTCAGGCAGCTCTCCTAAGGCAAAGGCGTGATGACCACCAGTGATGGAGGAGCATGACTTTCAGATACCAGTACTCTAAAGACATAAATCACAACTCCACCCAATTATCAAGAACAAAAAGGATTTTGAAAGCTAACCTGCCTAAATTATGTCAAATAAAGGGAAATCAGGAAAATTACATATATCGCTGCAGGGTAGATAGACCCTCTAAAGCAAAAAAGTACAGGCCTTCTTCTATGTTCAAATTAGAAGACCAAATCAAAATGAGTAAAGAGTTATGCAAAATGGTTTGGATCATTTAAAACAGCAATACATACTGTATCTTATTCCACATACGTCCTAACTCTGTACTGCCAGAAACATTGACACAAATTTCTGCCTGTGGCTGAGACTTCAGTAGATAAGTTATACTAAAACTCATACAGGGAAAAATAATATAAATCTCCATATACTACATATACTGCAAGGTTCAACTGTAGTAGCTATGAATAAAAAGCTGAAAGCTCAGCTTCTGATCATTTATGGTTAACCTTTTTAAATAGTTCACTAGTTCTGACAGTTCTATAAACTTACAAAACTAATTTCTTTAAGAGCTAAGATCTCCTGCTCAGTGAGCAATTATCCAAAGATTAGTGTCTGGTAATTCATTTATTCCCTTCAATGAGCAGAAATAATGGGAATTGGGTTTCTCTGACTTTAAGCAGCTCATGCTCAGTTACTACCAGATGCTCAGAGTCATCACAATGAATCAGAGCAGGAAAATACATTAATTGGATGAAGTGTTACTTTTACATTTCCCTCTTCCCAAGTGAAAATGGAGAACATTTTACCTCATTTAATAAAGAAGGTATATGCATTAAGAATAATAGTAAAGCTAGTAAATTAACAGAAAAGTCATTCCATTTTTCTGCATTTCTTCTCTTGTTTTGAGAGCTCAGAAGAGCAAACAGTTGGAAACTCGGCTACAGAAACGGTAGAAACCAATGCTTCATATTGGCAATTTGCATCAGTAAAGTATTGAGAGCTGATACGTACAGGAAGTCAGAGACCTTGCATCTTGCTGCTGAAGTTCAACAACAAAACAAAGTTGAGATGAATTCTCTAGATAACATTCTTAATGGGAAGAAGGAACAATTTCAGAAAGAAAAAAAACTAAAATACTCTTCAAGCTATTTTCTCATAGAGCAGCACTGACCTTTCCATATGCTGCTCATATACAGACAATACATGTTAAGGAAAGAAAGAAGTGGCCCTTCATTTGCATGCAGAACCTCGGGAGTGCCTCTGATTGCCTACACCTGCTTAAGCCAAAACCAGGCAGCATGCTATCCCAGCAATCTCTTTTCATGGTAACTGTTCTATTTTCAGAGAAACCGAAAGCATTATAGAACAAAAAAAAGTAGAATCCTTAAGTTAAATAAATGATAAAAACAAAGTAGAAACATTTTATATATATTATATACATTCAGCATACGTAAAAGGGAGTACCAACATGATCATGATCAGGACTTTTTACATCAAGAGATCAGTATATATGATGGCTTTCAGATTCAGTTTTTCAATTGTTCCATCAAACCTGTAATACCAACATAGCCCAAAAGTATCTACAAATTCTATGTTATAGCTGAATACTTTCAAGTTTTATTTGTTACAATGTTTACTTAAGTATTATCCTTAGAATAAGAAAACACTACCAGAATGTTTCCACTTCTATTTGTTTATACCCAGATAAAACCTAGTCAGCTAATTTACTTATTACACAATTTCCTCCTAAAAACCCTCCAAACTTAATTTACCAGCATTTGGTCATCTTCATGAGATATAATTAACACATGACCAAAAGTCTCAAATTGCGTATTAGCCCAGCCAACACTAAGATTAAAAAAAACAGTTGACTGGCAGGTACCAGCTGGCATCTCCCAAATACTTTGGCAAAACATTATGCCCTGCAATGACAACTTTCAGAGAAGCAAAGCACTGTTTCAGAGAGGAAGGAATTTTCAGTTTCCAGCTCCTACCAAGTGTGGGGCTCAGCATGAATTCCCTCTCCCAGACACAGGACATAACTGACTGGCACTGTCTGGCCTCTATGTATGCCAGGGGCTCTAATCCTGCCAAAATCAAAACTGGAAACAGAAAGGTTACAGAGAAGAAAAAAATTTTTTAAAAACCATACTGAGCAGCTATATCTTGCCTCTGAGAATATGCTTTAGAAGTCTACCGTGGGCTGGTAAGCTCCTTCAACTTTCTGGATGTATTCACATTGATTTTCTTCTTCTTCTGTGTAGCTTAACTTCACACATCAAGAAAACCCTGGCCACAAGCATACCTGGAAAAGCTGCTTAAAACTGCCTCCTATTTGGAAATGGTTGAAAATAATGCAGCACCTACAAATATAGTCTAACTGTTGGGAGCTAAATAGATTATTTTAGAACATTCCAACTACAAGAAGAATTTATCTTTACTTCTGAGGAACAAAATCATACAAAAGCATTGGCCGCAAACTCTGCATTATCCTGTTTCCATATGCACATGAACTAAAATCTAGAGCAATTAGAGGTTGAAGCTCATACAACATCACATAGAAGACAGTTCAGTAAATACAGCTGAATTAGTAACTACAACATCAAAGCATCAAGCAGTTCTATGGGGCATTGTTTTCTGTACCAATCATATCAGGTTCTGATAAACCTTCAAAAGCAAAAGATAACTGGCAATAAAACCCCTAAAGATCCAACTAACTGGGTTTGTAAATGTGATGTCTAACCAGCAGGTACTAGTGTACATGTCGGGAGCATGGATACTGTTAGAGCAAAGACAGTACAGATGTAGCACATACTCACAAGTGTGTAATAGTGTTTTTTGTTGTGCCCACCAATAAAAACACAATGCTCATGGTCAATACAGGACATTCAACTGTGTTAATGCACCCAAGTGTAGCTGAGTGAGGAATCAAAACTCCCACTAGAGTCAGTGGGGATCTAGTCAGCACAGCTAGGGTAAACTGCAGAGTTTCACCCCACCCTAAAGTTGAAGACTGCATCTGGCCAGATGAGTAACTCTCCAGATTCCACTGAGCGTACTGACTAGATCTCCATCTACTATAATCTGCAAGTTGAATCCCCTACCTTGCCAGTTCTTTCCTGGTGTAACATCACTCTTGCATATTTTGCATCACTGGCTGAAAACACCTCTGTCACCCAACATTTCAGTGCAGCAAAACAGACAGAGCAAAGCAAAATTAAAACACCAAGAAAAGCAAAACGCACAGTACTGATCCAGTGTGACACCAAATATCACTGAATGATTGGCACCAGTATCATTTAGGAAGGCTGCATTGCACCTCAGTACGTATCATGCCTTTCAGAACACAACAAAAGACTCTGACCATCACATTTGCTTGAACAGTCCCGTAGTGACCCAGATAAAAACAGAAAGGCAAGGGAGGGGAACAACTATATATAGTTTACCTATTTATGATTTTAGCACATGCCAGAAATAACTGAGGGCAAAAATGCAACTAGAATACTTCAAACCGATAGTCCTTTAATTGGAGATAAGCATATGAACAGACAAGCTCTAAAAATCCTGTGGTACTGTTTTCTATGACATTTGTGATAACCTTCTCTTACTAAACTGAAATTCATTACTTACAGAATTTCAAAGAACCTGTGCCTATCTAAGCTAAATCAATTACACACAGAAAAAGGCTTTACAATTATGAAGTGACTTCATAAAAAACTGGAGTAGCTTGAGACAAAAAGTAACTGCTAAAATAAATGACAACGCCAACAGCAAAGCATAACTAATCAGAAGCAGTACAAGTCAGTTTGGAAGGTAAGAGCTTATGTAATCATGTAAATAAGTCTGTATGGATACAGCATTCTCACTGGAGGGTGGCTTAACAATACACCTTTAAAATAAACAGATTTATTTTACCTTTGATCTCTGCTTCACCAGCCCTAACAATTGGTGGAGGGTCCTTCTTCCTTCCTCTGCATTTACACTAGTCCCAAACTCTGCTCATTTCAACCATCTCTGTAAACACTGCTTAGCCATTCTCCAACTACCTCTTAAATACTCACTAAACATCCATGCACTCCCCCAGTCACAAACCCTTAATCCCGTTCCTCAATGTTGTTGCTACACTCAACATTTCACTAAGAGGCTGGCCACTACAGGCACTTATTGAAGAAAATGAAGAATTTTATTAATTATGCAGTTTCATGCTTAGTGGCAAGATTACCTTAAAATTAATGGATCACACTCCCAAGCTCTCAGTTTTGCAACAAAGATAGGGGGTAGTTCTGGTGGTAACAGAAAGGGGAACCTGAGAAAAGAACAGTTTATAGCTGTTATGATTCTTTTGAAAGGAAATTTAAAGTTAAGAAAAGGTAGATCTTACAAACTGATGGAAAGCCCTGCATTCTAGAGCAAAAGCACTGCCTTTGCTAGAAATAAAGAGTAGGCAGTGAGGGTCTATAGCTTGGTAAGAAACAGATAAGATATATACAAGTTACAGTGGTTGTTAAAGGGCAACCTCTCCCCCTCCTCTAGTTGAAGGGTTTATGGGCTTTTATGTCATATAGGTCATGTATGCATAAAATTAACAACATGTGACTTATCTATTAAGCAAAACGCAGAGCAAAAGTCAAAGATGCATCTTAAGCTCCACAATGGGAAATATTATCAGGATTGATTCCTAAGTATATTGATATATATTTTATCAGAATCATCCATGGTTTATAACACAGGAAACAGTGCTTAAAACTGTGTGGACAAAATCTAGCATTTAAAGTCTTAAAAGGAAAAAAAGCATGACTGACAATTTCTGAGAAGATCCAATAAATCTACTAATCAGCTACAATCACACCAGCCAGAGAAAAACTAGCCACAAACTAGTCATCTTATTCACATTACTGTTACTAGCCGTTTCTAAGGCTAAATATGACCACCACTCTTAATTATGTGTTAAGTCCATTGAGCCTCCTCTATTTCAGATTTTAGTTTTACACAGAGAAAAGCAGTGACCAGGTTTTAGGCCATTATGACCAAGCTGTGTTATCTCAGTCACAGAAATTGTTCTCTTCCAGAAAAACAGAAATAGACATGCTGAAGAATTACAGAACAGTTCATGCAGCATTCCAGAGCTCTGTAAAAGCTCAAGAAAAGCAGTGCTCTTTTTTTTTTTTTTGAAGCAGTATCTTGACAAAACAATGAAAGCCTTCCCATTTGAAGAATTCTGTTTGTAATACCAACATATTCTGCACAGTAAACACCGGCCAGCAATCTCTCAGGCCATGTTACTATTCCAAAGAACTAGCACCCGAAGTTTCCACAGAATCCACACTGCTTATAAACAAAAAGCTGTGAGAAATGCAGAGATGTATGTATCCCCCTCAGAAGGCAATATAAAACTTGCATCAAATCTTCATCTTGAAATTAAGTTTGTATCCTTTTCATTCTGATCCTTATTTTGAAACCTACAGGAATGGTCTCACATCCTTCTACATCCTTTTTGTTTGAAACTCCAGAGCAACCACATAGGTCCAGTTCTAGGCAGTCTTAAAGACACAATACAGTGTTTCAACTGGCTTTTAAATTTACTGGTTTTAGCACCACACTGACCTACCCTAACCAGGAATATATGCATTTATAAGACTGGTAGGTGGGATACCTCATAAAACAGGAAGGAAATCTCAGTTGCTCAGAGGCAGTCATGACAGTATCCCAAAGAACAAGCAGCAGAGTAGTTTGTAGGGTATCTGCCACTCCCTACCTGTATTTTCCCAATACAATTATCCTAAATAGTTAAATTATTTACAAAATATTTTTAAATATTTTGACCAGTTGCTGAAATAATACATGCTCAGCTAAAAAAATTTATTAATACAGTATACAGTTCTTTTGTCACAGACCTTGATGTAGAGACTGAACCTGTATCACATTACATTAATACTAAATTAAATGTATTATACCACACATACAAAAGATTAATACTGTAACATGAAGTAGCATGAATTGCATGCAATATACTATTTTCTTTGCCTAATATTAGGAAAAGCAATAAAAATCCAGAACACCAGAATTAGATTGTGCTGACTAAATTTCTGACTGCATACAAAGACCAGCGTTGCCCATATCAATTTTGTGCAGCTCTATTCTGGCCTTCCCCATAAGCTACCCAATTCTGTCCTTGTCCCCCCCCACACACACACTTTCAAGGGTCAATGATTTCACTGCATGAAACTATAAGTTCATTAAACTGCTGCACTATGAACAAAAGACTTTGGTATGTACAGAGGTGTAAAAAGCTATTAATGCTCCATGGTTCTGTTTGTAAAAAATGGGGTTACTCTGATAGGATTAGAAAATACATCTCAGGCTTGCACATTTTAATCTTTCAGGAAACTTCCTAGTGTTGATTTAATTTTCTAGATCACTGCCTGCACCCAGCAGTGTCAGAAATTATAAGTTGAGACTAATTTCTTTCAAGTTTGGAATGCAATGTTGGGTTTTGAAGAGCCTAAGCTACATAAATATTTCAAAAGGTAGGAAATGACTTGAAGGTATAAAAGAACAAAGGGCAATTTCAAATTCACTTTTATGTGACAAAACCATAAAGGCTTTCTTTAAAAGTACATACCTTCAGTTTTGTCACACATGTGCAACTTCAACCAATGAACTCAAAGGGCCACAGGCAGTATTTTCAGAAATGAAGGAGAACCCAAAAGTCAAATAAATTGTACACTCGAGATTTGAAAAAATACTATCTAGTAACACTACACTAACTTTCTGAGAAGGCAGTTACTCTGAACCATAATACATACTACTGACACATGTCCAAAATATGCACCATAGTTCAGGTTCTCCATCTCATTTGCTTTAATGTTAATAGCATCTTTAGGTAAAGCACCATTACCACACCTTCTTTTCTCTCAAAAAAAATAGTATTATATAGCAACTTAGGTCATCAACCAGTTCAAACCACTTTGAAACTACTACAGAGTATGCACTAAACATGGAGCAAACTGACAGTAAGTAGGCCTTCAGTCTCACCTGTGTAACCCATTGAGATTATTCCAATCGCAGCATGTTCTCCAGCATGTTTAATTATAGCACAGGATCAGGTTACTGTCCAAGTAAACCCTGGCTGTGTGGCCCAAGAACACTCAGTACTTCCAATTCTTTTGATAGGAGATACAGGCCTCCTTGGGCAAACCAAACTGGTTTCTGTTTTACAACAATGTCCTTGTTGTTCATCTGTTCATTCCATATACTGTACAGGTGCCATCCAGACTCTAGTCTAGAGCAAACTAAGCAGCTCCTTAAGAGATATCTGGATAGTACATGCCTGAGTATAGAAAATAAACAAGACCATAACAATAGTCCAAGGAAAACAGGGGATTCTAGAGTGCCAATACCAGAGATGGCACAGACAAAAACCTCCAAAGATACAGCCCATCTCAACATTCACCAAGGAGCACTTTTTAATGAATACTAACATTCTCTTCTCAAATTCTTTGACTCTTAAGCATTCAATGCAATATAGTAAGAGCTCAAACTAGGACTTCTCTAATTAGAAGAATCCCTTTTTGGTGTTGAGGTTAAGAAGTGGGAGGGTTTTTTTAAAAAAAGAGCAGCTATCCTACCTTGTACACAAGAATACTGTTCCTGGTCATCATGTAATGAACTTGCAGCTATCCAAGCTGTGTTTTGTTCCAAGAGAAAGGTCTGTTCATGCCTTCTAGAACGCAGAAGCAGCAAGCTTAAAGATCACAGTTTATTTCAGACATTCCATCATAGTGTTTTACCCTTGCTCAGAGTTACAACATTGATAAGATTATTATAAAATATTTTTTTTAAATCTATCAACTGTGGTATCAACATACTTATTAAAAATAAACTAGAAAGATTTTGGGGGGTACTTAACCAATGCACTTTCTATCTGGAACTTTATTATTGAAACACCTTGAACAAATGGCTAAAACCCAGACCATGAACCAAGAAGACAATCCTTACTGCCCATTTAACAAGTAATTTCCATGAGGACAATAGTTAGAGACTAAGGGAATTAAATAAATAACTAGCATGTTTTAAAGTACTTATTCCTCATATATATGTTCTTTAAAACTACAAAAGAAAAAGCTATTCTGAGGGTACTATGAACATATACATGAAGTACAGCTCTACTGAACAAAGCACACTGCAGAAGACAGCCAAAGAATTCACAGCTTCTGCTTATTACAGCAAAAAGGCAACAAGAAAGTTGCTTTTCAACTTGCAGTCCAAGTACAACCCCACCATCTAAGGGAGACTGTGTTCCACGGGATTATAGACACTCTGGTGATAACAGCAAGAGGCTGGGCTAAACATGCCAGTAAACACTTCCTCTGTGTGGGAGCCAACACTGATGATTTTTAAATTGGTCCCATCCTTACTAAAGGACTGCTGCTCTAACTTAGAACAAGTCATTCCTATCCAGTTCCCATGAAAATTAACAGCAAGATATAAAACAGAGCTGCTATTAATATAATAAACTAGATTCCTGGAAGTAAAACAGATAATATAAGATCACAAGGGAATATTTTCTCATAGAATTATCCTCTGTACATATTTGCTGAATGTTAAACTACAGCAGTCTAAAGCTGCATTAGCAGTGTGTGTTCACAAAAGATTAAAAAATTTGTGAATATGTATGAAAGAACATTTACTATTCCTTCTGTGACAAGGAGTACTCTAAAATAAAGCAGTTTATTATCAGTGTTGCATTAGCTTGGATCCAAGTAATCAGTACACTAACTTCGTTGTAGTTCATAGAGCAGAAGCAATTTTGAATTGGGCAATTACTTGCTAAGCATTATAGACCGACATTTATTGAAAATCCTTTTTTCCTTAGCAACACACAGCAATGTAAATCAGAATTCTATGAATATCCTTCTCATCTCAAAGCATGATCTCTGAGGATTCTTTTTAAAAAGTATTTATTCATAATTCAGACCAACAAACCCTTCTCTTGCTTATAAAGATGTAACATTACATAAAGATTAGGAAAAAATTATCTTAAAAGCCCAGACTAAGATTTATATAGGTATTTCTGAAAACTGAAGATCTTTAACACACATTTTGTTTTAAAATAGAAGTCTAGAAAATATCAAGTTAGTTACAAAATTTTCTTAACATTTAGCAAACTAAAGATGCTTTCATGTGACTGATCAAATATCAATTCCCAAATATTCACAGAATCATCTAGGTTGGAAAAGACCTTGAAGATCATCTAATCCAACCATTAACCTAACACTGACAGTTCCCAACTACACCATGTCCCTCAGTGCTATGTTGACCCGACTCAAACACCTCCAGGGATGGGGACTTCACCACCTCCCTGGGCAGCCCATTCCAATGTCTAACAACCCCTTCTGTAAAGAAATGCTTCCTAATATCTAGTCTAAACCTTCCCTGGTGCAACTTGAGGCCATTAACTCTTGTCCTATCACTTGTTACTTGGTTAGAGACTCATCCCCAGCTCTCTGCAACCTCCTTTCAGGTAGCTGTAGAGGGCAATGAGGTCTCCCCTCAGCCTCCTCTTCTCCAGACTAAACATCCCCAGTTCCCTCAGCCGCTCCTCGTACAACCTGTGCTCCAGACCCTGCACCAGCTTCGTTGCCCTTCTCTGGACACGCTCGAGTCATTCAATGTCCTTTTTGTAGTGAGGGGCCCAAAACTGAACACAGCAATCGAGGGGCGGCCTCACCAGTGCCGAGTACAGGGGTCAGATCCCTTCCCTGTCCCTGCTGCCACGCTAGTGCTGACACAAGCCAGGATGCCATTGGCCTTCTTGGCCACCTGGGCACACTGCTGGCTCCTGTTCAGCCAGATGTCAATCAGCACCCCAGGTCCCTCTCTGACTGGCAGCTCTCCAGCCACTCCTCCCCAAGCCTGTAGTGCTGCTGGGGGTTGTTGTGGCCCAAGGGCAGACCCCGGCATTTGGCCTTATGGAAACTCCTCCAGTTGGCCTCAGCCCATGGCTCCAGCCTGTCCAGGTCTCTCTGCAGAGCCTCCCTGCCCTCGAGCAGATCAACACTCCCACCCAACTGGGTGTCATCTGCAAACTGACTGAGGGTGCACTTGATCCCCTTGTCTAGATCATCAATAAAGACATTAAACAGGAGTGGCCCCAAAACCGAGCCCTGGGGGTTACCACTCGTGACCGGCTGCCAGCTGGATTTAACTCCGTTCACCACAACTCTTTGGGCCCAGCCATCCAGACAGGTTTTTTACCCAGAAAAGCATGCACTCATCCAACCTGTGAGCAGCCAGCTTTGCCAGCAGAATGCTGTGGGAAACAGTGTCAAAGGCCTTACTTATATTCTTATTTTATAACTATTAATAAACTAATACATAAATTGAGAAATGAGGAATTGAAATATAAAATAGGATAGTTTCCAGGAACATGACAATTCTACTGCTAAACCTGAACTGCCACTCAATTCCTCAATTAAGATTATCTGCATGTGGCTCTTCAAATAGTAAACAATATCTATATAAAATTTAGAAAACCTTAAATACTACATGTCATAGGACTGTTTAACTCTCACATTATGAAAGGTGCTGGCCTAGAGTACAGCCTCGACAGCACAGGGGCAGCAGCCAGATGCCGCAGCTTTGTGCGGCAGCTAGCCAACAGCAGGGCATTCCAAATAGGGCTGGCAGGTCTTCTCAGAGCAGCAAACACTTGCTCAGCAGTGGCAGTGCCACAGGGGCATAGACCCCAGCAACCAGTGGAGCAACTGTCCCTGTCCCAGCACAGGTGCTGACCAGACTCTGCTCCCGAGGGAGGATGCATCCGAGCTGGTTTGGGGCCTCTCACGGAGGCAGCCAGACTACTTGCCTGCAGGAGGAGTGTGCTGGTGGAGTATGTATGTTGCCCAGTGGAGGAAGTGTGGGAAGAGTTCACCACATTGCACAGCATTGGAGATGGCAGGAAAGAGATTGACTTCATGTTCTGAGACCCTGAAGCTTCAATAGTCTGAACCTCCAGCTGTGCTGAAGGGGCAGGTAGCCTGCTTATGACTGTGAACCCAGCACAGGGCTGCAAAGATCATCAAGGAATTGGAGCATCTGACATATGATGAGAGGCTGAGAGGTAGGGTTGGTTAGGTTCAATAAAAGGTAGTGAAAGAGAGGAGAGGAGGGCAGGGGAGCAGAAATCTTATAAGTGTGCATAAATGCCTCAGGAGAGAAAAAGATCCAAACTCTTCTCAGTTTGCCTTCTTACAAGAGCCCAAATTGAAATACAGAAAATTCGATTTAAATGTAAGAAAAATCTTTTTTACTGTGAGGGTGGCCAAGCACTGGCACAGGTTACATGCAGAGGCCATGGAGTTCCCATCCTTGGAGATGGTCAAAACCCAACTGGGCAAAGTTCTCAGCAGCCTTCTCTAGTAGATGTTGCTCCAGGCAGAGAGGATCCAATCTTAACTATTTTATTATCTGTAATTACTCAATAAACTCAAACTGGCTAAAGAGTAAATAGACAAATTACACTGTAACAGTTTGAGAACAGTCTACTACATTTCTTCATGCAAAACCAGTAACTGAATAAAAGGAAAAATAGACCAATAACATTTAAACTTCAAGTTGGCCTTTAATGCACCTCTCAAGAGGCTAAAGAAATCAAGTCATGAGGAAAGAGACAATATTATCAGGAAACTTAAAGTGCCTGGAGGCAAGGCAGACCAGTTAAAAGATTAAATCATCCTCACAGATGCACTAAACAGTGTTAAGCACTGGTACATCTTGCTAAATCTAAGAAGAGGGTTAATAAACATATACATTTTGCTAACTTTCTCTTTGCACAGCAGTTATTTAGGCCAACTCAAAAATCAGGAAGGGATTTGAGGAGCCTCACTGAATGGTAGCCAAAATGGATGAGTAAGATCACATGGGAACCAGTTAAACAAAACAAAGTTGAAGAATGAGGAGGAATGCATACTGGAAGACTTCAAAGTCAACTAAGCTCCACTGAATGCAGGTATTAATAAAAAGCATCAAGAAAAACATTAGGTTATGTAAATAATGCAAACTAGAGAGCACAGTGTCATCATAGTACATCATGTCATGCCATATAAAACAGACTCATTTGGATTGTGACACACAGTACCTTTCTTCTCCATATTACAGAAGGTTATGGAAGCATTAGAGACAATGACACAGACGTCACATTAACTGAGAGCACAAAAAGTGTTCCACATGAAATAAAACTTGAAAGATTTATTCAATGAAAAAACATAAGGAGACACGTGCTTGAAAATATATACACACACACACCAGTCCTAAGCCACTTCAGAAGCAAAATGGCAGGTGACAGACCAGCAAACCATCTAGACAAAGCATCTTCAAAATGAAGAACAAAAGTTTCTTCTGCTACCTGAAAAAACAAACCAAGTTTGAGTCTTATTCATCTGCATAACAGTCTAACCACATGATACTGCTGCTTATTTGGATTAGAAATGAGAGCATTCAATAAAAAGACTTTACATATACCTTTTAGAAATTGCAATGTAAGGATGAGACTGGAAAACAGTTTTAGCTCTTTCTTAAGAGCCAAACAAGGCATTTCTCTTATGAATAAAAAATAAACCAAAAATAAAGATTCATACTAACACTTTCACCTATTTTTTAAAGATGTTTTAAACTATTTTAACCTAATGCTTAAGAACTCTGTCATTACTTTGATGCACATAACTAGATTAGCACAGCTACAGGTAGGCACTAACTAGCTTTGTAGTGTTGTAACAATGTAATAGCTTTAAGGGAACTTCATCTTTACTGATAAAGTTACACTTACAGCAAATTACCCTGCAGGACATTCAATAGCATTTTGCTTTCATCCAACTTTTCACCTCATGAATAAAGTATAGTAAAAACTTAGTATTTAAGTGAGTTTGGTTCAAGGAGATTTTGGAGGATACAGTTTTGTCTGAAAGGCAGCATGCAAATGAGGTGTGTGCATTTAATGCAGAGTGATGGCAACAGCCAGTCAGTCATCTTTATAGGGATGTTTGATCCCTGTGAAATTAAAGTTCTGCCTCTAAAGAAGCCCACAAAAAGACTCTGGTAACTAGCTTTCAGACACATTACAAAGGTTGTTCTTCCTAACTAAGCAACTTGTTGCAAGTTTATTTGCAGCTGGAACAGCAAGAGAGTTAACCAATGTGAACTCCAAGAGGAAAACCACAAAAAGACAATCTAACTAGCAGGAATAAGGCTAATCAGTCTGCAACCTAGTTATCAAGAGTACAAATGAAATTATCCAGAGTGGAGGCATAAAGAGATATGTGCATGTGTGTATGCATAAACAGTAGTGGTATTAACTACTCTGTCCTAAAGAAAGTGAGCATGCTAAAGAAACTACCTTCAACTTTCCAGTTTGACCTAGTCACAATTTCAACTACTACAGAGTCTTCATTTACATACGTATTTATATTCACAAAGCCATGTCAAAAGTATACAAAAATAAGACTGCAGCTGAATAAAATGATTCACTACTTTTACATCGGGTTAGTTTTCAGCCAATCTGCTCCTGCTGCTGGTTCCCTGCATTGGTTTCAGTGGCCACAAAAACATGGGAAGGAAGGCAGACTACATCAGCACTGACATCCATCAGTTTTTGTGGAACTATCTCATTCATTGTAACTTAATCCTTATTGACCAAGCTGTTACATAGTAGCATGCTTTCCTGTACTTCACACAAATTACACTTGTGTGCTCTGATAACTCTCATGTTCCAAATTTGATTTATTTTTTCTTAAAAAAAAAAAAAAAGAGAATAAGTCAACTGCTCTCTCATAAGCCACGTAACAGTTCCAGCTTGCCAAGCTTCCCAATTTACTGGAAACCACATCCCATAGCACTAGAGATGAACATGTGGTTCTGAAGGACAGTTACAGAACAAGGTCTTGAATTATAACAAAAGTTCTGATGGTGTTTCTGAAGCAAAGGTCAGGGAATTAGCAAAGATTCAAGGAAAGAGTAAAGGAAAAACTTCAGCTTCAAACTGTCCCATTAAAAAGCCAGCCTTGCTCAGCAAAATTAAGTTACCATTTATGATTGTGGTTCACTTTTTCTCAACACCTGTAGATCTTTGTAGTCATCCCACCTTATTTTTACAGTATCCGAGCTATGGCCTGGATATGACAGCAAAGGCAGAGTTCTCCTCCCTGCCCTACTGGACCTACAGCAATCCAGCTCCGAGAGTCCCAGTGGTGCTGACAGTGTTAAGCCAGAGCAATGACCTATCAATTCTTCTGATATCCAGACACATCACCAAAGGCTGCACCTTACAAAGTGAAACCAAGGCAGATATATAAAAGCACATGGATAAATAGCTGAGGCCAGCTGATGCATGGTCTTCTAATAACACTTGCTAACACAAACCAAACATTAAGTATTCATAATAGTAGTAATAGTATATACTCCCTGTGCAAGGCTATGGTACAAGTGAAGATGAACAAACATACAGAGAATAGTCCAGTGGAGTTACAGAACCAGCATTGTAAATCATACAACAAGAAATAATTAAACAAGTAGAACCAGTATTTTTACCTACCTTTTAAGTAAAACCCTGTATTTTTATCTCTGTTGCTACTAGTATCTTCGTATTTGCCCTTTGAAAAGAGGTATGTGTATATACACACACAAAAACCTATATAGCAGAGGCATCTATCAGAGAGGACAACACAGGGCTAGATGGGGCTCACATGCCAGATCTCTAACCAAGACAACAGGGGAGCTGGCTCAGCCCTCTGTGACAAAAGCAAGAGCAATCAAATGCTGTTCTCTTCCTGACAGAGCCTAGACTGTCCCCAGGGCCTGATCCTTTCCCTTGAAGGGACATCAGACTACAACTGAGTTTGAACTTGAGGCCTACTAGGTCTGCCCCATTTCCAAAGGCTAAGAGCCTCCTGTAATTCATCGCCACTGTGTTTTTCCACCCAACTTGTTCCTCAAACACAATGAGCTATAAACAATGAACAGAGTAGTTTCCTGAGTCTTCAGGCACATCTTTCTAGAAGTTTTATACTTACAATGAGGGCTTTTCCTCTTCTGTAGTTGTGCACCAATTAGCTTTTGAACAAAAAACTAGCTATGCAAGGAAACAATGGAAATGCCTATATAGTGCGATATATCAGCAAAGAAACAAGCTTTTTACTAATATGAATACCAAAACATTGTATAATAGTTACATTCTAAATTTTTCTTTAAAAATATGAATTATAGCTAGAAACCCCTTGAACCCTCTAACCCACAGCTCAAGCTCTTCCATTTAATTCCTTGCTGTTAACACTCCTAAATCCTGCAACCATGTTAACTACTGTTACTCATTTATCTAGCACTGATGCTGCATTCTGGAGAGAGCTTTGCTGCCTTGCCTGTGCTTTTGATTCCTTCCACCTCTTATCTGCTAGGCAGTCACTTCTTGGCTACACAACCCTGCCTTCTGCCTCCTCCCATTTTGCCTTTCATACTGATAAATATCCATCCAGCTACTAAAAATAACAAAACCAGCATGTACTATGATTACTTAATGCCTTCCCATTTTGTCTTACACAGATAGACATCCACCCATCTATTAAGAGATAACAAAAAAAAAAAAAAAGACTACAGGACATGCTACTTTTTTTTTTTTTTTTTTTTTTT
>NW_020799097.1:50975693-51012843 GCF_003259725.1 Athene cunicularia | reverse complement strand
GGCCGCCCCAGATCTCCGCACGCAGGTACCGCACGCTGCCCTCGCCGGCCTCAGCGGGGAGAGCGGTAAACAAGCCCCTGGCCCCGCTCCCAGACCGAGCGAGTTCCCCATGAGGCAGGGCAGTTACACCCGGCGGTGTCCTGCTGCGGCTGCCCGGCCCGGGCTGCCGTGAACTGAGGGAAGAGTCTGAAACTCCCTCCGCGGCGGTTTGCTAACAACCACCAAGTAAAGGAAAAAACACCCCGTAACACTAAGCGAGAGGCGCCGCTCCGCGCCTCTCCCGCCCGCCGGCGTTGACAGCCGTTGCTTCCCCTCCCGCCCCCGGCCCCCCCTGGCCGTTGCTCGGCCCTGCGCGGCCGTCGCTGGCCCCCGGAGAGCAGCTCTCCATCGCGCACCCTCCCTCTCGAGGGGACGGCTCGGGCTCTGCGCTGTCACCCCGCTCCAGAGGCGCCCCGCTCCAGGGCCCTCGGGGCATCTGCCATCCTCAGGGAGCAGCTCTCCGGGACAGCTCTCCACCTCCTCTTGAGCCACCCTTAGCGCTTTGCCAGGGGTGACCGTGGTGAAACCGCTTCTCCCCAGCTGTCTTCTTTTTGTTTTACAAAGGAAGAGAAAATATTGCACTTGCACATCTCATAAAATGTTTCCCACTAGCACAGAGGCATCAACTTGACCTTCCCTCCCCACAGCCAGCAAGCTGAGAGGCTAGAGAAAGTTGAGGTCGGAGGTGTTAAATAATAAGCTTTTTTGACCAGTGATCCTGCTTACCAGTTCTCAACCGCACATCTGTTCATGTGTTTGGCAGCTACTTCTGATTTAAGCAGTTTGGGCCTGGTGAGGAAGAAGAGCTTCTTGAAAGAAAATCAGCAGGTTAAATCTGGATACTTTGTGCTTCCCCGTGAGAACCGGAGGGCTCAAAGCAGCCTCTTGCATTTGCACGCCATCCCCCTTTCTTCCCTCAGAACCTCGGCTGCTATTGCTGTATCAGTTGCGCCATTCAACTCCCCTGCCTGCCTGCTAAAGCCTCTTCCTCCTTTTCTGACCCTGAATCACCTTCTCCCTCCTACCTACCAATGGCCACATAGGGAAACAAAACTTAGTCCAAAATAAAGCACAAATTCTTAAGACCATGCCTCTTTCCGCACAAATTACTCAATCACTCTCCACATGAAAAGTAGTAGCTAAAGAAAGAAAACCATATAATGATGTCATGAAAGCCTGTGTAATAATGCGTGTTGAATGGGTGTCAGCTTTAAGAATGCCTGGCTTTTAGAATTAATTGACCTTCAGATTTTTAATTTTGCACATTTATTGTCCTCCAAATTGTTTTAAAATAAGTTATTTTCGTTAGAGTTTACAAATACATTTATGATAATAACAAAGTGCATTTTACAGAAACACTGATCTTGCTGCATACTCCTTTTGTCTTATTACCCGTGCCCGTTGAAGTTGAAAACATTACACATGCACATACAGCAGCAGTAGAATATGGAAAAAAGCCCATAACAAAACAAAATAAAGCTGTATGAAATAATAATTGTCAAAGCAAAGAGAGAACTTTTGGCCAACCATTGAAAAACACATCTGTTCCCCCCAAGGAACAAGGTTTAGTGCTTATGAAAAACCCCAAGCCTATCATAAGCTTAAATGTTCTCAGAATATTTTGTAAGCAATTTAACATGCAGAAAATAACACTTCATGTTCTCCAGCAAGTCTTTGTCCACAGGCTGTTGCCCAAATCTATTGAGCTTTCTTAGAATAAACCAAGCTTCACCCACAACAATATAACTTTTTTCAACAGTTATGACAGAGAAAACCTTTTTTGGAGCCAGATTCAATCTTCATTACGCTTGCCAGCAATGATTAACTTAATTAAACTTTCAGTTGCATAGGAATAAACAAGGGCAAAATCCAAGACTGGATCTTAATATGACTGATCAGAAGGGGCCCAGTTCTGGAGCGCTTGAATTTGTTTCTTTTAGTTTGACTCCTCAGATTACTTCAGCTACCTTCTGGAACAGGGGCCTGTGGACTGCATGATAGATAGTCAAATCAGCTTGAGGGAATAACCGCATGTTTTCTCTGTTTTGGAGAGTATTCTGTTCAGCACAAGACTAATTCCTTGTCTGTGTGGTTTTCAATATGGTATTTATCTACTGCAGTTTCATTTCTCTGTTTCCCATAAACACTGTAATGACACCCTCCGCTTTTTAATATAAAGGATGTGTTTTTTTTAAAAAAAACATTGTGAACATATTGTATGCAACTTCTACTTCTGGGCATTTTTAAAAATAGAATCTATTTTCTGGCTGTTAAATGTTTTTTATTCCTGATTAGTATGAAATTACTGGTTTCCTGTTCTACTCATATTGTTGGGAATGGAGAGTCACAAAATCTGATTCTGCAGTATATAGAATTTTTATAAATGTGATGGCTATAACTGTTCAGGATGTTCTCAGTATTCTGTATCTTACTGTCCTATTGCTATTTTTCTAAACTAAAAAAATATGTATTATTAAAAAATTAGGGCACATGGGGCCTTCCTTTATGGGCCTTAAGTAGATATCTAGGGAAGCTTTGTACCTCTTTGCTCTTTTGTACACTCTGCTTCTGTAAAGAGCTAAGTCTCTTCCTTTTCAAGAGAGGTCTCTTGAGATCTCAGCTATTTCCCTAGTAGTTCCCAAGAACAAGAACAATAAAGGCTCACTCTTCATAGTCAGATAATTTTCAATCCCCACCTTCCATAGAAAATCTACTTTGCAAAGAGAATATAGGCAGGTTTGGCTTCAATTTGATTTCTAAAGCTTTTGTAACCCAAATAATTCACAATAAAAGCATTGGCATTTAAATTCTTGCTAATAAAGAATTATTAAAAAAAAAAAAAAGGACTGTTTGAAATTTAAAAAAAAAATACCCAACTCTGGAAAGATATGTAAAAGGAAGGCCACCCTCATGTCTCTGGTATTTGAGCCCTGCATGATCACAAGAAAAATAATTTAAAAGGAAAGGGAAAAAGAAGGAAGACAGACATGAGAGAATTGCCATAAAAATAGTGAAAATAAAGAGATTACAGATTTGCATACAGGTAACCATATCTATTTCAGCTAAATTGTTGTTATGAGCAAGGAAAAAAAAAAAAAACACAACACCAACACCAAAATAGAGGGGAAAGTGAAAAAATCAACTGAGAATGGATGAGAAATGTGAGAAACACCTTGGTTTTGTCTAAGATTAGTTCGTGTTTATAGTAATTGACTTATTTTACATGTTTTAATAATACCCTACAGCCGATGAAACAAGTGAACAGCAACTGTGCATGCAAAAGACATAATGCTTGTGACAGACATCTGCTATGGTGGTACTTCGGTTATGCCTATTTTAGGATCAATATATAAAATGTCAGTGCCAAGGGAAGAATTTGCCCTGTCATTTTTGGGCTCTCAAAAGCCACAGACCAGGAAATGGCATCTTCCACAACCTTATCTGAAAGTCTAGCCAGCTCCCTATAAACATTCACTCTTTCTTACAAGTTACTGAAAATGGGCCAATACTTCAGTAGCTCTCACCTGCAGCATTTTCTTCCACCAGAAGGAATGTTTTGACTGCCAACTACTTTAAAAAAGAATTACCTGTATAGTTGAAGTATGCTGTTAGTGACACACCAAGAGGGGTTTTTCCATACATTATTTTATTCATAGAGCATTTCAATATTATGTAGTATTCTTCAAAGGTAAAGTGGACAGGATGCCAAACCTGAGGAGTACATGTTCAGAGAGTTTAATTCTTCCTTCTTCGGTTGAGCTGATTAGAATTGGTGCTGTAATCAATGAAAAGGGCACGCCTACATCATCCAGAAAACACAAAAAAGTCTTTAGTAGATTGCCTAACTTTGTCACAAGTCTGCAACAAGCAGTACAATAGACGCAAACCCAAGAAAGATAGGCACTATACAGAGAGGACACGAGGCTAACACAGAATTATGTGACCACTTAGATTAATGCATGCTCTTAACGGTTAAGGCTTTTTGTTGTTTCATTTTCAGCTAGGATTAATAATGCACCTATTCAACAGAAGGATTTGGCCCTAAGTCAGAAAGATGAGATAAACAGGATAACCATTAAAACACAAAAACATATGGTATCACCAACTGCGTGAAGATCAACATTAGATTAAATCCCATTCAGTAAGCAGTGTTTATGCATCGCTCAGCCAGACAGGATGTTCTACTGATGTTTCAGACTGGGCTCCAGCTGAGTCGTATGAAGTACAGGGACTGCATCTCACTGCTGAAGCAAATGAGACACATTTTCAAAGATTAAAAGCACAGATTTTACTTGTTTACTGTGGGAGCTAATCTAACCTTAGTTAGCGTTTGGCAATACCTACAGTAAAAGTTCCCTAAAGTGCTATTAGTTGTCAAGATATAGGTTTCCTCCTACTTCACGAATAGCTAGAGAGTTTTCTTTTTTGTCCTTTCAAAAGAGGAAAAGTGAGCAGAATGAGAGAGGGAAAGAGAGCAGCCTAAATGTCTAACTAGTGAAGCTGAGAGTAAGCAACAGGTCTGACTCCCACTTCTATGTTTAAAGCAGTAGTTCCAGACCGAACATTTTCTTCTTTTATGTTCATCTAAAGCATGATTTATGGCTCAAGTCTGACTCCTTTGCAAATTAAATTTGGTTTTAGTTTTTTATTCAGCAAAGTGTAGATGGGACTTGACAGGCTGTTATCTGGGACATAGTTAACATATTACTGGTATTATTAAAGGTAGGCAAGTGAAAGGAAGTGGCAGTTATTAACTGTTAAAAGCCCTCTGCCCCCTGCAAATATCCAGTTGCACAAAGCTAAGTTTATGATAGCAGACTTTTAGTGTATGATTCCTCTAGCCTACCTTGTCCCTGTCTCCACTGTGAACATCTGATCAGAGCTGGTCATCTACATAGTGTTGGTAGGAGGGAATAGGGAATTCCAGGGGACAAATTACTTTAAATACTAACATTTATGTTAAGTGATATTAAAGGAGCCCAGATGGCTAGCTTAGATGCACAACTGAGAACTCTAGGCACCTAAAATTTGGTGAAATTAATCCCGCCCTTGGATATTAAGTTGAAGAACATCTTAAGATAATTTTTATTCAGGCCTCAAACATGGAATTTGTTTTGATCCTATTGCTAAATGAGGAAGCATGAAGAATACATTGTCCTAGCATGATCATTCACCTCTCTCTTGGCAGTGAAATAACTAACACTGTTGGCAACATTCTCATTCAGCTTCAAAGTTAACATCTCTTTCAAATGAGCAGGAACTGCTTCAAGCCATTGTTTTAGGCTGTCTTCAGGCTTGGTTTGATACCACTATCCAGGGCAAGTATTTCATATTGCATCCATTATCATAGGATCTAAGCACCTCAGAGTTCCTTCCTTTGTTTACGTTGATTTAATATCTTCCAGACCACCTTTGCAATCTCAAGAACTCAATTTTGTTTTCAACATAAGTTTGGAGCATCAGAGAAGCAAGTGTTTTATCAAATACACCCAATCCATTTGTTGTCTAGAAGCAGATTTTGGTTGCCTGCTCAGTTGCTACTCAGTTGACTTTTCAGGTTGCAAAACACAAAGAGCTACTACCTCTGCCAACATGACCTAAGTAACAAACCACCAGGAATAGAAGTGACACTAATCTTGCTTGCTTGCTTGCTTTTTAAGAATTCTTATTTCTATTCAAGACAAATTAACTTTATCACCATTTTTTTCTTGTAATTTTGAAAGTGTTTCTGTATTAAAGGCTATAGCAAGGGTTAGCAGGTGTTAGTGGCCTCACTTCAAGACTCGATTTACAGCACTGTCAGCGTTTTACTTACTAGATAAGCAAAACTGTGTATTCGAGTGAGTCAATTCAAATATTAAGGCATATTTAAACTGTTAACACAGTCTTCCATGTAGAAAGTCTACTTACCTTTGGAAATTGAATAGATTTGTGTCGAGAAATACAAACATTAAAATAACCTGACATTTTAAGAGTAGTATAAGGATACTAAATATAGAAAGGAATATTTTCAGGTTGTACATATCTGCTTTGAAATACTTAAACTATAGAGGACATATTAAATATATGATAAATCACTTCATGCAGCATATTACCCTGCAGCTGGCACAGAAGAGCTTAATTTCATTCTACTTTTCTTAAAGGGTTGCTTTAATACATGAAAGAGTAACAGAAAAGCAATCTTTTTTGTTTCATTTTTCTTTTTATTTTCTTTTTTTTTTATTATTATTGGGCTAGGTCTACATCTATTTCTTAACTATTATCTGAAATCCTGAACTTAAAGTTGTGTATCCCACAGCAAAAAATCCAGTCTGATGCAGGTCAGTTCAGAACAAAATTTACGTACTTTCTCTGGTTCAATTTTCTCCAGTTGATAGATTATTTAACCCACAATTCACCCCACAGATTTAAAAAAAAAAAAAAAAAAAAAAAGGCATATGGAAATGCCTCATTCAGTTTGCAGCTACTGTAGTTTGTGAAATAAACATAACAATTCTTGTTAGTACCATCAAATCTCTCCTTCAAAAGCAGAACTATGTTAATCCTTGAATTGACAGGGATTAATTTTTAAAAAAAATAAATAAATCCCATATCAATGCGTTTTCTCTAAATATACATTTACTTGGTGCCTAAGTAAAAATACACCACTTGTTAAAAAGTAAGCACACACATAGGCCCTGCACTTTCTATTTATACTCTGATAAAAATCCATCCCTACCATCTTAATGGGATAATCCTTACTTCAGATATAGGAATAAAATAAATGAATACAGAGGAAAAGGATGTATAGTATAGCATGTATTCACACAAGATGATTTCTTAAAGAAATCCTAAATCTAACTATTGTTGCCTCCTAATTGCTTAGGTTAAGAAAGATAACATGCTACCCCTGTCTACCCTCACTCACAAGGACTACCAGATCACCAATTCGTAGTGCAACATTTACCCGAAAGCCAGACATGTATCGTCCACACTCAGTAGCTCCCAAGTGCTATTTGCACTCCCTTTAAAATAGCCTTTTTTTGTAACTCAAGGGATGCAAATAGACTAAGATTTCTCTCTGGGAAACCTAGATTTCATTCCCTAAAATGGATAAAATTAATAATCAATTTGCTTTATCATCATAATGAGCCTCCCAAAGATTTTTAAGAAAGACTACAAAAAGATTCTGCATTACAGCAACATGCAATCACAGAGATGTGACAGAACAGATGCAGTATCAGTATATTCAGTGTACAAAATGTCTAAATGTTTAGGTGGCTGTCTGTGTCTTATATTTTAGTTACAAACACTTTAAAGAAAAAGGTGAGTCTTCCCTCCTTCTCTCACCGGGGTGAAATCAAGGTCATCTTATTTAAGAGTAAATTCTCCCTGAGATAGTAATATGTAAAATTAAATGACATTCCACCTAAATTATTTTACTAAAAGCCTTCAGCTTCTCTAAGCTCTCCAAGTAACATCTTCTAAACCTTTAAGAAGTTGCCAACTGTTTGGATAACATAGTACACAGAGTACCACCCTTTAAGGGAAAGATCATCTGCTCACACTGGGCCAAATAAGCAATAATATAAACCCAGGCAACTTAAACCACATGAATGATTCCTAAACACTTAGGAGTCTGATTTATAACCATACACAAACAGCAGCATCATAGTTCCAAAATTCACTTTGCTGGAATTTACTGTAGGATACTGCCTGCTAACAGGATTTTGCAATAAATAAGACCTATAATGCTACTGACTGGGCATGAAAACTGTGTATTAAATGATGTACAATTCTTCTATTTGAGGTAAATTTGCTATGGAAAATAACATTATTAATCACTACTCATCTCAGATTTCTCAATCACTATCCAAACATGCCTAGTATACCTGCTAAGAAAGTCACTACTGGCATGAGGAGGCGATCTTAAAAATAACACAGGACCCTTATTTTTACAGAAGGAATGTTTTCTGACCTTTTATGACCCAGTTTGTTCCCAGACATTTTAATTCTGTAGTTCCTTTGATCTTGAGGCATTTTGCTAATTGTGCTTCTGCAGGATACCTGATGTACTGCCACCAGTCAGTAGAAAAGCAGAAGCTAAAGAACTACTGGCCCTTTCTTATACATACCGATGCATATCCACATATAGAAGAGGGTTTATTTTTTTCATGAATTAGCTTAATATATCATGGACATGTGGAAGAAGCTGAACAAGAAGAAAAAAATTATTCTAAGACTGTTCACATATGAACTGTTGTGGAATAACTGCAGAGCTTGAACTTCTATTCACACATGAACTATTGTGGAGTAAGTACAGAGCTTGAACTTCAGACCACCTTTTACTTTACACAGTGTAATAACTTGCACCAGCCTAATGAATTTATGTAGTTAAATCTTAGTGTGGAAACACCTTTAAAAAACTGCTACCTTGAGTACATCCAGCCTCCTATCTGCTTTTCTCCTTGGGAAAAATAAAGTTGTTCTTTATTCAGTGTTAGGAGGGTTGATTCACTTCAATTTAAATATAATTAGCAAAATTGTTACGCAAGCTGCCATCACCAGATCTTTATGGCTGGTAATACCTCAGCCAAAGTACACACTATTTTCTGTTTCCAGTGTGACTTTGCAAGGCTATCAGTTGGAAAAAGCAGTTTTCTGGTTGTGCAACGAATCCAATCATAGCCAGGAATTAAAGACACAAACATAAAACCTCAACCTTGTGTTTGACTTCAGCTTTCACAGTAGCACTGATACTCCAGGGTAATCTACAAGGGGATTTGAGTGCTATTTTTTCTCATTTTGCTTTTCCTGATAGCAGAAGCAATGTTGAGAGCTAGCGTTCTGAATTTTTCTAGCCAAGATGTGTGCTTCTTATAAAGATGAGATTCAAGTTCATTTTGGGGAGCAATGTATGTATGAGATGTTAACTGGAAGCACTAACTGTCACAGGTGGGTTGATTTCTGTTCTCTATTGATTTGTTGTAATTGTGTCCAACCTCAATCTCCCACATTTCAAAGTCTCACTGATGGACATAGACCCATTATTACTAACTCTGGATTTGTCCAGCAAATTGCCAGGTACAGAACCCATGTTTAACCCCATTCTCACCACCGTGAGTCTCTTCTATCTGTCTCTTACCCCCAAACCAGCCATCTGGATCACTTGGATAAATTCCTTCTGAGTCTACCTTGCTGTTTCCTAATGACATGGTTTCCTAACAACAGTTTTCAGAAACAACTTTGGTATTAAAGCAAGGGCTTTAACAGGCTTAGTACAGGAATTTCTTGCCCATGAATGTGTTAAGAGTTACAGGTTTGTTTGTTTTTAAACAAACTTTTGAACATAGTCCCTGCGGTCTGCTTAAACTATTCACCACCAGCAAATCCTGGGCTTCCTTTGAAGCCCGAGGCCAGACAGCCCCTCCAGACTTCCACTTCCACTGGCTTGTTTCTGGTGGTACAGACTCTCTCTTACTCAAGGAAACACTTTCTTTTTTTGACAATGAGAAGGCTTCTAACTAGGGGTTTCACAGAGCCCTGGCCACTAGGGATAAGAGTACAAGGGTGGATATCGCATGCTTCTGCTCTGTCTGGCCTCTGACGGACCAGCTCAGGAAAGGACCTTGAGTTAAAAACTGCTAGTCACACTCTCACTCTAGGAATTCATTCCTTCATTATAGTTTGATCGTATCAGTATGACTGAAAAGCAAAACACAGTATTTCAGTCAGTCTGAAAATACTGAGTGTTTAAAAGCATATCAGCCTTTTTGGCAGGACGCTGAGTTCCTCTTCCCATTAATTTTCCTTCTTTGCTCCCTTCAGCCCTCAGTCTCACATCAGGGCAACTAAACTTTGAGCCATGCAAAGCTAGATAAAGCTTGCTTCATGTCTTATTTATGCTTCTCAAGGTAAAAAGGTCACCAGAGAATGATTTAAGAAACATTTTACCCCACACTTAGGGAGGACTTCTGTACTCCTTTCTGGCCCAGTCAGCTATAGCTAGAAACCAAATTTTAATGCCAACTTGAACCTCCTTCTTAACTCTTCCTCCTCCCCACATTGGGAATTATCACTCCTGAGGGGTATAAAGTCACAGTATTCCCTAAATACCATTTTGTATGTAGCCCCACAGAGCCATTTCACTGTGAAAATGAAAGAGAAATTCAGGGTAATGTTGGTATATTTGTCCATTAACCACAGTTCCAGCTTGCTGCCTTGCTGGCTTTTTACATCACCCCTGAAACATTTTCCTTATTCAGCGAAGAACCTAACTCAAATTTACATTATTTTCCTGCAGCAGCCTTTTCTACTATCCTGATCCAGAATTTTGTCATTTATTCCATATAATATCCATACCTGCATACTCTGCTGTTTTTCTTTCTGAAATTAAACAGCTCATTTTCCCTAGACCTGTAACAACAATAGGAAACACACACATACATTAGAATTTTCTTTAATTTCAACTATCTGTGTCAATGCATATTGAGACCCTTTGATGTGGCAGGAAGCATCCCAGAAACAATGTAGATTTTACAGTACCTTTCAAAAGGGACCAAAAGTTCCTTTACTGCATGTTGTGACAGCATAACGGAGTGAAGTCCTGAGTGAACAACACAGAGCAACATTAAGGGCTTTTCTCCTCTCTTTAAGAACTTATTTCACAGACTGAGAAGCTCCAGCATCTGATCTGTTAGTAGATGACAGGAAAGCTGAACTCAATTTTCTGAGGTGTTTTTACACTCAGTATAATATTAGAGGGACTCATCTCCAGTAAACTCCTGTTTCGGTGAGCTTTAAAGGCCGCCTAGAGATGTCTTAGAGAGCATTAATTGCCATCTGCCGGCCAAATCGGGAACGGCCTTTGTCCACAATTTATTTCTTCGTCTACGTGGCTAAATTTGGAAATGTATTTGAGCAAAAGAGACAGTGCAACGTGGGAGTGGGGCAGTGCAACTGGCAGCTGAGGCTGCACACTGGGACGGCAACATGCACCTACTTCTCCATCTCACACTGGAAAGGGAGGAGGAAAACTGTAGAGGAGGAGATGGGGTTTGGGGATCCGTGACATTACTATGATTTGCTGAGATGTTGATCTAAAAATAGAGAGCCAGCAAATTATTATCTTCTCGTCTGGAAATTAAACTTGAAATTTTATACTTTTTAGTGACAAAAAGAGAATGTAAGGGAGGCAAACCCTGTGCTGCTGGGAGAGGAAGGTCAGGTCTGCAAATTTCTGTTTCCAGATCAGAGCTGGTTAGAGGCAGCAGGGTGGCACCACAGTAATCCTTGCCCATTCTCACCCCAAATCCTGTGTAGCACAGCATGCTCATCCACTGACTCCCCTTCTCATCTGCTTTTTCCCAGCTGTGACTTTTTATGTCCCAAGCCCTTCTGCCTCCAAACTTGTTTTGTCACCCACCCCAACTCTCAATCTCAAACCATTTCTCCTCATCATTTCAATACATAACTCCCGACATTTTCCATCTTCTTTCCCATTGTTCCCTAAATTCTCTTTCCTCCCAAGACTTCCTCCTTTTCCCCTGCTCTCATACTCCTCCACATCCCCAACCTTCCTATGCCAAGAAACCCCAGCCCGTGGGGCACACCTCTTGCCCCCAGTCCTCAGTGCAAGCCCTCTCATCTGCCCAGCTGCTTGGTTCTGGGCAGCTGTGAGGCAGCTCTGCCTGCTCAGAACAACTCTACCTCTCTGAAGTCAAGGTAAGACACAAGAGGTGGAAAGGCATGGCAAGTCTTGAGGAACACAGATGCAGGGTAGGTTTACTTGAATACTTCTCTGATATCTACCCATTAGCTGGTAGAAGACAGGAATTAGATCCCCACCTTAATCTTCTCATCTGCAGGCTGAACAAACCCAGCCATTTCAGCCTCTACTCTTGCAGTATGTGCTCCAGAATCCTGACCATCCTGATGACCCTCCCTGGACCCTCTTCAGTTTGTAAATATCCCTTTTGTTCTAGGGTGGCTCAAATCAAACACAGTACCCCCAACATGACCCTATAAGTGTCAAATACAGGAGAATAGTCACTTCCCTCAATGTCCTGGCCATGCTCCTGCTAATGCAGACCAGTTAGGTAGTCCTCATTGCTGCAAAAGAAACTGCAGATGCCTACTCAGCTGATTGCTCACCAGCACTTTTCTCCAAACCTATTTTGTACCCTGTGTATCCCCAGCCTGCACTGGTGCATGAGATTATGACATCCCAGGTGCAGGATTTTGCATTTACTTTTATTGAACTCCATGAGGTTTTTGTTGGTCATTCAGAAGGAACTTGCTAAGCTGGAGTAATGACCCATCCTGTCCTCCAGTAGATCAACTGCTTTCTCTAATTCAGTGTCATCCATAACCTTCATGAAGGTGCAGACCATCCCACTGCACAGGTGGTTGGTAAAGAAGTAAAGCCATAATTTCCTTTTAGTATTCCTTGGCCTTAGTGCAATTATGATAAATGGACTTGTTCTATCACTCATCTCCTGGCAGGAGGTCCACAGCTTAACTGCATGTGTGAAAAAATGCATCCTTTTATGTGCCACCTGTTTCCTGTAATCTTCATGGGATAGTCCCAAATTAGCCATCTCTTCCCATACAAGAATGACCTTTTTCGATTAACCATCTCCATGTCATCCATGAATTCATGTATATCTGATATTCCCCTTCAGTTGTCTCTCTCCCAGGCTGAAGATCTGATTCAGTCATTCTTCCTATAGAAGCCATTCGATATCTTTAGATCACCTTTGGGTGGAGGACAGGGATAGCTGAACTGCATACAGCACTCACAGTATGGGCACACTTTAAATTTATACAGTAGAAAATTTTTGTACTCTATTTAATTTTCCTCCTACTAGTTCTTACTTTCTCATACTAATACTTAACATTTGATTTGCCTTTTTGACTGTATGAGAGTGGCTATTTCACTCTAATACAATCACAAGGTCTCATTCCCAAATAGCCATGGTTATCTCAGAACACATTTTTTTTTTTAAGCTGATGTCAACTTTCTTCATCATTTGTACATACCAACACTGAATTTAATTTGAGTGACTTTAAAGTGACACCCTCAGAAGAGTCTTCAGGATATCTTTGCAGATGACAATAGTATTTGCAACACCAACTTACCCAACATCATCAGCAAACTACATCATATCATGTTATCAAACTGCAAGCTGTGGAAGAATTTTAATATAGCCAGTAAGTGGGAAGCAAAATAGCAAGTTAAATTCAATACTGGGAAACATATATGTAAAAAAACCTTCTCTAGGTACATAAAATAATGCAGTCTAGTATGTTATTATCATTAGAAAGTTTATTAGGGAAGATCTTGGACTCACTTTGGCTCCTTCTCTGGCATCAGTAACTCCCTAAACAATAATGTCTCATGGGCACATGGAGCATTAATCATTATTAAGATGAGAAAATCAAAAAGAAAGTGTTGCACACATCAGAATTAGTCATGCAACAATACCTTTGATGTTACATACAATTCTCTTCTCAGAAAGAACATAACAGAACTAGAAAAAGTACAAAGAGGACAAATTAGCAATATGACACAACTTCTGTGTGAAAAGCATTTAAATTGACCAAGATTCTTCAGCTTAGGAAAGAAATCAGTAAAGAAACTGAGGTCTGTAAAGTCATGACTGTCATGAAACAGGTAAAGAGAAATGTTTAACTGCTAAATCTCAGAGACTTAAGGGAGATCCAAGAGTATGATCAGGCCTCAAGCTTAACCCAATAATTGCTATGTCACTCAGCAAAACGAAATTATGAAACTAATCAATACAAAGTGTTTAAGATGCCAAAATTACACACTTAACAAAATGATAGGAAGAGTCATAAAAGAAAGATGCAGTAACAACAAAACACAACAAACAGGTGATTATCTCCAGCTCAAGAACTCTATAAACTGCAGGTTTCCTTATACTAGGAAATAACAGGAGAGGCATTATTGCGATTCTGTGATTCTGTATTGAAGTAAAGCTGAGTTTCTCCCTATTCTCATACTCTTTCCCAAAGCACCTGGACCAGGACACTTAATGCTCATTTTAAACTTCCAGGGTGAAGCACAAATGCTACCAGACACTGCAGTTTATTTTCCCATATTTGGGGAAATTGCATGGACAACCCATCCAGCACTTAAGGGGAGAGTCTTACCTTTGGAAAAGACACTCTCTAAATCATGTCCCCTCAGATGAAAAGAACTCTGGACGTGAATTGAGCATGGTTGTTCTTTTGGTCTTGTGACATGGGTGAAAATTTGAAATGGGTAGAAGTGGAAGTGTCAAAGTAAAGCACTGTATTTGCACTTAACTGAATTTCTTTTTCTTCTACTTATGAAATGTTAGCATTGAAGTTTGCTTTATCAGCATGTTATACTGAATATAAAGGTATGAAATGTTTCCATGGTCACGATTAACTTTCTCCTATCCCCAGAGTTTTCATTCAACAGGAAGCTTTAGCTTTTCATTCTAATTTGGAATAACATAAGGTTTGCAAATGTGGCAATCCCCAGAAGTTTCATTTTCCTAACAGCTCACTCTTCATCACAGACTGACTATGAAACACCAGTGTGTTTGTCTGGAAAGAGAATGTTAGTGTCACAAGTGTTCATCTCATAGGTACCTTTATTCATACAACTGCTAATCCTTAGTGATCTAAGGAGCTCTCTCCCTCAGCAGGAAGGTAGAGTGGCAGTGAGCTCACTGCGTCCATGGAAGTTGAACCCAGCAATTCTTGTATCCCACACCCAAACTATCGATCTAAAACAACAAACCACTTTAATCACACAAGTACTTCCTGGCAAGCACAAAATACAGGAGAGGAATAACAATTCTCCAAACAAAGAAACAGGAATGCTTATTCTCATTAAGGGTTTCCCTTGAGTTTTACTCAGCAGCAATAGGAAACAAGGTTCTCCAGAGCAGACTGTACTCAACACTCTTCTGCAATATGTGTTTGCAAGTAAATAGGAGCCTTCAAAGGATAAGATCTTAAGGTACCTTGGTTTTTAAGAAGGTACCACAATGCAGGAAAGCCATGTTCAGTCTCTGAAGAGCCACGTGCTGCTTCAATATCTTCTTTACACTGTTTTTTTACTATGCCTAGCTCAACAGGGTTCTGGGATCCTTCTTGGAGGAACCTGAGTATTATTGTCCTACAATAAATAAATAATTGTAAGCATTCAAAACTTGTTCTTCTTGAAGGTTGGACTGTGATTTGGATAAGAATAGAATAAGATTTAAGACAAAACTCTCCATCAAGTCTGCTATAAAACAGACTGTGTCAAGTAAATACGAAGTTGGAAAGTTGTTAGTTTTGGTTTGGTTTTTTTTTTTAAATAAGTCTCAATGGGACGCATGACCTTTTACAAATGGAACATGATTCATGATCCTTAGGTATGAATGATATGTCACTTTATACTGCAGTGCACTTATTGCACATATGTGTGTGTGGGGAGGGGACAGCTTTCTCTGTGTGACATATGGGAAAGGGTCTTAAAGATCTTGCTCCAACTTTCATTTTATAATTGATGATTCTTTCTCCCCTGCAAAAAACCCACTTTTCTTACAGGTTTCAAGATTGTTTTTGCAGATATGAATGAGTATCATGTAAGTTTTTATCTCTCCTTTTCCTACCTTCCAAGTCAGATGTCTAGTTCAATATCCAAGAGGGGTCTTAAAAGACCAGAACATTTCTGATTCAGTCATCTGGATTTCACTGCGAGAAAACACTTCCGCTAATGCCTTGTCTTCATAGTTGGCCTGTTCTTTCTTAACATTTTTTTTTTTTTTTTTTTTTTAGGTCCATGGAAACTAGCTTTTTACCTACAAGGTTGAAAAGTTCACCCTGTTCTACTTTTTAAAGGAACAACAAAACTTTCCTGTAAACTCAGCTCCCAGAATCAGTTACAAGTCTAGTGTAGCTGGCTCTGAGCAAATTCTGGCACCATTTTAATAAACCACAAATTTTGACAAGTTTTTTCCTTCTTCTCTTCTATCATTTAATATATCTTTTCCTCCAGGCATACCAGTCAGGTAGCATAAATCTCCTGCCACAAGCATGAGTCTCTAAAGAAAGAAGATTTTCTTTTGACAGAATCTCATGCATGAGACCATCTTTAGGGTAGATTTATCGTGTCCTGTGCAGCCCACATGCTGAAAAAGCATTTCACTTTTCCATAATATTCCTTTATCTATACTTTTCCCTTAACAGGGACAGCTTTGGCTATATGCACTTAAACTCTTCAGTCACTTTACCACGTAAGCCACAGAATAGATTTCCTTCCAGGAATTGAAAGAAAAGTAACTGACAACCTAATCAGCTATTACCTCCTGAAAACAGCAACACAGGTCTAATGGAATTTAAATTAAATTTAAAATATTTTTCATAACCAGAGAAAATAACTAAATCTGTCTTCAAAAGATTTGAGGCTCTTGCTAAGATGCAGTGTTAGCTTTCCAAACATAACATACCACCATGCAGTATTTCTGATCATGCTCAGACTAGAACAAACACAACTTAATCTTTTATTCAGGTTCATTAAACAAAAACATTCAATGCAGCTCAAAAAGTCTTATTCATTGCCATAGCTCCATAGCATCAGAGGGAAAAGAAGTATGCTGAAAAATCTTCCTAGTGGAGAAAATCCTTCCAGCTAAAACAGAAGCCACATATGGAGTTCTGTCAGAAGGTTACTCCTGATGGAAAGGAGAAGTTTCCTGAATATTATTTTGAAGGATGCCTTAAACCCAGTCTGAACAAATTTCTTTGTGTTTTGCTAAAAGGCACACAGATGATCTAGAGTCTCTTTTACTACTGACCAGGGCTGGCTGGTGTTGGTCTTTGTTGATAAATCTCAAAATTTCTGAGAGGTTTCCTTTGCAAAGAAAATAAAAAATTGTGAGTGGTTCCACTTAGGTCAACTTCTTTCTGGCCAAGCACTGTTGACAGCTGCTCCCACTCCACCGCAGCACAGACTGGCCACAGGAAGGTACATGAAAGCCACCAACAGAGACCACACCAACAGGGAACTCACATATTTTACCTTTGTTCCCAAAGCAAATCCATTCTGAAAAAGCCAGTTAACCTTTGCTGTCACATCTGTAAAATGGTGTTAAAAATGATCTTCTTCACAAGGAAAGCTGTGATGAAGCTTACTGGCAAACGTAGGTCCCCAAAAATATTGGTTTCCTTAAGAACAGATTCAGAACCACATTAATTCTGGAACTCTGGCATCATCTTACAGATTATTACTGTAAGCAGCAATACAAGCAACAAGAGTTCCCTCACGTCTCCCATCCCACTCCCAGCCTTTTGCTTCCTCCCCAGTGCAGCAGTGCACCACCCAGTTGTGCTGTGAGCCAGATCGGGGAACTGATATAGCTTCAAAACAAAGAGCCTCCCCTTTTCTCCCCCCCATACCTTGCCTTTTCAAGCCAGTTCAATTCTCTGATTTGGTTGCCAGTCCCACAAACAGCTGCACCTTCATAACTCCTTGCATCAGCACTGCTGCTGAACTCCCCACATGGTGTTATCTATAACGTGTTGGGGTTTTAAAAGAAATATCATTATGTATGACCTGCTGCCTTTGAGAAACTGGAGAAGGCTAATGGCAGGAAGGGTGGGTATCCCTCTCTCTCTGGAAGGAAAGTGAGAAGGAAATGCTCAGCAGTTACCAGGTCTCTGAATCTTTCTTCAAGTGAGCCTTTCTGCTCAGCCCCGATGAGATGAGCATCTGGAACACAGACAGAAACCCCTAACTCATCAACTACAGAGCGCACTTGAGTTGAACAGCTATTTGCCTGTGATTTCCTAGAAGCCCTTAGGTATCTCAGGTATGTTCAAATAAAGGAGAAGAAAGGGAAAAAAAAATTTAAAAAGCACCTACAAACTTCTTTTCACAACATAAAAGATAAAGCCTGCCTAATAATACTTCATTCAAATAACCCTCATGAGCAAGGAATTATTCCTGTGTGCACATTAAGCCAACAGGAGCTGAAATCTATCACCTCTTACGAATTAAAAGCTTATTACTGTTTTTTGGCATGCTGCATGTGGACTTTGGAGGGTGTCATTAATTCCTCATAATAATCTGTTTTCAATTAAAAACATTAAATGACTGTGATGGGAGGTGAATGCAAGTTCTGCATCACAGTTTTTGCAGCAAACCATCCCAATACGAACTTCTCTATACAGCAGATGGGACTGCCTGGCTTTGGGTAGTGACACATGCCAAACAGTGCTTTTCTCATGAGAACCAGGAGAGCTCAGCTTTGCTTGGAGATGTTTGGTGTGAATTTACACTGCTAAATTACACCTTACATTTCTTTCTTTCATCAAGACTGATTTCTGTCACATGCAAGAGCATGACACACCAGGAGAGAGGGGAGACATTTTGCTTGAATCTTTTCTTCCGCTTCACTTCTGTGTTCCCTTCCTCACCTTCTCCCAGAGGAGAGAGCGACTTCTGAACCACAAAGCTCAATTTCCACTGAAGAAAAACATTAGTGACTTGCAACCAAAACCGAAGGGATGTAAGTACTCATGGACTTTTTTGGATTAGGAAAACAAAAACTTCAACTTAGTACAAGGAATACGCCTTTATCTGAAAAACAGGCAAGGAGGGAAGAAGCTCTTAAACTATCTTTTGGCAACAGCTGATGTTAGGTCCCAGCGTGCCTATCTATGGCTAACATAGATAGTCGCTGTTGCAGCAATAATTCCAGATCCTAAAGCCACATGGGTAATTTTCCTGCCTAGAGGCCAGCAGCAGTGATCAGTAATTTAATTTTTCAGATTTAAAAAGGGGAGAAATAACATAGGCACCTAAAGGAACCTTAGAACTGATCATACAGGGCTCAGTCTTAAGTGAAGGCCCATTCACTGCACATGTCCTGAGCACTGCCTTCTTCATGAGTACACATTAACGTTAGGAAAGAGGGAGATAACAATAGATTTTAAAATTCATTACTTTGCACTGCAACACTGTATATATATATATATATATATAAATCCCAGTTTATTGTGCATCACTCCGATCTTTGCGGCAGTGTAGCACAAGGCAAATGTACGCAACCCCCTGGCAGGAGATAATCAACCAAGGATCTCCTTACAAGTTTGCTGAGGAAAGCCTGGCATCCCTTCTGCCGGCACCAACATATCAGTGCTCTTGCTCACCTTTCTCCCACTCTGGTAATAACTGAAGAAATGGGCTTGGTTAGATCTTTCCTGCAGATTTCCCTTCTTGACTGAAATGCCTGATACTGTGGTTAACAGGAGAGCTCTTCATCCCATCCCCTCTTCTGATTCTGGCTCCTGACCTCTGGCTTTGGAGTTCAACTCCTGATGCTATGATCAATAAAGAAAGATGAGATTAATGTAACAATCACCAATGAGCAATAAAGGACAAGAAGCTCAACTTGCCAGCACAAAAAGATGATCTGAACAAACAGTAAGGAACTGGTCACTGCAGCTGTACCAGTTTAGAGGCTGTGAGAGTGAAGGAAGTCAAGAAGAGAAAATTGCAGCAATCAAAAGAGAAGACAAGGGCCAATATAGGTGTCCTTCAGTATCACAGAGTGAGAAATCCTGATTTTAGAGGGGGTGTGTTGCATCATAGGAAGAATTACAGGATTATCAAGGGGGAGAGAGGGAACATAATGAGAACTTGAGGGCATGTCATTAACCACACATGCTTTCTGCTAAATTATGCTCAAAACTTTACTTCTACTTCCCTTGAATAACTTTGTGCTTATCTTAGAGAAACAGGAAAATAAAAAAGCTCAAGGAGACAAACTATGATTGAAAGTCAAAGAAAACAAGAACGAACGAGGAACAGACACCTTAGAACTTTCTTGAACAGTGTACATCTACTGCATTCACTGATTGTTCAAAGTAGATGATTCCCATGTTATTTAGGATAGGGCTTAATCCTGTAAATTTTTCCTCTCCCAGTGCCCACCTTCATTTCTTTGCCCACACAGCACTTAGGTCCCTCCTGCCTACCATGATCTCCAAGATACTCAATTCCCATCCTTGTCTGGTAGGTCCCTCAGAAACTATGTGTCCTCCCAAAGTGCCTTTGCCAGCTCCTCCTCACTATCTTCTGCATAGATTAGCCATATTGCCTGCTATTAGCCATATCAAACATTCATCCATTTAAAAAGGCAATCCTACACAGGCTCCATATTCAGGAGCCTCGTGTCTTTGTGCAGTGCCTATTTTTAGGAAACCTGACTTCTGATACAACTGACCTATTTCTCAGCTGTGTTTTTGAATTGCATCTGGGATGTGTCAGCACTGCTAGAGGCACTTTAGCAAAGCCCAAAAGGAGGAGATAAATTGCACTTGGAGACGGGGAAGAACTATCTGCACCACATGTAATACATATGTTAATATGTATTATGTATGGCTATGTTATATATATTATGCACAGCTAACATTTTCCACTTCCCTCTCTTTAAGAATGAAAATGTCTCGAACACAGTTCTGCTCTAGTCTCCTTACAACACCCCCCTCCGCTTCCCCCATATTTGATAGCATCTGGAATAAGCAATGGTCAGCCTTTTTTTCCCTGGCTGGGGGATGCAGCATTCAGTGTGGTATGTGGTATGTCTGTGATGTCCTCCCTTCACGATTTTTTCTAACCCTCCCCAGCTGCAACCAAGCCAGTGGGGGAGGGAAACCCTCACAGTCAAACCCAGAAAGCACTCAGTGAAAACAAATAAGGTTGCTAAGGAACCGTAAAGATAAACCCACAAAATCCAGGAAATAGGAAAGAGTTCATAAGCTCTTTTCAAACACACACCACTCATTGCTCTCAGTGCTCAGTCTGTCACATTATATTAGCACAGAGCTAAGGCTGCGATTAAATGTGTATTATATGTGCCCAGGACTGATTCCCAAAAATGTGGGAAATGCAAGAACCCCGCATATCATGCCACTCAACAATACCTACCTCTCTTCCTAATTTTTTAAATTACACCATGCAGAAAAAGAGCCAAGCAAACTGAGAGTGCAGATAGATTATATATTCTGTTTGTATCATTAGTTACCTCTAATGACAGCAGCAATGCAGATGCCAGTGGCACAGCTGGGCAACATCAGCATACAAACCACGGGTCCACAGAGGGCACAAATTGGGCCTTCCCTGCCATTGCCATCCTGCCAGCTAGAATAAAGACAGCATGGGCTTGACTGCTGATTTGCAACTCCACCTCTGTTATACCACACAGGTACAGCCTCGGGAGCCACACTTTGCCCACAGGGATTTTCTTGAAACCAAACATTATATTAAGATTAACCCTTAAATAAAGCTATCTCCAGTGCATTGGGAGGTAAGAACATGAAAGCCAGAGGAAAGGGGTGAACAAGACAGCTATGCCTCGCCCATGCCATGCAGACCCTGGGGCCACGTTCATGTGTTTTCAGAGCCTGGTGAACTCTGGAAAGCAAGGAGCAATTGAGGCAAGGCGAGTCCCTGTCACCAGCTGCCCTCTGAGCACTGCAAGTTCTGTTCTCCATGCACGCAGCTACACTGCAGCACCTGACAAATTTCCTCACACTTTAAAAGACTCTGGGAAACAAGAACATGCCACTGGAAAGGTTATATTTAGCCCTCCTATCTCCATTTACCTTGAGTTAAATCGGTTACTCCGAATGTAGCAATTGCCAACCATGCAGAGGTGCAGTTGTACATGCCGTATGTCTGAAATCACATTAACCACCAGCCTTGTGGCTTAATCAGTGCTTCGCAGCAAGACTGAAACTTCTCTGAAAGAAATGAGGTGAACTAGTTGTTAATTTGGCTTCATTCTATCTCGTCATACAGAGACCAGTGATTCATTTCTGCCATGAAAAACAAGAGAGCATTGCCACCTCCCACTCGGAGTTTTGCACCAAAAGGGCACCACTTTGAGTCGTACAAAGTATTTATTAGAAATGCAGCAAATTTTAATCCTTGCTAGCAACCTAACTTGAGAAGTGATTAGTATGAAAAAGCATCACCCAAATATCTTTACACTATATCCAGAATTCTCCGTGCCTCACATGTCTAATGCATTTTGTCCACCATGTGGCTGTGTTTCACCCATAGAAAAACTCAAAGGGCATTCACTCAGCCAGCCACAGCTGTAGGACATCTGGCACTCTGGGTCCCACCCCTAATCAGCAGAGGTGAGACACCCTGCAAAGGGTGAATAAATGCACTCCCATTGACCGAGTTCCTGTGCTCAAGGACTCTGCATCTCTCCAAAGTAGCACAGTAACCACACTCAGCTGTCAGAAAGTGTAGCAGCACCTGTCCAAGCTTCCTCTTCATAGACAGAGCAAACCAGCAGCAGCATTAACAAAACCAATGCCAGGATGCAACAGCTTATCACTGAGGGCTACTACGGAATAACTCTCACTTTTTACATTAAGAGTTAAGAGGATGTTGGACAGTTTACATCACTGCCATTAAATTATTAAGCACAAAAATTAGCTTCAATTAGGAAAACAGAACTTATGACTATGTGCATGCTGTCTTTACAAACTTAGTCTTTTACTATTACTTTTATGACTGTAAGTTCATAAAAAACAGCATGCCCACTCATACAGTTCTTCTACAGCTATTACCAACTATGGCTTTCAGTCAGAAGTGTAGCGATTTGTACTTCAGAAAGATAGGGTAGAAAATACAAATCTGAAGTAGCTTATGGAATTATCAAGTTTCAGGGTTATAGATTGGAGAAAAGGATCTAGAGCGCACCACACAATTTATTTTGTGTAATGATACAAAAAAGTAATTTAGGTAATACATTGAATATGTTTGAGTCCTCAAAAAGATTCTAAAGTTTTGAAGCCCCTTCTTTTTCATGCTACCAGTTTTATAAAACCAGCACAGTAAGACGACCACATTGCATTTGCACAGCCACAGTTATGACTCAGTTGTTGTGTAAGGAGAGCAAAGCTGCCCAACAGCTTCCATCCAGGATGAAGACAAGTGAAAATAACAAGCTGTCTATTTCTAATGTGACACTTCAGCTGATTACACCGAGACAACAGGAAAAGATAAATTATTAAAAACATATCTAGGATGAGCAAGCTTGCTGTGTTCTTGATAAAGTATGTACATGTTTATCATAATTATGCTAAAGGACAGAGTAATAGCTTCCAAGGAGAGAAGCAGAAGAAAAAAAAGCAAGGCTTTTCAGTATGTTCCAAAACAGAATACCAGACCAAAGTCTCACTAAGCTCTTAACCTCTCACCCCCTTTACCGAAGTCTCCGAGTCTTCACTAACTCATAAGCACAAACGTAGGAGGAAAGTAGGGTAAGAAGAAAAGACTTGTTCTGTTCATGGTTGCTTCACATGCTTCGATTCTGGACACAAATCGAGCATCAAAGATCGAAATTCAAACTGTAAAGGTTTCATTTATGCCTAAAGCAAACATCAGGCACTTTGCTACCATGGTGATGAACACCATAAAAACACCCTAATCACTCCCAATATTGCAAGTGTAAAGTAGGGCTCAGTGCAACACTGAAAAACAGTCTGGCATCAGGCAAATAGCGTGAGTTTGCACTTTAGAAAACAGTTTATAGAGTACTGCAGTTGTGCAAAACCTGAAATACATTAACACTAAATGAACAGAGAAGTTGGGTTGTGTATATCATGCATATATAATACTTTGGCCCTGTGCAGAATTTTTAAGATGAGTTGATTGATCAAGGCTTCCCAACATAATAGCCATAAAACTGTTTGGGAAATGAGCCACCTGCTTGACTAGCATGTGTCTGCTAATACCAAGAGAACAGCTTTAGAAAACTCAGGAAGTTGTATCAAATTTTTTATTTTAAATAACCAAGTTCCATGCTAAAGCTCAACAGCCCCATGTTCCCTTTAAAATGACAAACCATTGAAATATATTTTTTATAAAACTAAGGCTAACAGCAGCTGAATCTTTAATGTCTGACACATTTATATTACAATATATATATACTAAATTTGAAGGTACAAAGAGTTTTCAAAGCTGTTCCAGACTATCAAGCTGATTTTGGCTTTTTGGGACTAAGTCCACCATCTTCAGTTGATTTCTCTGCTGATCTCTTTCTTAACCCCTTCATTTTCCGTGTCTGCAGTTTACCAAGATCTTGCTTCTGCATGTGGATTCGACCATAAGTTGTACCAAACACATCATGGGAGATATTCTTTTTCTTCTTAGGCTGTAAGGCAAAAACAACATCAGTATTTCTGAGAAGAGAATGCCAGTAGCTCTGGTAAGAATAAAGTCCCTAGAAGCAAGGCCACATACACTGTTTGGAGGTTAGAGATTAAGACTTGTTCTGTATGTTCCATACGCTTCCAGAAAGAAGTCTGTATGCCAGCTGATCACCACAAAAGTGCTGCGGTCCCAGAAACCTCAGCTGGCCTATATAATGTATATTCAACTATACAACTACTAATACTTTTGCTCTTCTTCACAAATAGATCTGGAAGTAATATACTTTCCAAGGTACACACCTTCAGGGCTTTTGGTTGTTTTAAAGACAGTTTATAAAGGTCATCTGAAGCTAAATGTGTCCTCCTCATAACCAGATCTAATGAAGGTCCCATCTCTTCCAATTCAATTCTTGGTATTTTACAGCCAGATTTCTTCAAAAGCACCCTAGAAAGGAAAACCAACCAAAATCAACACTGTCCTCTGTGATAAAGATTTATCTGTCCTCCTAAAGGGCAGGTTCAATCCTGTAGTTCGGAAGACTCTTAAAAAAAATTGCTACTGCTAACTCTATTATTGAGAAAGGTGTCTGTCAGTGGCAATTTATAAAATATTAAATCTGTCCCATCACAATCTGAACACACCCAAAATACAACCTAATATAACTTTTTTTTAAAAAATTAAACCAGTATTATCTGTATTACTGTTAAAACTCAGTCCCAGCACCCAAAAAGCCGTATCACTCCTCAAATTCAAAATAGTGCCCCGAGCATTAATAGACATGAATTCACCCAGATTAATTCACACCACTTTACTAATCCAACCACATGAAGAACAATCCTCCTCGCTAGAAGGGGGAGCTCAACAAGGACGGAAGCAGCAGGTTAAGAGCTTAAGTGCTTTCCTTCTGCTGTACAAGTTACTCTATGCTATGCTGGAACACCTCTGTGCATTACATGTTTTAAATGCAACAAACTATTGCTCAACCCAGTTCAATTACATAACTTCAGGCTAAATTTGGGGAAAAGTTGACAAGTGTACCAAAAAGCAAACAAATACATAAAACACTCACTTATAGCTTCGCATGTAAATTTTCCCATCTACAGCTGTGAAATGCAGAACATATTCTAAGCCAGCCAGACGAATACTGGGCACACTAGGACCTCTGAAGAAATCTGAAAGAATATTTTAAAAGAATAAACACGAGGTTTCTTCACTGAAGAAAAATCAAACCAACAGAGGCCTATAACAAATTGGTTTACTTCCTAACAGACCTGCATCACATCACTGATGTGAACTCCTTGCCTATACAAGTATTTTTACTGCATCTAACTAAGCAAGGCTATACACGGGATGGCTCTCAAAAAACAAATCTGTATTTTTAATGGGAATCTCATGAAATAGCCACTACTTAAAACTGCAGCTCTGTCAAAACATGAGAGAGAAGCTTAACATTGCAGGTGTTAGCTCCTGCACTGGTGAAACCAAATGTGTGCAGAAATCACAGAATCAACTAGGTTGGAAAGGATCCTGAAGATCATCCAGTCCAACTGTTAACCCAGCACTGACAGTTCCCAACTGCACCATATCCCTCAGCGCTATGTCAACCCGACTCTTAAACACCTCCAGGGATGGGGACTGCACCACCTCCCTGGGCAGCCCATAACACAGTGTCTTCCCAGAGATAACTCGGTAGCAACACACGCTATCTAAAAATAAGTGTATGAAGAAGAGCTAATATACTTTCAGAGCAGTAATTTAGCTTTATTAAGCTAATTAGGATAACTGCATTGTCTACTTTTCTAAATATTCAGCTCTAGAGTCATAAAAATCAAAGGTATCTTACTTTGTGTTTATGCCAGTTCATGCTCAGCTAAACAGATCCATACAGAGAAGCCATTATTAGTTCAGGTATCTGTTTAAAGACATCATTCAAAAAAACCTGATACTTCAGATTCTTAATCAGAGCCAGATTTGGAAGAGTAGAGAAGGATTAAAACCAGTAAAAAACAGATCAGAACTATCTCTTATCTACTCTTACCTACATTTTCTCTTCTCTGACTTGGAAAAAAAGTTGAGATACATTGTTTCTTTTACATCTCCCCCAGAACAAAGTGCTTTTGTCTTTAGATAAAGCAGTATGTCATTACAATTAATATTTTCTCTATTTAATTGGCAACACATCTACAAAAATAAGCTACTTTAAATATTTGCTTAGTTTGCAAAGAGAACACTGAAATACAGGTTAAATAGAAAATGATCTGCCTCTAGTGAGGTTCTTGTACCAGGCTATGAGGAAAAGACCATGCAATCAGAGCTTGCAATAAGCACAACAATCTGTCCAACATATGTAGAGGGTGGAGAAAGAATGTGACCTTCACTGGGGAACAAGGTGTGCTAATAAACATGACAGGGCAATGCTGAAACATAAGAGAACTGCTACTAACAGATGCAAAACACATCAGTTTTTTCCGTTCTGTTCCATTTTCAGATCCGTCAGCTAGTTGTCTTTTCCTCCACTACCTTTTTCAAGTGTATCAGCACCGGAGTGACATCCAAAACAAAGTCTTGCTGGCAGGTATCTGCTGGAGTCTAGCCAGGAAATTTCCTTGGTCAATTAAATACTCTGTCCTCCTCTTGTGGGTTGAGCTTGTAGTTAAGAGGAAAAGTTGCAAATAAAATATTTTGTTTGCCTCTGGCATATATTTTCCCTTTGCCAAGTTCTCTGCAGATACACAAGCTTACATTCACAGTGGTTTTATTGACAACATGTCCCTTTCATGTTTTCCTGTGGCATCACACATCTTTTTACTCACAGGATGATCTCTTCCCACAAAATGCAGCTGGTCAGAAACTTCTGTTTCCTGGCAGTGCTGAACAGCTGCAGAAACCTTACACTTCTGTATACCCAGAGAGTGGAAGTTTTTTTAATGTACTCTTAATTTACAACTCTTGCTTTGGTTGGACTAGAGACTTGCTTTCTCCCTTCTTTTCACTCCTAGTTTTCTCTCTCTTGTCCTCAACATATTTCCAGAACTTCTAATTTACTTTTTGCTGCAGAGAACTCCACAGGACCTTTTCGTTTCCAAACTAAATTCCTAAATTATCTTGGAACATTAATCTATACACTTGTTTTTGTATCAATTCTTATCCAAAAGCTGGTGACACTGCAACCTATGTAGCTATGGTTATCATTAGTAGAGTTCAAACTCTATCCCAGCCATTTCCTTTCTTGGCCACAAGGAATCCACAAATCTTTTGAGACACTCCAAAAAGTCTGTGTGAGGAAGGTTGTATGAAGAACAAGCTGTTGATCAATCTAAAATTGTAGAGGTCTCCTGGAAACCAACATTTCAGAAAGTGTATAAGCAAGTCACGTAGCGCCTAGCCATTTTTAGGATTAAATGGGTGTGCAATAACAGAACGAGCAAGCGGGCAGTGTTGTAAGAGATGAAACATTTTATAAATACAAGCATAAAAAGTTATTAGAATTTCATGAACTGCACTCCAAGGACTTACATTGTAAATCAATTCCTATGCTACCACATCAGCAGGCAATGATAAGCATAAGAGAAAGAATGGGATGTCTTCCAGGTCTCTAAAGACAAATGCAGCTGCCATTTATTTCTCCTAAATAACTCCTTCCACTTCACAATTTAAGTGGACTACAGGGTTTGGTTACTATGAAGACAATAATTCACCCTTGCCTTTAATTTTACAAAGAAACTGCTGTAAGATAATATTCCAAACATACATAAACCCTTTTGATACGACAAAAGCCAATGAAAGCTTGGTTGTTCACCAGCATCATGGGCATCACACTGCTGTGGCAACAAGAAGCTGTTACATCTAATACTCCCTCTTGGATCCCAACAATACTGCTACAGTAATAAAATATTTGCTGCTGTTGTTACAAAGACATTTTTCTATCTTACTTAGTAATAGAATGGCAGCTTAAAAGCACTGTCTTCTGCAAGAACAGAAAGAATCAGTTCTTCCCTATTAGTTAAGGGCTGTTTTGAAGCAGGTCAAGTCATTACCCAAATGATTTTAATTGGTTAAAGATACCTTCAAGCCTTTACACTCCTTAACCTTTTCCTTTGTCTATTGTTTTGTATGTAGGTATTTCATACGAGTCAGCAGAACATTAAGACCTGGAGTACTTGGAGTACATTCAAGAAGAAAGATTGGGTGTCAATTTGAGTACATTTGACCGCAGAGTTATTAAAGGCAAATAAATAGGAGAAAGAAGAACATCAAAAGAAATAGGACAAGAAAGTCTAGTTAGTTATTTGGCAACTGTCTAATGATGCATGTCGTCCATTTAAAGTATCAAGCTGTTTGATCATGGGGTGCAGGAGCACATCTGGATGCCAGTCACCAACACTGTGCAGATGCTTGAACAAGATACACTTCAGACAGTAACACACCTGCTTCCTGCACTGTAAATATTCATTTAGAGCAACAAACATACAGTATTAAAACTCATTTATCTTCATATTCACCCACCTTTGAAGGTTTATAAGCACAGTTACTAGCCTTTCTATCCTGATCTACCCCCAAGAACCAGTCAGCTGTATTGAGAAGGATGCAAATTTTTCTCTCCTGCTCCCTTTTCAGTCTCATTTCAGATGAAACATCTTGCTTTAAGGAATTAATAAGGGAGAAAAAAAAATAATCAAATTTTAAGGTCTGTTTCTAGGAGCATTCATTTATGTTTGCCTAGAAAAAGAGGGCCCAACAAATACTTATTTTATATGAAAGGGAGATCTTGCAAAGTTGTAAGATTCTGAATTGGTACAAACCAAGAATGGAACTGAAAGAACACAACTGTTATTGGGTCAGTTTCAGTACTTTACTAAATCTAAAAAAAAAAGTTATCTACTCTTAGGAAATCTATTAAAAAGAAAAAATACACTATCCTACTTATTAGATCTAGTTCTACCAAGCAATATACATTTTTAAGTGCTAAGGGATAAAGTACCATATGACTTCTATGTTCTGAAAAGCTACCCTAAGAGAAGTATAATTATTTTTTGTAGTTCCTCCAGAAAAAAAAACCACAACGTGCTCTATCTTCCAGAGCCTCCAACCTTGAGATAGTAAAAAATTCATGCCAGTTTACTAAGCTCCAAGCCTGCCTTGAAGTTGACACAGCTATTATCTACAGCTGATTTTTACTGCACGTTCTTTCCAAGTACTCTAATTAATGCACTTTTGTTAGAATTTGTTAAATTTCCAACAGAAAAATGCTTTCATGATAAAAACACAAGCTCCATTATAGCGATCTGACTTTTTTCTAAGCAAAAATATCCCACTTCCTGAACTTAAACCACTGATTTCAAATTAGATACTTCAAAAATACTACTTGGTTAGAGAAGTGATGATTCAGTACAATCACAAAGTGATCACTTTTTTAAAAATGACAGAATTTTCCCACAATCAAAGTAATTAATTTTAGTGAATCCAGTTTCAACTTCAGAATCTTTTAGGCTAGTCTTTTTTTCCCTCTCCATCAGTCATGATGATTAGTTAACTTTAATTTCATGTGACATGAAATTTTCAAGTGCCTGTTCTTGTTTTCCTTCTGTGCTAAACATAAGCAAATATTTATTGACAAACCAGCATTTCCCAACAGATCATATTACTACAGATTTATGCAATCCTACTGCTCAAATAATCAAATTACTGACCAATAAGAAGGCTCTTCAGTCTTCTGTACTCTTCATTTACATCAAACATGTCACCAGCAAATATCAACATAGGTTTTGTTCCTTCAGGACATTTACTGTTCTGTGGAATAAGAATTTTAAGACCATGTTAGGGAATATATGATTTATTTAATAGGTGGTTAGCCATTCAACACCAAATGAAAAATTTCTGTGAACAGAACAGACACTTTTTCCCCACTGTATGTGTATAGAAGGAAGTTATTTTTAAGATGGTGAATTGTATTCTTCTTTGTGCTGGACTAAAAAACAGAGATTCTTTACTATAAAATGTATAAGATAATATCCAGTGAAAACAAGTGAATTTGACTGCAACTACTAACAAGAAAACTAAAATTAGAGGCAAACAAGTCTATTGTACTTCTGACACTGAAGAGTACCTAAAAAAGGCTAGAACAGTAGTTCAGTCAATCACCTAATTTTAATTCTGGCCAACAAATACACTTAATTAACTGTAACTTTCCTGCTAGTAACAGTTTTATGAAGATACACGCTACAATCTGATTAAAGGGGGAGACTCACCTTTATGAACCGTAATTTCATTGCTATCCCTCTAGACTGTTCTGTCAATTTATACACTACAATGAGAATAAGGATGATAAAATTTCCTGATTTTTGCAGTGTATAAACTGTTTGATACAAAAGTATACACATACGAAATATGTTTTAGTCTTGCCAAAATGAGCCTAACAGCCACAAAAGGTGATTTTTCCTCTGGCTTTAAACAATCAAGATGTTAGCACCTTGTCCAAACTATAGTTTTGTGAAAACTGGCATTTATGTACTACTGAAAGCTTAATAAAGTTTCAGAATCATCTCTGTCAGCAGAGTGACCCTCTTTGGTGATAATTTGAGAAGAGGCATTTCAGTTTTCAAAGCCTATGCCAGTTTACATAGGAACATACCATCAGCAGAAACTGAGTAAAGAATTTTATAAATGTGATTCTTTAATTACAGAGGAAAATATTAGGAAAAAAACAAGTCTAAAAAAACAATCTGCAAGTAAAGTTGCAAGCTTGCTTAAAACAACCAAAATAGCAGAGCATAAAAATAACACTCTGGGGTACACAAATTATCAATCCTCATATGCTGCATGAAACACTTTTTTTAAACAACTTCTGTCCTTCAAAGCACGACAAAAGCCAATGCACTAAAAATATCCACCAGTAGATGTCAGTGAAATACTGAAATCGGCGATTCCTTACCTTGACATCTTTTAAAGATAGAAACTTTTCAATGCCTAGCTCAATCATGTCTAGGACGTGATAGTCAAACATGCGACCTGTGAAAGTAAAAAGAGAAAATCCAGCTATTTAAATATTCATTGAAAACTAGACCTTTTGTCCAAATAAACCCAAGTGAGACACATTACCTATTATCAAGTTGTTAGGTCGCTTCTTGTTATGAGAGCCAAACATGAACAAAGAACAATCTGATTTCTTGGAAAAGAATTCCTACAATTGATGAAAAGAACAAAACTTGTGAGTTCCAGTTTGCAATGTTTAAAATATTTGGTGAAGGTATATGGCACAATAATGTGAGTTTAGGAGCTGCTTAATGAGAAGAGCAACTGCACTTAGCAGGAGAGTTTTGAACATATCCAGATCCACATAAGCTAAAACAGACAGCTGGATTTAAGGTTCAAATAACAATTCATTTATGTTTTTCTTTCCCGTGGCAGTCTTAAAGACCAAGTCAGGCAATTTTTTCTTCCCATTTTATCTGTAATCCTCTTCTTCATAAATCTTCATTATTTGTTTCTACATAAGATACCTTCAACCGCTTCTCCTTGCCTGAAGAGTAAGTATTTGCAAGTTGGCTGCAGCTGTAATGCCTCACTTTAGTTACTCAGCTAAGCTTTAAGAAACATATTAGCTTTGCCTAACAGCTCCTGAACCACCAGTTAATCTCAACAGCAAGCCTAGGAACATCTGCAACACCTGGGTCCTACTACAGCAGAATTTCATGTCAATTTATTATTTAAGACTAAGATGCTACTTAAAACCAAGGCTGTGGTGATTATCATAGAAAAGATCTTTTCTCCAGGTAGATAGAGAACATATTATAATATGTCCAGAGCCACCATTACAACAATTCTTCCTGAGGATCTCCAACTCCAAAAACCTTTTCATGCACTGTTGCTTCTCGAGCCCTTTGTTCTGTGTATCAACTGTAGTTTCTAGATACACCCACACAATTTATCCAGTACCTCCCAGAAGTACCAGAGTTTCTCTATCTGCACTCAGCAGCTGTGAAGCAGAAAAAAGCCACTACATCTCCTCCCACCCCTGCAACGGGCATTTTAGAGATTACAGCTCTGCCCCTCTGGGAGGTCAGGAGAAACATCCCTGGGGGCAATCCTAGGCTGGATTAATTGTATGTACAAATCACACAGCTCAGCACTGAGCTCTGCCACCAGGTCCCTGAAAAATACTGACAGTAATCAGATCAAGAACAGAACCATCCCCTTGAAACACCTGCTCATACAGCTCTGTTAATCACTGCATGTAAAGTCTCTAACAGCTGTATGACATTTTATTAAAAAGATGCAACAAACTCAAATGCCTCAAATGTGTCCTGCATATACTGCAACATCACATACACTGCAAAACTGCCCTTTAAAAAAAAAAAATATGCCTGTAACCAAGTTAAAAAACAAACTTGATTTGACTTGATTGATCTTTCTAGGCTCTGATTATTTGTTGACACTGTTCTCAACGACCCAACCCTGTTGTTTTGAGGTTACATGAATTAAAGTTCCCTGAAGGATCTCCTTTTAAAATATCAGAATGATTTTAGCTGCCATGTTTTCCCAGAAATTATCAGAAGTTTAAACCAGTGGTCAACTGATGATCAGCTGGTTCCTGTATGACTGCAAAACCAAGTCAGCCAGCTATGGGATTGTAAAAGGTTTAATTTCAGCAAATTATGTGCAAATCTTTCCTCACTGCCTACAGTAAGTCTTCCATTCCACTCACGGTATTTTGGGGATGGCTTCATGCCAAGAACAGAACAAGAGCACATACTACAACACATCAGCATCGGTATTAATGCAGATTAAGTAACTTTCTATGTTGGTCTATCTATGCTGCAAACACAATGATTTTTTGATCTTATTAAATTAAAAATGTTTTAATTCAACTGTTCAATACAACTTCTGCAACTCCTCTAGCACTCACTATTGACTGCTTTCACTTTTCAGCTACGTCTCCCCTCCTCTCCCTTTTTATTTAGAGCTAATTTCCTTAGATATTTTTCCCCTTCATTTTCACAGTCACTTTTAGACAAGAAAGTACATTTCTGCCTGGTGTGTATATATTATTTTTTTTCTTCACAGCTTTAATATAATACCCCCAAACTCCCAGTTTTTCAGTCAGTTATTTCAACAATTGCCTCATGCATTGGAAAGCTGACCCTTATTCCCCTTTGTGAGTTGACAGTGGCACACAGGAAACATTACCAAATCATGAGCACTGGGAACCAAACAACTTATTTAGGGATAATTAATTTTTGTCTTTATTGTGAAATCACAGCTGTACATCACAATCTCCTTTCTCTCATTTTGTTGAAGGAAATACATATACTGCTTTTATAACACACATTTCAGCAGTTAAAGTCACACTATGATTGAAGTGCAAGAATGTGTGAGAATCTTAGGATTAGCCCCTATATTTTTTGCCTTCCTGCTCGGAAATTATTTTGATCATAAAGCACTGAATCAACACCAAATCCAGACAAAGGCATATCACCAAATATATTTCCAAACACACACCCCCTTCCAAAATACCCTCCAAACCTCTGAAGACCCACTTCTGCAACCTCTCTGCAGGCCAAATACACATATTTAACTGAAATTGAGTGCTTGACTGAATTGAGTTCTTGACTGAATGCTGGAGGAGAACTCTCAGTGACCACCTCACAGTTGTGCAGCACGTTCTCACGTAGTACGCTACTGGACTTTTCTTCCTCTATACAAACGCAAAGTCACAGAAAGCTATGAACCCTCCATTTAGCTATTTTAATCTATGAATTCACCAAACTGAAACAAGCTGTTCATAAGCTATGTCACTTTAGAAGACTTTTAGAAAATCAAAATAAAACGCTTTATTACTCCTTTCCTATCAAGCACTGTTACTTATAACAGTGCTACAGACTCCTAAATTTACCTGGCAGTTTACAGAAACATGCATTTACAGTAAAGACCAAGTCCTCTCAACATTATTTAACCAAGTAATAAGCAATAGGACAAGAGGTAATGGCCTCAAATTGTGCCAGGGAAGGTTTATACTAGATATTAGGAAGCATTTCTTTACAGAACAGGTTGTTAGGTGTGGAATGGGCTACCCAGGGAGGTGGTGGAGTCCCCATCCATGGAGGTGTTTAAGAGTAGGGTTGACATAGCATTGAGGGATATGGTGTAGTTGGGAACTGCTGATGTTAGACTAATGGTTGGACTGGATGATCCTCAAGGTCTTTTCTAACCTAGATGAATCTGTGATTGATTCTATCTTGCAGCAGGAGGAAAAATCTGCCTACTGACACCACAAATTTAGACATAGCCCTACCTTCAACTTATCCAAACACCCTATAAACTTTGTTTCTCATCTAGTTCCTTATAGAGTAATAGAAAATTATCTTCCAAAGTTCTTCATGACGTTAAGGCTGTAAAATGTCATAAGATGTGGCTTATACTTACCAATGATGTTTGATCCTCAAAAGGCCTGGTAATATTTTTCCTGAGAGGAGGAGAAAAAAAGGGGGAAAAGAAGTTTTAAAAACTCCACAACCAAAAAACAAACAGACCCAGATAAGCACTTCTAATTGGTTCTCTGATAACATTAAAATTTTGCATTCTACTGGAAACTCCAGCAGTAGAGCTTCAGTTTTAGTTCAAACCATAAGCCATAATAATACTGCCAGGAGAACCTTAGGGCCACCACTGACATCCTCCACATTTCCTGCCTCCTGGGGCCTGACTTCCAGACCATCACCACCAGTGACACCTCATAACTGCCTTTGTCTGTTCATCTAACGTTAAATTCAGCTATTACAATTAATGTCTCTGGCACTACATCCATACAGGTAGTGGGTTCCCATTTTGAGCAAGACTTAGTTATCACTGTAATCTGTAACTGAAATTTTAAGACTTCGGATACAAGAAATCCAGCCTACCCACCTGACACAGAACTTCGCTAGCTGTTTGCCCACATCAGTCAGAGAAGCCAGCTGTCCAGGTTTGCTGAATCCTGCTCTGTAACACTTGGCACAGAAGTGGGATCAGCACCAACACTGACCACATGTAGCTTGTTTTCAGTCTACTGAAATTTACAGTGAATCTCAGCCACCTTTTGCAACCCTTCCCATTGTTCAAGCCCCCATGATAGCCAGCATCTCTGTTCATGTTTGAAATTATCAAAAGCTGTCAAAAGACTCAAAGGTGTCAAAATGAGACCACTTACTTTTTATACAGTACAGCAAAAGGCTTCTTAACAGCATACTGCAAAAGACAAATGTAAACATAACAAATGTGTTATCTCTAATATACCTAAGTGAATGGCACTGCTTTTTCTAAAGCCTTACAGCTTATATGATCACATGAAACAAAGTAACTGTGCAAATCAGTCTAGAAGACAGCACCTCAAAATCCCTGTTCACAGTAACACCCTTCAAGTTGGTAGCAATCTCGGTTCCCAATTAATTGCAGAACTTACTTCTAGTAACTAAGAAATAACAAAATAACTGAGAAACAGCTGAAATCAAAGCCACGTAATGGAATCTCTCTGCTTCTAGGGGCATGAGGAAAAACAGAGAGTGAACAAAAACCTGATTAGCATTAGCATAAGATGGTAAGAAAATGACGGAGAGAAGAGAGTGTAGGAACAGCTATAATGTTTTCAGGTATGAAGTTAGGAGACAGGAAAGTTTAAGTTTTAGGAGAGGCTGAAAGCTCCCTATCAGTACACACAAGCAATTTACAGGATTCTGGGATATGACTTCAGCTGAGTGATCCAGTCCCAATTCTATATCTAATTCTCCTGTTTTCAAATTGACTTGCAACACTTCACCTTATATACTAGACAATCATGGAAAAAATAATAAAGAAGAGAATAAACTCAAAATTTCTGGTAAAGAAGGAACTGGAAGAAAATAATCTCCACTAATGCTAGGTAATGACATCTTTGGAGTACTAGTCAGTCTGAGATTTGGGCAATGGGGAGAGTATGACAACGTTGATCTTGCAGGAGAGAATAAGCAAATTGTAAGAAAAAAGAAAAAGGAAGGTTGCATACTATGTCCAACAACTTACAATGTCTTTAAGCACTTCAGTCACTGTTAAGTTAGCATTTCCTCCTTTAATGAGCATGGCATTTTTTGTATTTTCTTTAAGTTTGGGTTCTCTCTTCTCAAGAAATCTTTTTGCTCTCTTAGTTTTAGGCTTTCTGTAACAATAAATAAACAGTTAAAAACTTAATATTAGTAACAACACCGAACACCACGGAAAACAGTAAAACAAAACAAGAATTGGAACAAGCTGTGTTCAAATAACTCATTTCAGTGATTCAAACTAATCCCAACCTGCAGATTTACAATCCAGTGATTCAAACTAATCCCAACCTGCAGAATTACAATCAGTGCTAAAATCCCAGTCTTGGATTAACGTGTTTTACTGTGACTCCTCCTCTTCTCCATCTCCCCAAGTTAGGAAAGGCAATTTTAGTCTCTGGCTTTTCAGTTTCTTCAAATTTAGAGCTTAAGCTATACCAGAATTCCCACAGACTACAGACAGGCTGAAAGCTTCCCTCACATCAGCCTCCTCCCAAGTCAGAGACGCAGAAAATTAAAAAAAAAAGTTCCTCAAAGACCATCAAGGGCATCCAAAGAAAAGCTCAAGTAGGGCGTATCTGTTGGAACCAGAGAGCAGTACTGTGCACTATTCAAGTGAAATACACCAGCCTTAACAGGGGGACAGAGCTTACATAAATAACTACACGGCTTAAGAACTAAATTTCTCCACTAAATGAATGTAAAGCTTTTCATATCTTCTCCGTGACGCATAATATTTATTTTATATTATAAAGAAAACAAACAAAAAACCCCCACACAGGTACTTCCAATTACAGGTGAAGATAGTTCTTTTAAGCGTACAGAAATACATAAATTCAATCCCAGCTAGTCACTATGG
>NW_020799097.1:50966818-50975643 GCF_003259725.1 Athene cunicularia | reverse complement strand
GGCCGGGAGGGGACGACTGTCCATCCCCTCGTGCCCCCCCGCCACACTCACACCACCCGGTCCAGCGCGTCCATCGCCGCCGAGCCGCCTCACGCGCGCGCCGCCGCCGTCACGCACCATCATCCGGTACCTCACATCCGCCGCGGGAAAGGGGCGAGGCCGGGCCGGGCGCCGCAGAACGCGCATGCGCAGAACAAGCCCCGCCCTCCCAGCGGCGCGAGAGGCACGCGCTGGCTTCTCGCCCCGAGAGGGCCGAGTCCCGCCCAGCGGCGGGTGCAAGTTAACTAACGCGCAGGTATTGAGGAGCTACGCAACGTGCGCGGCGGCGGCAGCGGCCGAGCCGCTTGTTTCTGACCTGCTTATCCACCTTCTCCTCCCTAGTGCGTTGGGAGCCACACTGAAGTGGTGCAGATAAAGCATGCCCTTTAAAGCCCAGTTTCTCCCCAGATTTACTTATTTGGGAAGATGGATGCAACTATTAGGAGTTATTACACATAATATAAATTATTATTATATCACTAAAATATAATTATGTGTATATAATTATGTCTATTAATAAAATATTACACATAATAGAAACCAAATGCTAAAGATGTATTTCTGCCTAAAATCCCTAATGCAGTAGCATCACTTTTAAACCTGTATCTACGCTTAATCTAAATAAGATTCCATCAATTTCAAAGCCTGCAGGCCTAAATCAGTCGGTCAGAGTTGTTTAAATTTGTTCCGGTTGTTACATTTGTTCCTAAAGTTCTAAAGGTGTAAGAAAGGACAAGAGTTAATGGCCTCAAGTTGCACCAGGGAAGGTTTAGACTGGATATTAGGAAGCATTTCTTTACAGAATGGGTTGTTGGGCGTTGGAATGGGCTGCCCAGGGAGGTGGTGGAGTCCCCATCCCTGGAGGTGTTTAGGAGTAAGGTCAACATAGCGCTGAAGGATCTGGTGTAGGATTCTGTTTGGGAACTCTCAATGGTTGGACTGGATGATCTTCAAGATCTTTTCCAACCTATACAATGCTGAGATTCTGTGAAAGCTGAAAGACTCAGCAAAATCCTATACAGCAGAAAAATCTTCCTCTGCCTATCTACATCCAATTTGGAATATACTCATCGCCCAGCCTTCCTTTAAGTTAAACCACTTCATGTGCTGCACCCTGCTTCTCTACGTTGGGCATCCCTGAATATTCTCCAAAGCTTTTTAAAAGTCTCTTTTGAGGTGCTGAACACATATACAGTGATAACTGCCACAATGTGCAAAGAAAATGGCACAGGAACGACTGGGATGGTTTTGTGTCTAAGCACAGGGACATGAGCAATATATAGTAACAAGGCAAGGATGATTATGGCAGTAATCCTACTGTCCAGCTATCATACTTACACAACACTCCTTTTTACTCCACACACCAATTCTGAACTGTACTTGAAATAACTTGTTGGGCTTTTTCAGGCAAAAATCACTAAATCTGAAAAATTTGTTATCTGCAGCAGCGGATTCATAGCACTGGCTTTCTGGGAGGACTGGGGAAAAGATGGGTGAAGAGTGAGTATAGTTGCAAAAGTCAGGGCTAATAACAACAGAAACAAAAGTCTGAAAATTATATTTTAAATCTGAAAAATATTATTATGAGTACTCATAGTTTATGATATACATAAAATGTTTAAAAAAACCCTGAACTGATTCCCAGATAAACCAGGACAAAGAAACAGCTGAAAAAGGTCAGAAACCAATTCTGCTACAATACTCCTTGCACATAATACAAAAATTTACATGTACATGTACACAGATTTTGCAGTTAACAAAATGTGAAACTTGCTATGCTGACACAGAATAAACTCTGGGAAGCACCTCTCTGCTGTTAGCAGCCAAAACTACAACAGCAAGCCTTTTCCATCTGCAGCACACTCAGTCCCTCTAGCAGGAGGTTCAGCTGTCAACAAGTGCAGCCCAGCACCACAAACGCTCCCCACTGCAGACAAGAGCATACATTATACCAGTTTGTAACATTCCCAAGATCGTTATTCCAGTTATTTCTCCTCTATCAGCACCACACAAATCAAGTTTGAACAATGCTTTTAAAACTTCTGTGACTGCAATTAAACCTAGAGGGAAGGCCAAGCAGTCTCCCTGAAACCTGAAATGCAGACACTACCATGTGAGAGACCTGTGCCCACGCTGGAGGTGTACAGAACGTGTTCCTTTCTTCCTCACCCTCTTCATCCTGCCTCCCCCCCCTTCTGTCATGTTTCAAGTTGCTTCTACACAGAAAGACCAAATGGCAGGATTGATGGTTTGAAGCTGTTGCACTGTTTTGATGACTTACCTTCACTGATCCAGTGCTGTGAACAACACTGGGGGTGAGCTTCTCTGATCATTACTAATTAAAGTAATTATGCTGGAATTAATTAGGTGTTCCCATCCTCACAGCATTGTTGCAGTTAAACTGTTCTGAGGGAGGCAGAGAAAGGCAGGAAGAAAGGTCAGGAAGAAAATGTTTTTAAAAAAATGCTGTGTGTTTAAAAATATCAATGCACCACATAATCAGCTTTTATATGAAACAAAATGTGACAATATAAATGATGTAGCAGTATGTAGTATCAACCTACAGACTAGCTAGAGGCCACAATACAGTCACATGGATGAGTATGGGAACCACTGATGCACGGGTACAGGATTTTAGGCCTAAAAACCTTCAGAAAGATGCCACAGAAGATCAGAGCCAAGAAGTTACTGGGAGGGGGCAGACCAGAGAGATTTCCTTTTGTATAACAGACCATATTATATAGAAAATGGGGGAAGAGTGACAGATGTTTCATTAAGATCCAGCTTTCAGTTGCTGACTAGTCCACAGGGATTTTCAAAACTTGACTGAACAAAAGCCCTGAGCAACTTGGCCCGAATTCAGTGCTGACCCTATTTTAAATAGGAAGGTGGACAAGAGACCTCCTGAAGTCCCTTCCCACACAAAGGATTTCTAAGATCCGACAAAAGGACAAAGGACACTAGAGAAAATCCAAACTAAGCAATTCGGTGAGTCAAACAAGTAATAAAAGCCACACTTACTTGAATTTTTCTTTCAATAACTGCAGTACAAGAACAGACACAGTATGTGGCTGAATATGACACAGAAGGTGAAGTTATACTTGAAAAATTCAGGACTTCATTTTAAACAATTAATCTTTTTATTTCTTTTTAAAAAATGTCCCAGACTGTACAATACATCAACATTTTTCTAAGGTTGGGGCTTTTTTAATTATGTAACCATTTCCTCTTCTTTTTCTGAGGTAGAGATACGTACATTTCTAATCAGCATTTTTAAAAAACACTTAAGCCCTCCCCGCTATAATCCAAACATAAGAGCAATTCACAATAACACAATGTCCACTTCTCCATTACTAATTGCTCAGATAAATTGGAAATCATGTCACGGCCTATAAACATTGACATTTAAAAGCTGGCCCATTAATCCTGAAAAGATCAGAGCTGGTATCATGGAGGGGCATCATCCAAGGCAACACTCTCAGAAGGGGAATCCTCTGCCCCAGAAGCAGGGCTGTCAGGCAGAGGAATAGAGGTATCTATTTCCAAGTTGTGCTGCTTCTCCAGGTCACAATTCATGTCAGAATTTCCTTCGCCACTCACCTCTCCCTCTGACTCTTCAGTCAGTTTGTCTTGGGCCTGAACCGACTCCTCAGAATCTTCTTTTTCACGCAGAAAGCTGCAAATCGTATTAGGCCTGCTGTAGGAAAAATCTCTGTCTTTGATCTGTAACCACTCCACTCCACCTGATGCAAAAAAGGAAAATTGATACTAGTGACAAAAGGAGTTCAGAGTTAACAGCAGTTTTTTCTTAGTTTAAGTTCACTGTTAAGGCTGAGCCTGACCAACATTTAAGCAAAAGAATCACCTAGGATAGAAAGATGTCTTTCAAGAATTTGAACCAACGCTAAGTTTTGTGGTGTCTTACCATGGGGCTCAAACTATTCATTTTCCTTGAAAAATAAAGCTATGAATAACAGAAAGGCATCTGATAAAGAAAGACCAGCTTAAAATTAAGAGAAACTTAAGTTGATAAATTAACAATAACATGCATAGGTTAAACCAATTTATCCAAGACATGTGGCTACAAGTTTTTATCCAGATACTGGAGGCATTGTGCCTGGTTCACTGATGTCACCAGCTTGGTCTCTAAAGAGCAGTCACAAGGGAGATAAAAGCACTAGGAAAGCGATGAAAAGCATGAATGTCAAGATAGAAAACTATGTTATGTTCACGTCACAAGTACTGTGCCCTGCTCAACCCATACCGTAAAACTAGAAAAGAGAAACAAGAATTGGTGAAAGTTAACGCTACATGGCAAGAGACTTAAACCCCAAACAACAAAAACCACCAAAAAAGCAACAACAACAACAAAAAAGACAGCAACTAGAATTCTACTTGGAGGAGACAGCTCAGAGCAGGCAGATGTTTATAAGGCCATATGGGGAAAACAAGTAAGGATTGACTTATCTCCTAATTCTTCACTTAGTCAAGGCTGACACTCCTAAGCATAGTCCATCCACCCCCCTATGTATAAGAGCAGAAGCACTAACCAACATTCTCTTCTCCTTCTTTCTTTTCTGTCAAAAGTGTCCGTGTCATGTTCAGCTTCTTCATTGTGTGGCACTTGTATTTCAGCTGTACTTTTTGGTTGCCTTCTGCATCTACTATGAAGAGAGGAGGAAAAAAAATACCCCAAAACCAACATTATAATGAATTCCACTATCAGCTGAAACAAGATGACTATTTTTAACCTTCCAGGCTACCACAACAAACAGGACATCAAATCACAATTACCATGCTCTGTGTTTTCTTCAAAAACCACACAGGTTCCCAAGGTATCTATGGAAAACAAAGTGAGAAAGTCTTAGAAACTTATTTCCATCAGCTGTAAACATTTCACCCACTGGCACAGCTCTGAGAACATCCTGACATCCAGCCCATTGCAAAGGCCCAGCACTGGTAACCACAGTGCCAACTCAGAAACAGACAGGAATATCACCACCATCAAGAGTCACTACACAGGAAGATTCCAGATCATCATCTTCCAGACTAATGTTGACACCACAAGGCAAATGGGAGAACTAGATGGCACAACATGCCAGTCCTGCTTATACAGAAGACAACAAGCACTTTAAGGCATTTTACATCCCATATTTTGACCTGCTGGTGCACCCCAGAATCAGCTTTCCAGGCATACTTTCCAGTAAGTAATAAGGATGTATGGCTAATTTAGCAGTGAACTCAAGACTGGTGCTGCTCCATATGGTGTTGTACAAACACCACCCAGAACTTCAGCAACTCACAGGACCATGCTCTCCGTTCGCAGTGCAATTAACTGACATTAAGAAAGCTCTTTGGGTCACATGACAAAGGAGAGGTTTTATCCACAGTTTTTCTTACCTTCATATTCTCCTGCAAATACATATCTGTCCACTTGTAAAATGGGCCTCTCTGTCTCTATTCCCTGTAAAAAGAGAGAAAAAATTGCACACACATCAGGTCTCTCTATTAGCCCAGGCAATATGAGAGAAGACACATACAGCAGATCCCAGATTACATCAATTCCTTGAAGAGATAAATAGTTTAAAAAACCAACATAAGGTAATAACAGTAAAATAAATACTCCATGACATGGTAAATGTGGAAAAAACATGGAATGGATTCCAGACTGTAAAGCTTTCTCAAATTGTCATCTTTGTACAAAGAAAAGTACATCTTTAAAACAGGATTTATGAAAGTGGATAAGACAATTCTGCAGAGAATATGTTTTTACAGAAGCTAGACGACTGCTGAAAGAATGGCAAGACATGTAATTAAATTAATATTTATTAGTTTTCAAAAAAAAGTAATAAAAGTAGTTTTAGTCATTACAATTGACACTAAGATCTTCTGTAATGTTAAACATTGCAGGCAGGGGGAGGAGTTTTCATTTTTGTAGGAGGCTTAGTTAAGCAGTGGTAACTGTTACAAAGGGTTTAACCAATCTTACTGCAGAATTAGTGTACCATTAAAAAGAATAAAATGCAATCACAATTTTTCAGGCTATCATCATACACGTTACCTTAAGTACATTAAACACAAAAAATATACCAGATAATACTGTTCCAGTAATCACCACAAAACCAACAATGCTGAACTGGTATAGAAAATGCTCTAGTATGCTCAAAAGAATCAAAAATGTAGATCAAACTGCAGTCAATGGTCTATTTAGGTTACAGTAAACAAATGTAAAGTGCTGTTATTTCCTCAGGGAAATTAATTTAACCTCCAGTTTAAACAAACAAAAAAATACATATATTTGCATGAAAAAAAGACGTTATTTTCTAAGCTCCAATTACTTACAAAAGTCTTTGGAAAATACAGAAGGTGAAGAAGTCTGGCATAAAGCATTACACCAGCACCAGAAGTGCAACTGCAGGGTCACAGAAGCTTCTGTGATTACAGTGTGTCTACATTGTGAAGGAGTTGGAAATTGTTGTTATCTAATTTTAATTTTTTAAACAAGGAGTCTGAGCGTAAGACAGCAATTCTATCAGCTCACTTCCTTTCCCTACAGCAAAACTTTTCCAAATATACAGGCCAGGATCTCATTATTCTAACATAACATATAAACTGTATTTTGATGAAAATTAATGCCTGAACAGAATACACTAATTAAGACAAAATGCCTTTCAATAGTACCTTGTCAACATCAGTGTTATTCAGGACATGAAGACAAGCACACAGTAAAAGTTTTGAAGCACTATATGGTAAATTGCATAAAATACAGAATATCACAGGCTAATAGGAATTTGTGCACTTTTTTTCTCATACTTCTAAAAAAATGAAATTATCCAAGATCAGCAAGATTTAAGCTCTGGGATTCTCCTGCTGCAGAAGTTGAGAACATCAATAGCATCAAGCTAACACGTAGAACTTTTTTTTTTTTTAACTGCAGGAAATTAATTAAAAAATTAACACATCAGTGGTAGGCAAAAGCACTAACGTTTTTAATATTAAAAACTTTACTTCTTTGGCTGATTTACATTCCTTGGACTATGCACAAATGGAGACTGTCTTCCCCTTATGAGACCAGCATCACAGAAAACTTGCTAAACAGAGTAGAATGTTTTACTGGAGTTTTAACTCCAGTTAAGCAGAATCTTTTACTGGAGTTTTAACAACAGTTGTCTGTTATGAAAAATCTCAAGGAATGCTTCCTCTGTGGAATGAGCGCAGGTAGATTTGGATACGAGTAAGATACAGCACAGACAGATTCAGAAAGATTTTGGCTTTACATGACAGCTGTATTCAAGTTATAAGTGTGCTTAATGTTTGATTGAATGTGAAAAATTAAAAAAAATAAACTTGGAGCTTGAAATCAGAGGGTTATCGATAATGGTCCTAGTTGATAAGTACTTCTGAAAATATTTCCTTATATTTATATTCAAAGGCCATATGCCATTTCTGAAATAGAGAGCCCACAACACGCAGCCAACCATGGCCAAGACAGTACCCATAAATCTCTATCAAAATGTTACTGACTTCAAGGAATTTAGAAACAGCCTCTGTCCCCTGTTCACTTGCATACTGACTTACCCCTTTCCTATTGTGCTGTAATCACTCACCAAAATCTTGCATTTGTTTTCACATTTTTCTAAGAAGTCTGAATCAATAATTCCTGATAGCTCCACCATGACCAGCTGCTCCTACAAAGTAAGTTTATAACATACATCTGTAATTGATATATCTGAACTCAGGAAAAAAGAAATAGAAGCTCCCCCCAAAAAAACAAAAACCCAAGGACAACAGCATACAAAGACCCAGACATTCAGAGTAAACAGACCTCAAATCTGACTTATTCTACATTTTGTCTAGAGAAAACTGCAGCCTGATATTGCAATGCCCAGGGAAATGCAGCGACCCACTACTCCATCAAACACCTGTTTCACACCTGAATTTCTTGGCTTTTTCTTCCTAGCTAGGAAGGGAGCTATCACCCTTGAAAAATTAGGATCGATATGGGTAAATGATTTTGGAATTATAACAGTATGGCCAGTTACGTACTCCAAAATACATTTTTCCAACCCTTTAGTACCTACCCAAGACACCACAGGGCAAGGTAATGTTTAGCAACATGTTGCATGAAATGGTTACCTTTAGTTCTTCGTAAAATATTGCTCTGAAATAAATTCCTGTTTGCAATTCCTTACAGTTCTGGATAAGGAAAATGCAAAACCAAACAAACAAACAAAAAAATAGGCACCTTGAGAAATCTTTTATTCAAGGAAGAATTTTCATTAATCACCATCTACTAAGCACCCATGAATGTACATAATAGCAGAGTAATAGTTTGTATTTTCGGATGCTACTGGGGTAGGAAGCAATTTTAAGTGGAAGAGTGCTTTCTGACAACGCTGCTTTCCACAAAACCTGAAGCCGAACAGCCAAACTGATACAGCTTTCGGGCCAAGACCACTGCAGGGGCAGAGAAAGCCGCCAGGCCCAGGGAAACGCGCTCGCTCTGTGTCCGACCCCACCGCCAGCCCGGTGCTCCAAGAGAAGGGAAGGGAAGGCGTCCCGATGCCGGCACCCACCAACCTCCACCTCGTCCTCCTCCACTCCATCTTTCCTCCCGCCCTCCTCCGTGCTCTCTGCCGCCGCCATGTCGCCAGTAAACACCCCGCTTCCCCTCCTCGCCTCAGCGCCCACCACATGAGCCCGGCGCCGCCATCTTAGAGGGCCGCCGGTCCCGCCTCCCGCCCGCACCAGCCGCCCCCGGCAGGAGGCGGGAGTGAGGCGCCTGC